>NC_048220.1:141446027-141509726 GCF_002007445.2 Ailuropoda melanoleuca | reverse complement strand
GGATGGGGGAACTAGGTGATGGGGATTAAGGAGTGCACTTGTCATGATAAGCACCGGGTGTTGGATGGAAGTGTTGAATCTCTATATTGTACACCTGAAACTAACATTACACTGTATGTTGAGTAACTGGAATTTTAATATAAACTAAAAAAAAGAGAAAGTGAAAAATGTATCCTCACTCTGTATTATTACTCTGTAAAAGCTATGTTGTTCTTCTATCACTTAGAATCTTTTATCAATGGAATCTACTTAGAATTGATTTTTGTCTATGGTATGAAGTTTAAGCCAATATATTTTTTCTATGTGAATATCCACTTGACCCATCATGATTTATTCAAAGGACTGTTCATTTCCCTACTGTGGGCAAATCTTCTTTCATATTTTATGCTTTTGTTGTCCTCTATTTTCATTCTCTAGGTGTTTCAAAGTCAATAGAATATTATTATTTTACAAAACCCATATTCCTTTAGATTTACCCACATGCGTATCATTTTTCTTGCTTTTCATTATTCCTGTTGTCTCTATTCTTCCTTCTGGGGTTAATTTTTAAGGGAGGGTCTCTTGGTTACAAATTCTACCAGGTTTTATTTATCTGAAAATATCTTTATTTTGCTTTTATTTATAAATGGTATTCTAAATGGATAGATAGATTTAAAGTGACATTTATTTTCTTTCAGTAATTTGAATATTGCACTCTCAGATCTCCTGGCCTCCTTTGTTTCTGTTGGAGAGTCTTCTTCTCCTAGAAAATACAGCCACGAGTCCTGGAGATACATTGGACATGATGAGGTTTGACGTATGTTGAATTATGGCTCCAAAATAGGAAAAAATAAGTCAGTCATAGAAAGACAGATACCATATGATTTCACTCATATGTGGAACTTAAGAAACAAACAGATGAACATACCAGAGGGGGAAAAAGAGAGAGAGGGAAACAAAACATAAGAGACTCTTGACTATAGAGAACAAACTGAGGGTTGATGGACGGAGGTGGGCGGGGATGGAGGAGCTGGGTGATGGGCATTAAGGAGGGCACGTGTTGTGATGGGCTCTGGGTGTCATACGGAAGTGATGACTCACTAAATTCTACTCCTGAAACCAATATTGCACTAGATGTTAACGGATTAGAATTAAAATAAAAACTTGAAGTAAAAAATAGAAAAAGAGGACAAAAAAGTATAGGCAATATTTGAGTTAATCAAAGCTTAAAACTTTAAAAACAGATGAGAGAGAGTAAGCCATAAAGTGCGCAATAAATCCCTCACACACTTCATAGGAAGAGAACACCGAGGGTTAGCAGACTAAACTGAACACAGGGAGAAAGTCATAGAAGAAGCCTTTCAGTTGAAAATGGACACATGCACACAAAGACAATTTTTTTCATGTTTCTCTGGCCTTTC
Source organism: Ailuropoda melanoleuca (assembly GCF_002007445.2). Lineage (NCBI taxonomy): Eukaryota > Metazoa > Chordata > Mammalia > Carnivora > Ursidae > Ailuropoda > Ailuropoda melanoleuca. The sequence goes on along the minus strand of NC_048220.1, from coordinate 141,508,326 downwards.
TGGTTGTTCTTAGTGGGAAAGTTGATCCACAGCAAGCTAATACACAGTGACCCACACTAAGAAAATGCACTGATAGCTTTTATTTATTTATTTAATTTTAAGATTTTTAAATTTATTTTAGAGAGAGGGAGCACGAGTGGGAGGGGCAGAGGGAGAAGGAGAGAGAATCGGAAGCAGACTCCACGCTGAGCCCAGAGCCTGAAGTAAGGTTTCATCTCTTGACCCTGAGGTCACACACACTGATAGCTTTTTTAAAAAAGGCAGCCAGCTCCATAGGAAGTCAAATCAGAGAGAGAGGTAGTGAGATAATTTAATACACACATTGTTCTCATGCATCCTTTATCTGTCAGTCAGTCTATAGAACCTACCCGGGCCCCAGGCATGGAAGGAGGGTAGGTCCCCAGCTCAGAGACTCATGCTATACAAGAAAGGACCAGGACTGGGAGTCAGAGAGCCTGGCTGGAACTTACCAAGTGCGAGCTGTGGGACTTTGGCAAAATCACCACCATGTTTGCTTATTTTCCTCACCTGTGAAATAGGGCCAGTAACTAGTCTTGCTTCCACATGGTATTGATGTGTGGATCAAAATAAAAATGAGAAACTGATAGGAACCTTGTATAAAACTTGAAGTGTTATCGAAAGGGGATTTATAGCTATGGTTTTTCTCCTTACATTTGTGTTGCTCAGCATAGAGTGAGGAGACAACCATATGAGAAAGCAAAATCAAGTATATTCCTGGGATAATTTTATGTTATCTATAGAACCAAGGCTACTTAAAATGACCATTTTCCCAGTCCTTGAGGTTATGTGAATTCTAGAGGGCCAGAGAGAAGATAAGCTAGTTTGACATCATTGACCCTAAGCAGAGTAGCTTGAGGTATGGTGGGCTCTGACTAGTCTGAAAACACGAAACAGGACAAGAGTAGCTATACTCCAGGTCTATCTCTCCTTCCTGGAGGGAGCACTTAGGGAGGACTTGGGGTCCCGGCCAAGTCATTGCTTAGGCTCTTGAGAAGTTGGAAGCATCTCCCTAAGAACCTTAGGGGGATTCATTAGATTATTGGAAATTAGAAAATCACTTATCTCCCTAAAACAAGTTGATTCTTAATTACTTATTACTTTAGCCACATTTCAAGGTTTGGAGAAAAGACTTAACGTAAATATATAACCTTATTGGTGTTGTCACTATTAGTCTATTTCACATGGATTTGGTATAAATAAGATCTTTAATACTAGCAACAGATAGTGACATTACTATATTGATGCAATGGTGTAAACTATAATTTATTTTTATATGCACATGCGTGAATGAAAGATGCATTACAAAATGAATCAATCATTTCAGAAGCTGAAAAGAAAGGAATTTATGGAAACATTTGCTGTAAGAAAATCACTTGGAGGGTGAGGAATTACAGACAGCTTATGAGCTCCTTGCGAGAGAAGAGGCCGCCTCCCTTCCTGCCAGCTCCTGAGAACAGAGTATTATGAGAGCAGATAAAACCGAGAGAAATATTTTAGAAGGTACTAATAATGAAGAGCAGATGACAGATTGAAATGTGGTGATGATCGGAACCTGAAAGTATCGTAACTCCAAATTTCTGCTGGCTGGTACTTTATTGGAAAAGTCTATCTAGTTTTATTGATGTATCTACAGTCTGAAGTTCCTTTCATAGCTTCTGTCCTTGGAAGAATGGTCCAAATGTTATTTTTATTGTGTTGAAGGTAAAGTTATGAAAACCCGCTGTTTCTTATAAAATAATAAGATACTTCCCATATAGGCAAATGAAAGAAAAAGAAAAAAAAATAGGATATAAACTAGAAGGAGAGATACAATTAAAATAATTATGGTGACTTAAATTGAAGGAGGAAACTAGAAGTACTTCTGGGAAAGGCACATATAGGGAAACTTCAGAAAAGTTTCAGAGGCAAATAACAACTTACGATATTGACGTTGAGGTATAATCACCAGGTCTTGTTATACTCAATTAGTATGAGAGAACTACAATGGTAAGGTACATTGACTGTTTAATAGTGAGTAAAATCATGACCAACTTTCTCTCCCAACCCCAAGCAATGTCTTGCCTTCATTTCTTGCTGTGAAATTGGTGGAGTGACATTACTCTTCCTGTCAGGGAAAGGAAGAATAATTATCAAAACATTTCAAATCAGACTTGCCAATAATTTTCAAAAGTTATTCACCTAGCAAAAACTTTTATTCACAAAGATTCATGCTATTTCCTCCTGCTTATACCATTTCCTTCCCCATGTAGGGAGGTGACCATGCTGCCTTTGATGATTCGAGCAAACCCACTTGGACATTCTATCTGCAAAATATATCTCACTCTTCTTTCCCTCTGGGTCCAATCCTCCTTCTTCACACCCCAGTGGCTAGGATGCTGTCCTTCCCTCACTTCTCCCAGCAGTGAGATGCTGATCTTGACGTTCAGTCCCCGATCCCATCTTAGACATGCTTTTTCACGTCTACTTATTCTTTCTGTTTACAGAACTCAACATGGCTTATTTATTTGCTTATTTATTTATTTGTTTATTAAAATGTTTTATTTTTAAGTACTTGACAGAGAGAGCATAAGCAGGAGGAGAAGCAAGCAGAGGGAGAGGGTGGAAAAGGCTCTTTGCAGAGAGCCCGACGTGGGGCTCAATCCCAGGACCCCAGGATCATGACCTGAGCCAAAGGCAGATGTCCAACCCACCGAGCCTCCCAAGCGTTCTGAACTCATCATGGCCTAAACTAATACATGTATTGGTTTTCTTGTGTGTTTAATATCTGCCTCCCTTGCTTGATGGATGGTTCTTTGAAGTCAGGAGCCAAATTCCTCTCGTTCATCAAGGTAGACTTTGTGCCTAGCACAGGGCCCAGAATCATTTCTCTAAATATTGGTTGAATGAATACATGACCCAGAGTCCTCAGTCACTGTAGTCTGAATTCTCACGAAAATCCCATGATTCTTTTCTATTAAAACCCAATTTCTCTTTCGATGAATTGCAAAATGCTTTTGCGTATTGCCTTTGAATCCCGCAATAAACATCTGTGAGGTTAAAAGAGATAGTTATTCCCATTTCAAAGATGAGGAACTTGAGGTGGGAGATAAAAGAGCTTGTCTTAAGTTCCATAAAAAGTGGCAGACCCTGGTCTCGAGCCCAGTTCTTCTGTGGTCAAGTCCAGTAATCTTCTTTACAGCAGTGACCTTTAGTTGCATAAATATTGATCAAGGGGAACCTGGGTGCCTCAGTCAGTTAAGCATCTGACTTCGGCTCAGGTCGTGATCCAGGGGTCCTGGGATCGAGCCCTGCATGAGGCTCCCTGCTCAGCGGGGAGCCTGCTTCTCCCTCTCCCTCTGCCGTTCCCCCTGCTTGTGCTCTTGCTCTCTATCAAAAAATACATAAAATCTTAAAAAAAAAAAAAGAAATAAACTGACCAAAGTTTACTTCATCTTTTGGCCCTACCACTGAAAGAATGTTCTGAGCACCCTAATATGTAGACAAGTGAGAATTAACACCGAGATACTTGCTTCTTAAGGAACTCCGGCAAATTCTGTTATCCTGGAAGTCTATGAAATCCCAGAGAAAACCAAAAAATAGTATTGATTCTCTGCTAGACACTTTGGATACAATATCACATTTCTCTCAGCAATGAAGAGAGGTGGAATTCTCTCCCCCTAGAAATGAGAAAGCCTGACAGAGAAATTACAGAAATTGCCTCTGGTCACACGACTAATAAATATAAGAGTTGGGATTTGAAGTCAGATATCCATGACTTACCCCAAAGCCATATTTTCCCTCATGAACAGTAATTACTAGACCTCAGAGAGTAATCCTTTGTGACCCCAAATTCACCACTAAAACAAAATACATTGACAGCCTAACAAAGAATATTTCCTATAAATACCCATGAGTGCAATGCACAATCCTTAGTAATACCTACCGATTTGTAGGCCTTTAACTGCTGATAATTTTTTTTTTTTTTTCTTCCCGAAAAGATGATCATCAATGTTGATGAGATGGGAAACAGACAGGCTGTATTAGTGAGCTTGGGCCGCCATAATAGAACACTACAGACTGGGGCAGTCAGCCTGGGCCGTCATAATAGAACACCACAGACTGGGGGCTTAAACAACAGAAACTAATTTTCTCACAGTTCTGGAAGCCAGAAGTCCAAGATCATTGTGCCTTCAGGGCTGGCTTCTGGTGAGGCCTCTTCCTTTGGCTGGCAGATGGTTCCTTCTTTCTCTGTGTGTGGGGTGGGAGGAGACACAGAGAGAGAGAGAGAGAGAGAGAGAGAGCTCTCTGGGGTGTCTTCCTCTTATTATAAGGACACCAGGCATGTTGGCTTAGGACCCCACCCTTATGACCTCCTTTAACTTAATTACCTCCTTAAAGGCCTTATCTAACATTGGGTTAAGAATTCAACCTATGAATTTTGTGGAAACTCAATTCAGTCCATAATAAAGGCCCTTTGGTTTGCTTGCAGTCTTCCCATTCTGGAATTCCTATTGGTACAACAACTGCCTTTTATAGGACTGCCGACATCACTAGGGCCTGTCTGTTTTTAAGATAACAGAGGATATAAGGGGTGCTTTCTGAAAGTTTACATAAATGTAACTGAGCTTTGGTGAGTTTAAAGTGTTCCATGCTTTGAAACCTGAAAATTCTATACCATCATTTTAGGTGAGTTTAGTATTGTGTTTACCTCAGCGTTCGGGCTCCTCGATATTGATGTCACCACATTTGCATTTGGAAATTTGATTAAATGGCATCTTTATGGGTTGATTTCATTTTGGATACATTCCAGGATTTTTTAAAAAATATTTTAAAAATTTATTTATTTGACAGAGAGAGCACAAGTGGGGGGAGCAGGAGGCAGAGGGAGAGGGAGAAGCTGGCTCCCTCCTGAGCAGGAAGCCCAATGTGAGACTCAGTCCCCGGACCCTGGGATCATGACCTGAGCCCAAGGCAGACACTTAACCGACTGAGCCACCCAGCACCCACATTCGTGGATTTTTAAGAAAAATTTTTTTCTATCTTCAGTGACAATAACCAGTAATTAAAATTAAACTTATTTAAAATGTTTAAATTAGATTCTTGAGGGGCACCTGGGTGCCTCAGTTGGTTAAGCATCTGACTCTTGATTTCAGCTCAGGTCATGATCTCGGGGTTGTGGAATTGAGCCCTGTGTTAGGCTTGCCCTCAGTTGGGAGTCTGCTTGTCCGTCTCCCTCTACTCTTTGGCCATGCCTCAAATAGATAAATAAATAAATAAATAAATAAATAAATAAATATCTTTAAATTAGATTTCTAGAATTTGGGCATTGTCTTTTTTTTTGTGTGTGTGGGGGGGGGGAGAGAGAGAGAGAGAAAGAGAGACTCTTAAGCAGGCTCCATGCCCACTGCAGAGCTGGAAGCTGGGCTTGATCTCACAAACCTGAGATTATGACCTGAGCCAAAATCAAGAGTCGGACATGTAACTGACTGAGCCACCCAGGTGTCCTGGCCCTTTTAATGACAATTCACTTTTTCAAACTAATTTGTCACTGGTGACTTTTGGCATTATTTTGAATTTGCACTCAAAAAATGAGATGATTATTCAAGTATTTTTCCCCATACCAATTAAAAAACCCTAGTTTGTGGTGATCGCTAGATTGTTTTTGGCATGGAGCTTCTAAGGGCAGAGGACACCAATGTTAGGAAGATCATTCTTATTTCTATATATCTGCAAATACACTACCTCGCTGAGGAGATTGTCTTAATTCAAGAAGTAATTCTAGATGGCCCCTGCCCTTACGTACCTTACAGTTGAGTCTGAATAAAAAGGTATGGTCATCTATAACCACAAAACACATTGTAATAGATAATGCTGAATCAAAGAAACCATGGAGGACGATAATGGATGGGCAGATGGGAATGTTATTTCTCGCTGAGAGTGAGGCTTCTTTGTGATTCATAAAGTTGACTGATTCAAAACATGGCTGTTCTCTTTCACTGGAGGGAACTGGGGAATGGAAGGGCATGAGCCCAGGCATGGGAACCTTCAGGAGGGGGAGTTTTCTGCAGTCTCAGGGGGTTCACACAGTGCTGGGAGCTTAAGGCTGGAAAAGAAACAGGGACCAGACTGTGAAGGGCTTGGAAAGGTGGTCTGAGAAATCTGAAGACCACGCGGAGTTGTCATTTAGTACAAGGAATGCCAGAATGGAAATACCTATCATTGTCCGGAATCCGTGCTAGCTGATTGTGACCATCCTTCCCCTGAGGGTCTTACTGTTTAATGTGGGAGATAACCAGACTGGTGGAGCTGATATGACGGACACATTCTAGAGACATGCATGGGGTGTTGGGAGAGCCCCAAAGAGAAGTCTCTGTCTAAGGGAAGGCCACAGGAGTCTTTCCTGGCAAATGAAGTGGATAGTTACAATATAGTTACTAAAACAAAGAATTGTTACCATCAATAGTAACACATTCATTTCCTTTTCAAAATTATGTTTCAAAGGGAAATCACAAAGCCATGAATTTCAATTAGTTTATATGCTTATATCACTTTATTCTAAAAATGAAGTCTGGTTATTCATGCTTCCAATAACTGACTTTCCCTAATTGGAAGAGAAAATATTACTTTTAATCCTTTAGCTCAAAGTGTTCTCACCCCAACAAAAATGAATGATATTCCTCAAGTTGGAATTTACAAACGCCAAATCTATAATTTACTTCTGTTATTAAAAGCCTTTAGAAAGCTTTGTCTTCCAATGGAAAATTTTCAGTCGCATTAATAATTCATTGTTTTAAACATTGGATAAAATGAGGTAGTCAAGAGCCGAAAATATTCAAATTTACTTACAAAAATTGTGACCAGTTCATGCTATTTGGTTTGTTAACTGTTGAATAATTCGTTCATTGTTTTAGAAATCCAGGAGCTAAACTGAAATGCTGAGGCTGCGTATTCAGTCGCAACAACTAGCATGCGTTGTTAGATCCCAACCTGGTTTCATATCCGCCTGCATGAGGAGAATTTAAACCAGGACTTCCTTTTGTGTAGCACTCAGTACACTGAGTATAAAGTTCACCATGTCAAAGAAAAGGGAGCCCGACCATTTGTTGTAAATACACATCAATCTGTTTTGCTTAGTATGTACTCCAAATTTCAATCATTTACTTACCCGTCACGGAGAATTTACTCTTGGTGAGGGAAAATGCTCGCTATGAGAGTAAGATAAAATGCTAAGATAGGAAGACTTTCCTCATGAACATCCAATCTCTTCTGGGATATTGGATATCTACAGAACTGTCCATGATATAAGACAGAGCGAGTTCCATTAGAGAGTCCATACTGGAGAAGAGTCAGAGGAAAGAAAGATTAATTCTGCCTGGAGAGTTCATTATCTTTCAGAAGGAGGAGCGGTTGGATTTGTCCCTGAAGGATGGTGTTAGGGTGGAACCGTTCTTTCCCACTTCTGACGTTTCCTTCTATGGTGGGCAGGGCCCGATGTGTGTAAGCCTCTAATCTCTGTCCCACCTTCCTCTCTCTGCCTTAGGATTTATCACATTACTAAGTTGGTGAGTCAGGAGAATTTCTCTGTTGGCTAAGCTCTTCCCTTTCCTTGTCTTGAGAGTGAGCTTATCTGTAGGGAGTGCAGTTCTCTTCTGCTCAAGCTCTAAGTCTTACGAGGGCAGGTGGCCCAAAGTCCAGGGCCTGCCCAGTTTGTCATTACCCATGATAGAGTGGACTCTGGGATTAGTTGTCAGTCCCATTTAACCTTTACTTTTAATCATTTCATCTTACCAACTGCACCAATGTGGGTGACACATTTAACTTCCATGGCCCTCAGTCTCCTCATCTGTAAGTGGGGTAAACAGACTTTCTCCCTCCTAGGGATATTGTGGAGGTTAAGAGATATAATTTATGTAAATCGTGTGGACAAAACTTGGCTTCCAGAAAGTGATAGATCCGTCATAGGTACCCTCTAAGTTGTTCATAACGACAGGGATGGCTCTGTCCACTCTGTAGCTGGCTCCAAGTAGTGTCGGTAGGTCAAGGACACATAAATCAGGGAAGTGGCCATGAAAATTCAGAAGCAAAGAGGGTGAAAATTTGTCCAAGAATGGCAACACTAGGAAGGTGATTTTTTGAGCAAAGACCTGAGAGACATGGGGGACTAAATCACTCTCCTGGTCTCCTCGGGGTGCTATGACAAAGCACCATAGACTGGGAGGCTTAAGTTAAATTACAGAAATGTATTTTCTCACAGTTCTGGGAGTTAGAAGTCCCAGATCAGAGTGCTGACAGGGTTGCTTTCTTCTGCGGCCTCTCTCCTTGACTTGTAGTTGGCCATCTTCTCCCTGTGTTCTTACACGGCCTTCCCTAAGTGCATGTCTGTGTCCTAATCTCCTCTTCTTATAGGGACACCTATCATATGGGGTTGGAGTCCACTCTAATGTTCTCCTTTCTATTCTTTACTTCTTTAAAGAACTATCTCCAAACAGAGTTACTTCTGAGGGGCTAGAGATTAGGATTTCAACCTCAAATTGGCGGGGGGCAGGGAGAGGGAGACTGTAAAATCCAGCTCATAACAGGTACAAAAGCTGGAAACTGCCCACTAAGTTCTGGAACAAAGTGATTCCAGTGCCCTAGGACAGAGGAAAGAGTGGGGGGTAATAGAGGAGACAAGGACTGAGAGACAAAATTAGGTCAAACCAATGAGGTATGGAGAGGGGAGCCCTGCAGATAAAGGACTGCAGAGGGTCTGGCAGAGAGTGAGGAGACCAGCCAGGAGGCTCTCTTATCTGATCCCATGCCAGACATAACAGTGCAATAGCTCTTGGGCCACGACCTCCAATGGATTTGGTGAGAAATGGTCACATTTTGGGTAATATTTTGGTGGTAGAACAGAAAAAAAACATGCTGATGAACTGGATGTGGGATGTGTGAAAGAAAAGAATGGCACTCAAATGAGATGGAAAAGATAGTAGGGGGTTGGTATGGACCTAACAGGGGCATCTTGTAGATGAAATGGGATCATGCAAGCTGTATGAGTTTCCTCTGGCTGCTGCAATGAATTCCCACAAACTTAGTGGTTACAAACAACACGAGTTATTATCTTGGTTCTGGAGGTCGTAAGCCCAAAATCAGTCATACCATGCCACAGTCGAGGTGTCACTGGGCTCGAGGTTCCAGGGGAGAATCCATTCCTGGCCTTTGCTGGCATCCTGAGGCTGCCGGTGTTCCTGGGCTCCTGGCCCCTTCCTCCACATTCAAAGCGCTTTGCTCCAACTTTTGCTTTTGTTATCACTTCTCTCTGATTCTGATGCTCTTGCCTCCCTCTTATACTGGCCCTTGTGATTACATCGGGATCACCCAAATAATCCTGGATGATCTCTCCATATGAAGATCCTTATTTTAATCACATTCACAAANAAATTTTTTTTTTTTTTTTTTTTTTTTTACCATGTTACATATTAACAGGTTTCAGGGAATAGGCTGTAGACATTTTTGGGGAGTCCATTATTCTACCTAAAACACATATAAAATCCTTGAAACAGCACCTGCCACATGCTAAGTACTCACGCTTGCTGTTGCTGCCTCCTTGTTATTAAATTGCAAGGGTTACTGTTCTCTCCTTCCCAACAGAGTCAGCAAGAATTTTCCAAGACTGCCAGGGAAGGAAGTTCATGTTCTCAGTGCCATAGTCTGCAGACCTCTATCCATTCTTCCTGTAACCTAGTATCACGCCCCTTAGATTAATATTTAAAAATTTAAATATATATTCTCAATGTTACACATCTGACAGTATTGCATTCAGAATTTATAGGAAGCCATAAATGCCACCTCTGAGAAACCACAGTATTTCAAAAGTCTATTGAAATATTTGTGCCATTATATCTAATTGTATGGTTTTTATTTTTCCTCAGTTATGACAAGTGTCCTTCGATGTCTGAAATGAAATGTATTTAAATCAAGAATTTAATTATAAATGTTTGATAATAACAATATACAAATCGAGTTGCTTGTCAAGTTTGATTTGTAATAGTTTTTCAGGCATAGTAGCTAACATTTGATTGCATTTTGGTAAAGTAGGACTTCTCAATTCGGTTCTTACAAATCATTATATTCGTGAATTTACAGACTTTTCTGCCAACAAATGCATACTACATGAATGATAATTTTAACAAAACAATGAATTTTTCCATAATTATCTTCTCCTGAAACACTCAGAATAAATTTAGTCACTCTGTGATAAACGTTGACGTAAATATCTTCAAATGGGGCCATTTTGCTTCCATTTTCCTATAGTTTTAAATTCATTAAATGACCATTTCTTTTGTTCTTTTCCAACAATGGAAATGAATGTCTGTAATAAAGACATGGACTCATGCTGGCCAGTAGTGTTTTGGCAAAGGATAAGCTGTGGTCGCATTTGACCTGACCGGTGGTGTTGCTGGCGGTTGGCTGTGGGCCTCTGTCACCCTGACCTATCTGATGAGTGTGTCAACACCTCAATGCCTTGACTGTGTCTTCTCCTGGCCATGTCTCAGGATTAGCGCAGTTTGTGATTCTTGAAAAGTGAGGTAACCCAGCCAACAATGCAGTACGTGGAGCTTGCTGCCCCCACTCTCCCTCTGCTTGGGTGGAGCCAAAGCACAGCCTGGCTGGCTGATTGCTGCTTGCTGTAGAGGGAACAGAGCCCCTAAGCTTAGGGTCCTCCTGTAGTTAGCCCCATTGCACATTCAGCCTCCCCCCGGACTTTGGCGTTGTTTGGTGAGGTTGGGGCCTCAAGGAACCAGCAGGACTCAGGTAATCATCCTGCTGCTACCTTTTACCATAAAGTCCTTCATCTCTGACCTCACATCTCCGTCAGCATCCACAAAACATGGCAGGCTAACTTACTAGTTTGTTGTCATTTTGGTGGCAGTTGTCCTTCACACTGCCAAACTGTCAAAGCAGGGTAATGTCCTTGCAGATGACTTCTGAGAGGCCATCTGGTCAAAACCTTTCCCTCCCATGGGACACTTGTTAAGCTGGCATGAGCTGGTTCAGATTCAGCTAGTGGTTGGAAGGGAACTTCAAAGAAAAAATATAAACCCCTAAAAGGACTAGAGAGAAACCCCCTTACTCAGTCCTTCTCACCTAAATAAAAAAAGAGTAGAGTCTTGGCTCCAAGCACAGGCTTTGTCATGGGAAGCACCAGTACCCTCATACCGCCTTTCTTCTGGCGTCCCGTATAGTGCTCACCAGAGCAACCCATGAGGGGTGGCGTCCTCCTTGCTGGGACCACATAGCCAGCAAGGGGCAGGATAGGGATTGGCCACATGCTCAGCCACAGGGCCAACAGCCTCTCTAGCCATGACAAGGTGATGAACCATGCATAAAACCACAAGAAGAAGCCAAGAAAACCCAACTTCTCTGGTTCATTTACAAAATGATTTGTTTTAACAAAAATGACAGAAGGGACAAGGATGAACCGTTTTGATATGAGACTTTCATTTTATGGCTCAGCTATATATACTCCTAAACTCAAAAACATAGTCTCCTTCTATTCTGCTATGTTTAATAAAGATGGTCCTACTCTACCGTCAAAGAAAAGAGAGAAAATGAATGAACTAGTTAATTCCCTTACTGGGGAATAGATGAGGAATGAAAACATCAGTGACAGAGAGAGAGCCCAAAGTTTCTGTGGCCGCTGTGAGAGAGCATTGTACTGTGCCTCTCTGTCCTCAAGAGACCTTGTGTCTGGTCAGTGAGAAAACAGGCAGCTATGGTTAAGTCACCCTGTGGGCACAGGTGCGGGCTGACACGGCTGGGGGAGCAGGCTGCACACTGACACAGTGGAGAATTCATAAGCAGAGAAGTTGAAGGTAACACCCAAAGGTTAGACTGAAACCAAACTGAGCAGGATCTTGAGGACTAGACTGAGGCCATGTTAGTTTTTGAAGGATTGTGAGGAAGAAAAAAGAGAAGAGAAGGCAGAGAAAAGTAGGAGGAAAGTGATGGAAATCACACACGTACTATGAGCCACTACAGTTCTGGGTGTTTAAAAATACTATCCATCTGACCTCCCACAAATCTTGACAAGCATAAGTTTATTTCCCTTTTACAGAAGAAGAGACGAGGCTCAAATATGGTGAAGTGCTTGCCAGTTGGTTGTAGCCAATCTTTTGAATTGCATTTATGCTTGAATTTTTACGCTGCTGGAAGCTTGCAGGTCCAAATTTCAAAGCAGAGCCATCCAACTCCAAAATGTGAGCTTCTGCAATTGCACTGTCCTGTAGAGAAGTGATCTGATGGTATGAATAATAATAATAATAATTGCTGTCACTTTTGGTACACACCTGTGCCAACGACTACCACCAACATCTCTCATCTTTTCAGTAATGCACACGTTAGGTGTAATTATATGCATTTTAAGAAAATGAGAGTCAAAGAGGTTAAGGAACTTGCCAGAATGATAAAACCATCAAGGCAAAGCATGAAATTTGAACTTGAATCTGCCTGGTTGCAAAGCCATTGGGTTCAGTTCCCTTCCCTGCATATTGTTGAACTATCCTGGTGAGCTGTCTCAGGAACCAATACACACTGGAAAGGGTGGGGATCGAAGACATTATCTTACCCAGTTGATACTAGGATCAACTTTACCTTGCCATGATTCTCCTTGGACACAGCAACAAATTGTCTTTTCCTCTCTCCCACTTCCTTTCCAGCTCAGAGGAATGTAGTGGAAACTCACCGATATGATAACAAGTTTCTGAACATATGACAAAGGTGGGAATCCTGGGTGTCGGTGGAAATCACAGTTCCAGTTACTAGCAGGGGAAAATGATTCTGGCCATCTTAACCAAAGATGGCATTTACTGGAACCCTCTAAGGAACTTGCAGAAAAAGCTGGGGGACAGGGCTTGGGGACTGGACAGGCATCAAAGTGGGCTGGGCAGCAGTGAGCAGACCAGAGGTCAAGCCGTGGGAAGAGTTTGTCTCTACCCTATCATCTCTGCTCCTGGGAATGATATAATTGGCCCCATCTCTGGAAGTCATTTGCTAAGGATATAAAGCTCAGGGTGAGAAATTTCACTGGATGCACCTGCCAATTGCTTCAAAGAGGTTCAAAAAACCATGACCGTAACACGGTGGTCCTTCCGTAGCTGTAGAGATTTCACTGGTGACTTCTGGAAGATGTGTAATGAGTAGAATAAACTTCTTAGAACCATGACCAGACCAGGATCAAAATATTTGAAGTCTGATTATGAATATATTTATCTAGGAATTTTACTGGCATGCAGGTTTGAAAAGGGCTATGCACATACTTCATTTCCTCTTCCTTCTGTGGGGGAGTTCCTATGGCTGGCTTCCAAATGGAATGCATTTTAAGTCACAGCCGCTGGCTGACTATTAATAGTGCTTCAAGGGAAGTTACTGAAGACTGATATACTAGTCTAGCATTTATTCAAAGTCGTCTGAAAATTTATTTCCTTATGATGAATCAGACCATGCTGGAAGCATGATAAATTTAATTATAATTGACTTTGTGTGGGTATTGCCAGTCACTTACACAGTCCCTGAGTCCTGTGGAGTAATTTTTCTTACCTGACTGAATGTTAAAACTGAAGAATGGACAAAACACATACAGGGAAAATAACAAATTTGCTCATGTTTAAAAGGCAAGCTGGTCCCTGGGACCAGATCTACTTAGAGCAAACTTCCCAGTCTTAGTCCACTGGGCCCTTTTGTTGATCACTGTACATTGATTGCTTAGCTAGAACAACCTGAGTCTCTCAGCTTGGAGCACGTATGAACATGTGGTAGTGATTCCAGAAGTTAGAAGCAGAGACCTGCCCTTAGTATACTTAGTAAAGAAGTCAGGAAGCCCCCAGGCTCAATCCTAGGAGGGCCAAGGACTGCTGGCCTTGGTGCTGATGGGTCCCCTGGCTGGGAGAAGTTACAGGGCACCCGGGCTTTCTGTCTTTCCAGTCCCTGGGCCACTTCCAGTTCCTGCCAGGATTGGTTCCCTGAAGGTGGAATCACTAGGACCTGAGGCTCCAGGGTTCCTCATTCACAACTGCGGATGGAAAGGTCTGCTCCTGGGGATTCCCCAGGAGAGCAACAGGACCTGCCTCTGAAGCTAGCAGCAAACCTGTCCCTATATTTCACTGGTCCAGGGGTACCATGTTACCACTCTGGATCCCAACAGTGGCAGTGGGGATGGGCTGCTTTTGACTGGCTTATTCAGGGAGCACACCAGCAATTAAGAGTGAGTTATTGAGTTGATATTTAAAATAATATTCTGGAGTAATTGGTGTCTGGATTATAGTAAGGTATAGCCTAGCATTAATTCAGAATCATCTGAAAACTTACTTTCTCCTAATGAATCAAACCAAGCTGGAATCATGATAAATTTAATTGTGGGAGTATTCCCATTCATTACATATTTACTAGGTCCCATGGAATAATTTTTCTAATTTGCATGAATATTATGAATGAGGAGGCACAGAAAGCACAGACCAGAAAAGGGAAATAACAAATGTGTCTATAATTAAAAGCAGGCTGGTCTCTGGTACCAGGTCTCCTATTCAGATGAACTTTCCAGACTTAGTCTACTGGGCATTTTTCTTTATCAAAGTATATCATCCACTTAATTAGAAACAACTTGATTCTCTTTCCTATGCAACATTTGGCATAGTTTCAACCCCATATCTGCAACAGTAAGGAAGCCCCCAGGGCTCATGGCCTAGAGATCCAAGGTGCCATTGCATACAAGGTGTTGATGGGTCCCATTGCTCACAGGAGTCGTGGAGGATCCAAGCTTTGTGTCTATAGCCCAGCTCCCCACAAGGCTGGTTCCCTGAGCATGAGGAGTGCTAGGATCTGGGGCTTTGGGATTCCTTATTCACACTTGGGACGGAGACAACAGTTCAGCATATTTTCCTAGGAGGATGAGAAGGAATTTCCTCTGGAGCCAGAGGCAAACCTCTCTTTATATCACATTGACCCAAACTGGAACCATTCTGGAACCAATCACAAAGAGCAGAGATAGTCTGAATCTGATTTGCTTAAATAATTAGGGATCACCTTTGCAATTAGAGATGCTTTGAGTTAATATTCAAAATAATATTTTAAAGAATATTGATGTCTGGAGCATACTAAATGAGCAGAGGAAGGAAGGAAAGAAATAAAAAGGAGAAAAGGAAGGAAGGAAGGAAGGAAGGAAGGAAGGAAGGAAGGAAGGAAGTCAGCAGCTTATAAACCACCTAGGCTGCTTGGGAAATATTATGCCCAATAAAAATTTAAAGATATATATATATATATATATATACACACACACACACACACACACACACACATTTCTGTCTATATGTGTGTGAAAAAATAGCAGGTATTCTTTACAGGTTATCTTTTTGGAGGTGTGGGAATTTTACAAGGAAAGAGTGAAGCATCATCCTCAACTTCTATATGAGAACTGAAGGCTTCTTTCTGTTTCTTTCTTTCTTTTTTAAAGACTATTTACTTATTTATTTGTCAGAGAGAAAGAGAGCACAAGCAGGAGGAGCAGCAGGCAGAGGGAGAAGCAGACTCCTCGCTGAGCAGGGAACCGGATGTGGGATTCGATCCCAGGACCATGGGATCATGAACTGAGCTGAAGGCAGACACTTAACGACTGAGCCACCTGGATGTCCCACCTTTATTTCTTTTTTTTTTTTTAAAGATTTTTTATTTTATTTATTCGACAGAGATAGAGACAGCCAGCGAGATAGAGAACACAAGCAGGGGGAGTGGGAGAGGAAGAAGCAGGCTCATAGCGGAGGAGCCTGATGTGGGGCTCGATCCCATAACGCCGGGATCACGCCCTGAGCCGAAGGCAGACGCTTAACTGCTGTGCAACCCAGGCGCCCCCCACCTCTATTTCTAAAAGTCTAAAGTCCTGCCTTTCAGGAGGATGATGAAGAGGTGGCAGGTGTCTGCCTCAGGCCCATTAAGGAGCCCGATTCTGCATTTTTCAAAACTGAGATTAGTCCTGGAGTCGAGGGAGCAGCACTGACCCGCGGTGCGGGGGACACTGGAGCAGCCTCCTTTGGTTGATGGGGGCCTATTCAGATTTTCCTTTTTTTCTTGTGTTAGCTTTGTATCAAGGAATTTGGCCATTTCATCTAGACTTCCAAGTTTATTGACATAAAACTGTTCACATTATTCCCTATTATTCTTTTAACATACGTAGAATATGTGATGAGGGCCTATCCTTCATCTCAGAGATTAGTCAGTAGTGTCCTATTTTCTTGATCATTCTTGTTAGAAGCTTATCAGTTTTATCAATCTTTTCAAAGAACCAGCTTTGGATTCATTAATTTTTTCTTATTTGTCCATTTTATATTTTATTTATTTATGTGCTTATTGCATTTTTTCTTAGCTTCTATATTCTCTGCAGTTAATTCGCTCTTTTATTTCCAGATTCGTGGGGTAGATAATTAATTTTACATGTTTCTCCATTTCTAATACAGGTTTTTAATGCCATAACAATTCCTATATCCATTGCTTTAGTTATATCCCACAAATATGGGTATGTTATATTTTCCCTTTAACTCAGTTCAAAATTCTAATTTCCTTTGTGACTTCTTCTCTGTTCCCTGGATTATCTCAGAGTGTGTTGCTGAATTTTCAAATATTTGGGATATTTTTCAGGTATCAGTCTTATTTCTATTTGGTTTTGTTGTTGTGATATAATATACTCTGTATGATTTCAACACTTTTCAAGTTATTTACAGTAGAATTCTGTGACTGTAGTATAGCAAGGATAGGTCAAGAATGGGAAAAAAATGAAATGATGTCTGTGTAACGGTGCTGTGTCATAAATCATCATGTGTGTTATTCGAGGGCAATTGGGGTTTATCTAATGTTATTATATTATTATCTCATATTAATATCTCAGGAAGGAATTTGAAAGATTTCAAAAAGAGAATAATAACATGATCAAATTGACAATAACATTTAAATTGAGTTTAAAAAATACAAGGAAAATGAACATTTGTAGTTAGTGTTAAAATTTGAGAACAAAATTGTTTTAGAAATTTATAACAGCAATCAGTATAAATTGTTGATAAAAATGATGTATAATAGTCTTTAGATTTAAAAGAGAAACAAAACAGAACAAAATCTCCAGATTACTTAAACAAATAAGTTAGAGGTATACATAAAAAAAATTCTTTTTGAAAACTAATCTCTAAAATAAGCCCAATATTTAAGATGAAAAAAAGCTATGATGATAGTAATATGTGCAGTAAACTAAAAATAAGACTATATGTGTTTGACTAAGAGCCTCATGTTAGAGGCAGGTTACTAGAAATCCCACCCCCTGCCCCAGGATTCCGTGAGCTAATCTCTGGAGCCTGTGGACACGATGAGATATCATGCTTGTAAATATGGCACATGGCAAAGGGATTTTGCAAATGTAATTAAGTTTTCGAATCAGTTGACCTTCAAATAGGCAGATTGTCCTGAATTAGCTGGGTGGCCTAAGTGTCAGAGCTACTCCAAGTACTAGGAGAGTCTGACAGCTGCCACAGGTCTTGAACATGCGTGGAACAATAAACCAAGGAAAGTGGGGGTAAGTCTCTAGAACCTAGAAAATGACCTTGCAGCCCACAGCAGCAAGAGATTGAGGGTCTCAGTCCCACACCCCTAGAGAACTGGATGTGGTAAACAACGTGAACAGGTGTGAAAGTGGGTTCTATCTCAGAAGCTCCAGGTAAGAGCCCAGACTGACTGACACCTGGACTTTGGCCTCATGACCCTGGTGACCCTGCTAAGCTCCCTGGACTTCAATTGTAGAAATATGAGATTGTCAACAGGTGTAGGTTAAGCCATTAATTTTGTGGTAAATCTTAATGTACCAATAGAAAACTAATACATCTCATTAAGTTAAAAACTTGTTAGTAGTGGTTAAACCAATCTATGAATTTGGGAAAGAGCTCCAAGGGAAGAGAGAAAAAAATGTATCTCCTTAATGTGTAGATTTGGTTTTCTTCCCTGATGTCCTACCTGTACTGAGCTGACTAGGTGTAGACACTTAGTAGGGAAGGAGCCTGGGGCTCTAGGATGGGGGCAAATCCTGCCCCAGGAATGGTATATGGAGTAAGGGCTGTCTGTAGAGCCACTGAAGATAGCAGGCCGACCTTCCTCACACACTTCCAGGCTAAAATGGCCCTTCAGTCCTGGGGCACTAGAAGGAGAAGAGATGGCCACCCTGTTTCCCTGAGGTAGGGAATTAACAGGGGAAAAATCAAAATGGAGAGTAGAAATGTTAGCCTGGATTAGGTAGCAAATGGTACTCCAGTCGAAGGGAAGTGAGAGAAACAGGAAGAGAGAAAATATAAAGGGAATGGAGATGGGCTCCTGGGTGGTACAGCGGTTAAACATCTGCCTTCGGCTCAGGGAGTGATCCTGGCATTATGGGATCGAGCCCCACATCAGGCTCTTCCGCTATGAGCCTGCTTCTTCCTCTCCCACTGCTTGTGTTCCCTCTCTTGCTGGCTGTCTCTATCTCTGTCAAATAAATAAATAAAATCTTTAAAAAAAAAAAAAAGGGAATGGAGAGATACCCAGAGAGGAGATTTTTTCTTCTTTCTTGGGATCATTTTTTTAAAAAAGATTTTATTTATTTGACAGAGAGAGGCAGTGAGGCAGGGAACACAAGCAGGGGGAGTGGGAGAGAGAGAAGCAGGCTCCCACTGAGCAGGGAGCCCCATGCGGGGCTCTATCCCAGAATGCTGGGATCCTGACCTGAGCCAAAGGCAGACGCTTAACGACTGAGACACCCAGGCGCCCCTCTTGGGATCATAATTTTGCTAGAGATATGAGATGGTGGAATGGATGGCTTTTCCAACACAGGCTACCCAGAGATGGAATATTCTTGCCATGTCCGGTTTGTGAAGTCTGATGCTGTGCCATGCAGAATTTCAGTTTAACGTGAGCATGAGACGGAGCTAAATGCTAATGATTTCCAGGTAAGGAAAGTTAACAGACTGAGGAGCCCTTTGCAAGGACCAAGGCTTCAGATTCATTCTGATTCCACTGTGTGTCTGGAGGTTTTTCCTCCTACGTCCTCTACAGGAGCTGACAGGAAAGTTGGTTTTAAATGTTTCTAAGAGTCAGAGTTTAGGTTTTGTGGGGTTTTTTTTGGGGGGGAGGGTGACCTAGCATGCATCCAGCTATTGATTTTTACTGAAATTCATTTCATTATCTCAAGATTTCTCTTTCAGTCTCTGTAAGAATATCTAGCTGGTTTCCTTATGAATCTGATTTAATTTAATTGGCCATCAGGTTTTTTTTTTTCTTTTGTCCTTTTTTATTCCCCTTGTGGTAATCCTCATTACTATTGTATCACATATTTCCCCCACCTTGAGTCAAACTAGTATCTAGCCACTTGATACACAGTATTCACAATTCTATTTATGATTGCTATTACTAGTTTTTTTGTAGGTTAAGTTAACTGGGTATTTAAAGCAATTCACTTGTTTGTAGTCTTCACTTCAAATACTGAATGTGTACAATTAATCTTTCCATCATCTTGTCAGAGAGAAAAGCACCTAATGTTCTAAAGCCTCACCCAGAATCCATTAACGCAGGATCCTCGATAGAGCCATCAGTGCTCAGCCTTTTGGCTCAGATCAAGTGTCATCCTCCAGTTAGAGCTTTAGATTGTCAAACACCATGGGAAAGGCAGGCCCTGAAAAATAACAATAATGCAAATAACAGGCATGTTACTCCCAGGCATTAATGGCATTTTGTAAGTTTTCACATTTATTTTTAAAGCTGTCTCAAATACCTAGCCCTTCAAGATGCCTTATCTGATACTTGAGTCTCTCTCTGAACACTATGGAACATTTGAGATTTCAACCCTCTTGGACACTTATGTTCTATTTTGTGTTACTCCTCTCTGTAATTTCTCACAACCCCCTGACTCACAGTTTTCTCACTATAAAGAGGGGATATCTTATTTTTATAGTCTGTCTATCAACTAGTAAACAGCCTGGACTATAATAAGATCTTGGATCACCCTTTTGGTTTGGAATGCTCACGATCTATCATTTAAACATACACAAAGAATTTTAGGTATAAGCTAGGTTTCAGGAGATATTGGCAATGCCTTATGATTCTCAATCTATTTTTGAACTGAATCCTTCCTGCCTTCTGGAATCATGAGTGAAAAGGTTGATTTCCACTGTCCTATGGCAAGAATGAAGCTCTAACCAACCATCTCTGCTCCCTGTGTCTCTTCTTGTCTGATAAGCAGACATTCTGTGGCTACATTTCTTCACTCACAGCAGACAGATGCATGTCATTTAATTAATAACGAAGATGTAGGACATTTCATTACTGTATTTAGCTTTCTCTGATCTATTAGGCCCACCACATTATATTACAGACAGTGTGGCCTAAGAGGTAAAGGTGTGGTCCCTGGTGCCAGTATGTCTGGCTTTCTGAACAGCTCCAACACATGGTCCCCCAAATGCATAATTGCTTAAACACGTTCGAAGATTATTTTAGATTTATGCGATAGTTTTATATTGAGTTGATTTCTGGCAACAATGTGAGATGCATTAAAATTTGTTTTCTTCCATAGGGATATCTTATGGTTCCAGTACCATTTGTTGAGAAGACTCTGTTCCCTCCAATAAAATATTTTGTTACCTTTGTTGAAAGCCTCTCGAAAGTGTATGTGTTCTAATATTTCTGGATGGTCTAGCCTGCACCATTGGTCTATATACCTATCTTTATGCCAACATTACACAATGGTGACTGTTTAGCTTTATCCTCAGTCTTGAAAACAGATAATTTAAATTTGACAATTTGTTATTCTTTTTCTAAGGTGCTTTGACAAATCTCAGTATTTTCCATGTAAATTTTAGAACTAGATTATCTATCCTCACAACAACCTGCTGGGATTTTGATTGGAATTGTATTAAATGTATAGATCAATTGGGGAGAATTGACATTCTTAGACTATGCCATCTTCCAGCTCATTTACATAAAACATCTATTTATTTTATAGGCCTCTAACTTCTCTCAGTAGTTTTCAGTTTTTAATGTGCAAGTCTTGACTATTTTTGTTAATTTTGTTCTTAAGTATTTCATGATTTTTTTTGCCATTGTAAATGGTGTTGCTTTAATTCCATTTCCCAGTTGTTAGCTGCTTACATATAGAAATACAATAAAAGCTCTTAGCATTTTAATCATAGTTGTTTTAAATTCATGGTCAATAATTCTGACATCCTGGCTGTATTTGGGTCTGGCTCAGATACTCGTTCTGTCCTTCACACTATGTTTTTTTTGTCTTTTAGTATGACTTGTAATTTTTTGTGTAAGAGCAGACATCATGTACTGGGCAGAAAGATCATGATAAACTGGTCTTTAGTAAGGTTGTGGTGATGTGTGGGGGGAAGGGAGACATTATAAATCCCAGGATTGGATCTCAGTCTTTAGTGAGCCTATGCCCCTGGGCTATAACCTTCATAAATGTTTCTCAGGTTTTTTTCAGCTGTATAGGTGGTATGAGATGGCTAGAGAGGGTTGGAGGGGGTATTCCCTTCTCCCACTTGAAAGATAGATGGGCTTGAAGTTGGGTATTTCCCTTACCTCAGGTTGGTTAGGCCTTGAGAAAACGCCAGTCAATTAGGCTCTGGCAAAATAGTTTCTCTCCAGAGCAGTACTTGTTAAGTAGGACAGAATGCTCTAGTGTATTAAGAAATGGTCTTTTCCCCCTCTCCATGTCAGGAGCACAGGAGACTTCTCTCTGATCCTCACTATGACACCTGGTCAAGCTGCTGGAGGTAAAGCCCTTGAATGTGTATACCCCCCCCCCCAACCTCCTTGCCACTTCCCCACCGTGACTGTGTCCCCCTGGAGATGCCTTCAACAATTCATCAGTTATACTTCAGGCTTTCCTAACCACACCCTCTTCCTCGTGGAGGTCTCTGTCCATGGACTTCTCTTTTGGGAAATTGTGATTCTCTGTATCTGCTCGTGCGTCTCTAAAATTTTGAGGGCCCTGGTTTGTCCTGTGACCTCACTTCTTTGAGGGATCTAAGAGGAGCTGTTGATTTTTCAGTTCATTCAATTTTTTATTTGTTGTTGGAATGGTGCGATGGCTTCTAAGCTTCTTACCCCCTGGGCTGGGTTTCATTACTATTTATTTTCTATTTTTGGTGTTTCTGCTCTCATATTTCCTATATCTTTCCTTCTACTTTGCATTTAAATTGTTCTTCTTTTTCTAGATTCTTATGGTGAAAGCTTAGGTCACTGATTTGAGCTTTTTATCTTTCCTAATAAAAGTGTGCAAAGCTATATTTCTTATCAGGGTTGCTTTCGCTGCATCTTATATTTAATATGTAGTTTTTAAAAAATATATTATTTATTTATTTGGGAGAGAGAGAGAGAACAATCAGGGGGAGGGGCAGAGGAGGAGGGAGAAGCAGAGTCCCCACTGAGCAGGGAGCCTGATGTGGAGTCGGACCCAAGGACCTCAAGATCATGACCTGAGTTGAGGGTGACGCTTAAATGACTGAGCCACCCAGGTGTCCCTAATATGTAGTTTTAAATTCATCACTTAATAAACTATTTTTAATATTTCTTGTGATTTTTTCTTTGATCCACGTGTTATTTGGAATTGTGTTGTTTAATTACCAAATATCTGGGGGAAACTTTCAAAGAGTTTTATTGATTTCTCATTTTAATTCTGTTGCGGTCAGAGATCATACACTGTATAATTTCAATCCTTTAAATTTCTTGAAGGG
This sequence comes from Ailuropoda melanoleuca, assembly GCF_002007445.2. Taxonomy (NCBI): domain Eukaryota; kingdom Metazoa; phylum Chordata; class Mammalia; order Carnivora; family Ursidae; genus Ailuropoda; species Ailuropoda melanoleuca. The sequence goes on along the minus strand of NC_048220.1, from coordinate 141,485,548 downwards.
TGTGTGATGGTTAGGTATGCGTATTATGATCTCGGTAAATGTTCATTGTTCAATTGAAAAGAATGTACACTCTGCTCTGTTGGGGTGGAGTGCTTTATCAATGTCAATTAGGTCAAGTTGGCTGGTAGTGTCATTCTGTCATTCGAGTGTCTTCTGTTCTTATTGAGATATATATCTATATATCTATATCTATATACTTTTTTTGATCAAATGTACCACAGCAGTTGAGATACCATTGGTAAAATTCCCCACTGTAATTGTAGATAGATTTTTAAAAATCCCTTTATTTATTTTTTTTTTTAGATTTTATTTTATTTATTTGACAGAGAGGGACAGCGAAAGAGGGAACACAAGCAAGGGGAGTGTGAGAGGGAGAAGCAGGCTTCCCGCCGAGCAGGGAGCCCAATGCAGGGCTTGATCCCAGAACTCTGGGATCATGACCTGAGCTGAAGGCAGAAGCTTAAGGGCTGAGCCACCCATGCGCCCCCAAAGTCCCTTTATTTGTGTGAATTCTTTCTTTATGTATGCAGAAGCTCTATAATAGGTATATACTCAGAGACCTTTTAAGCCTCCTCAATGTATTCACTTTTACCATTATGTGATGCTCTTTTTTCATTGTCTTGAAAACTACTCTATCCAATCTTAATGTATCTTTTGAAGCTTGTTATAATTAGTATTCACAATGGCATATATTTTCTCTGTACCTTCACTGTGTTTTTATATTTAATGTATGTCCCTGTACTCTACTCAGCATACAGTTTTACTGACCTGCTTTTAAAAAAATTCTGAACTATACTGTTTAGGTCATTTTATTTTTTTTATTTGTTTTAGATAATTTAGATTTTTAAAAGATAATCTAGACCGTTTAGATCACTTTTATTTTATGTAATTTCTGCTATTTTGGTGTTTAATTTTCCTTCTTGCCATTATTTACTATTTATGCCATCTGTTTATTAGTCCTTTTTCACTCTTTTTCTGTCTTTTTGGGGATCCAGTGATTAACGTTGTTACTCTATTTTATCGCCACTTTTGGCTTAACTCTCATTTTTTTTCTCTCCACATCTCCCACCCAGGGCTGTTCTTGAGTTTAATATACAATTTTGATTTATTGATTACCTTTATATTGATTTTTTTAAAGATTTTATTTATTTTTGTGACAGAGAGACAGCCAGCGAGAGAGAGAGAACACAGCAGGGGAGTGGGAGAGGAAGAAGCAGGCTTCCCAGCGGAGGAGCCCGATGTGGGGCTCGATCCCAGAACGCCGGGATCACGCCCTGAGCCGAAGGCAGACGCTTAAGGACAGCGCTACCCAGGCGCCCCCTTTATATTGATTTTAACAGAAGTAGAGTGTGAGAACCATGCAGAAGAAGCCTTCTATCTCCTGCTTCTCATCCTATATGCTATTTTTGTCCTTCTCTTTATGTTACAAACTCCAAAATACATTGTTACAATCTGCCCTAAATCAAATTTTCTCCAATTGTGGTCCAGAAACCCTGAAATTCTTTCACATTGTTCTTGAGTTTGGAAGTATTTTCAGAAACTTCTAAAACCTTTACCTTCTTACTCTCATTCTTTCATGAGGATATATTTGCATTTTCAGAGGCTAAATAACATATGGTATGTAACAGATTGAATACAAAACAGATATGAGAATCTAGCTGTTTTCTCTTATTCAGACATTAAAGAAATTTGCAAAAATATAAAACAGATCCACTCTTCTTGCTGATGATTTTGTTTTAAAATACAGTTATGGGGCGCCTGGGTGGCACAGTCGTTAGGCGTTTGCCTTCGGCTCAGGGCATGATCCCGGCGTTCTGGGATGGAGCCTCACATCAGGCTCCTCCGCTGGGAGCCTGCTTCTTCCTCTCCCACTCCCCCTGCTTGTGTTCCCTCTCTCGCTGGCTGTCTCTATCTCTGTCAAATAAATAAATAAAATCTTTAAAAAAATATATTGAAAAAATGCAGTTATATTTCTTTGAAAATATGTTATTTTTGTTAACATGTATAGGATTCTTCTTATTTTTAAGTAAATTTATATATATAAAGTGAATAGGTACTTATTGTACTGTTGTACTCTATATATTATATATTCACTTTATGCATATATTTATTTTATATTTATAAATATTATATATATTCACCTTGCATATATAAATTGACTTGAAAATAACAAGAATATATATATATATACACACATATATTATTTCTTAGTTTTAGTTTCTAATAGCTAAAGATATTAGTAGCTAGAATTCATATGAACAAAACCTCTTTGGTATCCTCAATTTTTTTTAATGTAAATGGTCTTTGAGACCAAGAAGTTTGAGAACTGATTCTTTAAACTTTAAAATGAAATTTAAGGAGTGCCTGAGCAACTCATTCGCTTAAGTAGCTGCCTTTGGTTCAGGTCATGATTCCGGAGTCCTGAGATCGAGCCTTACATCAGTCGGGCTCCCTGCTCAGGGGGGAGTCTGCTTCTCCCTCTCCCTCTGCCCCTCCCCCTGCTTGTGCGCTCTTGCTATCTCTCAAATAAATAAAATCTTAAAAAAATGAAATTGAAAAATCTGTGATATTTACTTACAAAACTATCACTTTCACCGTTTTACCTTCCTTTACATAGATACAATTTTACGCATTACATTTTCCTTCAAACTGAAGAATTTTCTTTAATATTTTTACACAAGTTGCTGCATTGGATGGTCATTGCTTGTGTTTGCCTAAAAATGTCTTTATTTCACCTCCATGCTTAAAAAAGCTGCATATAGAATTCTAGGTTGACAACTGTTCTTTTATAGAAATTTGTAGTAAGCATGGTAATGCCCTCCTCCTGTTCCCTATTCAGAAAGACTAGTTGCCCCAGCTCCTGGGGATGGATATTTGAGAAGGTCAAAGTCAGTTGTACAGTAAGGAAGTCAGGCAGTTGGAATGAGGAGTGAAAAAGAGCATTGCATCCATCTTTAATTTAATGGGGTAAACCTGCCCTTTTTATCAATTCATGCTCCACTGGCAGAAACTGGAATATTTTGAAGTGAGTTCTCCTATAAATTTTATATTTTTGCCCTGACCTCAAATCTTGAAAACCTTTGCTCTCAGAAACCTATGTCTGTCAACACCTGACTAATGGAATTTTTAGTGAAATTTAACATCCTAACTTATTTTAATGGTATTGTACGTTTTGGGGAAAAGATATAAAGAACCAGTTGGGTGACCTTTTATGCCTTTTTTTTTTCCTCTTGGTATTTATGTTGCTAGCAGTGACATCAATAAGCCTTACTAGAAAATTATAATTCTTTATAGAATGTCATAGAACAATGATATGTTTTACTTGGTGTTTGAATACAGGTGTTTTATCAGAACTTTAAAGGGGACTAGTCATTTCTCCTTTGAAACAGAAAACCTTAGATCTATTTTAGCAAAAAATGCAAAACCCAGATCTAACAGAAGAAAAAACACAAATCCAATTATTGGAAGAGAAAAAGAGGGATCTATCCAATAGTATTAAACAAAATGGTGATAAATGTTTAGAAAAATGTGTTATTTTAAGATAAATATATGTTTATCAGAGTGGGTGCTGAGCTCAAGACCCCCTCCCCCCCGGGGGAAAGCAGTGCATTTAAGGAGAGCTGCAAACCATTGTGAAGCGGGAGAAAAAAAATTTAATGGGTCCTTGGTCTACTTCCACTCTGTGTTCTGGGATTCCCTAGTGACAACTGTCCTGCAGATGTGGGCGATCCTAGGAGGGAGGTGGCACAACTCACGAAGGTTTCCTTCTGCGAGCCCTTTGCTATCTGGGCAGATACGACCCACCGAGAGCACATACCTCGGAACCCTGCAGGGCTCTTGCCACCCAAGCACCTCACACTCCTCCCCATCCCCCGCCTTGTCCCGGAAGCCTCATCCCTGATCTGTCTGAATCCTGCTCGGCCTTCAGGGCTGCACTCAACGACCACGTCCTCCGTGAAACTGTCCTTAGACCGCGGATGGGCTTCGTCCTCTTCGCCCTGCGGCGCACAGAACGCTGCTTGTAGACAGTTTAACTCTCCCTGGTGGGTCGTTTGCTTGTCTGCGCAGCTCCGGGGCTGTGCAGAGAGGTCACTTTCGGACAGCACGAGCCCGCGGTGCAGGTGGAACATGGGGTTTCCCGGGAAGAACGTAGGCGCTCAGAAGGGCACATGCACCTGTCTCAGTGGGTCTGGGTGGCTATGAGAGATCACCACAGGCTGGTGCTTATAAACGACAGACTTTTATTTCTTACAGTTCTGGAGGCTTGGATGTGCAGGGTTAGGGCACTGGGAAGATTCGGTGTCTAGTGAAGACCCACTTTCTGGTTCACAGATGCCCTCACATGGCAAGAAGACACCAAGGAGCTCTCTGGGACCTCTTTGCTAAGGGCACTAATCCCATTCATGAAGCTTCTGCCCTCATCACCTCCCAGAGGCCTCCTCTCCAACACATTAGGGGGTAGGATTTCTATACATGGATTTGAGGGGACACAGATATTTGGTCCATAGCAACCTCTGAACTCTTACTATCCCGCACCTTAGTCTCCACACCCCACAGTCAACCTGCCAGCATACAGTGTCCCTGCTGTCCTGGTACCCTACATATAGGGCCAGGGCTCAGGGAACAGCGGTGTGACCATTCCCAGGGATGCTCTCCGGATTGACTGTCGGGCTTGTAGGGAAAGGTGAGCAGTGCCTAGTGTCAGCTCGTTCTTCTGTTGAGCAGGTTCGGACTTGCTGAGCCATCCCTCTGCTAAGCTATCGGAAGAGCTCTGGAAGTTGCTTTTAGGGTCCATTTTGCTTCTTAGTAGGAAGTTGTGAAGAAGGGCATGCCTCATTGATTTTTCTACCCTGAGTCCTCACACATAGATGGCCTGGATGAGCTCAAGATCCCGAGTGTTATTAACACATGGCTGATACAGACAGGATAGCTACAGTCTCAAATCAGGACACGGCTGGAAGTCTGTAACAAATGTGTGAAGTATAACCTTCATCAGAATATTCCACAGACACTGCTCTCGGGTTTCCACCAAGTTATCAGTGATCAAATAATCACCCAATAGGTATTATCACCAAGGGCTTGAGACTCCATAAGCAGCTATCCTCCTAGCGAGAAACACTCTTTACATTTCATCCTTCACTGTCCTGCCTACATCCCCGAATTGTGCTCACGTGACTTCCCTTCTTGCTTCCACTCTCCCTTCGAACTTCACGTCCTGAGCACCTGTTATTTTTGTTGTTGTTCCTGAGTGCTTTCCTGAGAATATAAAAAAAGAAAAAGGTTTTTTTCCATCTGTTTTACCATGTAATTCTCCAATGCAAGTATACACTGTTAAGACTAATAAAAAAATGCAGTTCCAGCTACTGGGCAAGTTATAGGCCCTGCTTTGACTCTGGCAGCAAACAGTATTTTAGTGCCTTCAGCACAAGAAAGAGAACACAAACAGGATGTGTTTGCTGTTGTCTCTGCTGTTATTCTAAAGATCAGCAGAGGGCTGATGGGTACTTCATTGCCCTACTTTATAATGCATGAGCCAGAGGCAAAAATGTAAGGACTTGTATGAGAAAAGACAGGAGTTCTAGGAAGAGCTTTGAAAGACTCGTCTAGACAGAGGTCACTTGTGATTTCAAATTCAAATCAGTCCAGGATGAGGGCAGCCAGGAGACTGCCTTAAAAGAGATTTGGTTCTCTGTTCATAAAGAGTGAACATTGCTTCCTGATTCCTGTGCTAAGCACTGTAGATTTCTATGGGTTCAGGAACTATTTGATTGGAAATAATTCTTCACTTTTTCTGTCTTTGTTTACCTATTTCTTTGATGACTATATTATACCTTTGGACTTTAGAGCCTTAAATGGATCTCCCTGTTATATGATAATCATCTGTATTGGAAATGAATCTCATTAGCAAGCAGCTGTGCTAAACAACCTTGGTATTTTAATTTTTCATGTAATTTTATGCATATGATCCCAACTGCATGTCATTTTCCTGGTTCATTGCTGTAAGCATTAGCTAATGACAAATCTGAAGTACAGAATGCTAAACTAAATAAAATAATCCCAAAGGGGAAAATTGACTCTATCATATTTCTATGAGCATTCTCCGTAAATTCTCTTGAAGTCTCACTCGCTGACCACTAAATTGCAAAACTGGCTCTTGCTGCGCCTTCGTCTGCTGTCACGTTAGAGTCGTCTTTCCAAAATAACCCAATATTTTTAGCCTCGGAATCAGAAAACTTGGGAACAGATTGAAATCTACAAGTCATCTTTGCCAAAACCCAGAAATTGCCGTATGAGGTCATAAATACGTTTATAGTTGTCACAAATTAAAAAGAACATATCTTTTTCATAAGTAAACACATTTACTCTATCAGAATCATCCTTCTCATTGTCACATATTATCTTTATCTCAGTTAAGCACAAAGCATTTTAAGTTTTCAGAAGTTGGATTGTAGGGTGTTGGTCAAAATAGACCATGTTTTGCTGAAATAACACATAATCCCAAAAATATCACTGGCTAAAGATAATGAGTTTTATTTCTCAGTTGCACGTCTTCTCCAGTGTGGGTCGGCAGGGATGTTCTGCTCTTCATAATTATTCAAGGATCAGACGGTCAGACATTCACCTCGGTGAGTTTTCAGTTGCCCAGTAGGTCAAAGGGAACGTGACAAATCATAAATTGGCTCTTAAAGCTTCTAGCCTGTGGTAATATATTTCACTTCCATTCATATATCAAAGGCCAAAGCAAGTTACGTGCCACTCTCATTTTTAAGAGGACCAGAAATTCAGTCTTGCCATGTACTGCGAAGAAGGAAATGATGCATTTTTCAATGTCTCCTCCACCTTCCCAGATGTGGAATTTTCCTGCTTCAATTTTTGAAACAAGTTTTGGGACTGATTAAAATCTAATCTAACTAAATCAGGGATTTGTAATCCTGGATGGACTAGATTGTAATCTGGGAACCTTAAAAAAAAATATTCTGATGTCCAGTGCTGACCACAAAACAAGCAGACTAAAATCTCAGAGTGAGGCCTAGCACAGGAGAACTTTATCCTAGCATCAATTTTCTATATAAATTCAAGAACAGATTTTCTGTGGTGTCTACAGAGGGACCAAAGTACAAAGCACAAAACCGATGGTTCATCTTAATTGTCACAGGTGTACCAGGTGAGAAGGAGGGTGATCTCCATGGTAACTGAGCTCTGCAAATTCAAGAGTAGTTCAAATTAGTGCTTTTTGCTCATGCATTTTTCCCCCCACAATAAAATGCTAGCTATCTTCCTCAACTTAATAAGAAAGCATTGCTTCTGCAATTTTTTCTCCTAGAATGTTCTTTATTTTTTTTTTTTTTTAAAGATTTTATTTATTTATTCGACAGAGATAGAGACAGCCAGTGAGAGAGGGAACACAAGCAAGGGGGAGTGGGAGAGGAAGAAGCAGGCTCATAGCGGAGGAGCCTGATGTGGCTTGATCCCATAACGCCGGGATCACGCCCTGAGCTGAAGGCAGACGCTTAACCGCTGTGCCACCCAGGCGCCCCCTCCTAGAATGTTCTTTAGACTCTTGCAAACAAAGGGCTAACACTAGACAAACAAACGAGGCTCCTCTCACAGAAGGTTCCCGAGTGTGTCCTTGGCTACAAATGCCTACATTTAAAACACATGTTCAAAAGCAAAATCAGAGAATTTCAGGATTTTTCAAATTGACCTCATGCTACGGTTATGTCCCCTTCTAAGCACACATGAGTATTTAAAAAAAAAAGAGAGAGAGAGAAATGTAGGTCAGAGCCACTATCCAGTCATGACAGGAGAAGCGAGGCTTACTGACCTCAATTACTGTCTGACTATGTCATATCTTCAAGTTAGCAGGTGCCCAGATCCAGACAAGGCAGAAGCAGGCACTGGCATTTATTTTCACACCGATCAAGGGATATAACAGTCAGGAGAAATAACTGTCTCTAGAAATTCCAGGGAGTGATGATGTCACTGGAATCGAACCTGTGGCAGGAGCAGAAGGTGGGAGAAAGGCCTAAGACTGAAGGTAAAGCCGCAGGTGAGCTGGGGTCTGCAGCCAATGTCTATGTATGGATGAATTTCCATGCATTGGTGTGTGGTCCCTGTGCCTAACAGTGAGCTCAGTCTTTGTAACGCATTGCCCCAGCACCATCTACAACTATGGCCAGCCTCCCACCTAGTCCTCATCCTGATTCTGCTGCTCTGTTATACTCTCCCAAAGAGCTTCCATTCAAACTTCCCTCTCCACAGCCTGTCGTGTGCATTGCTATGGGGATGGATGTTTTATTTGACATCAATTTGATAATTCCACTTCCCTGATAAGAGAGCTGCACTGGCTCCCTTCTGCCCAGGGAAAGTTCAGCTTCTTTCTCCCAGGCGGGGCCTGAGGACAGGTGTCCCTTTTGGGAAGATGTCAGTTAGCCTTGTACATGTGTATTTGAAATCTCACCCACGTTTCCCGCAGGTGGGGCTGAGGAACATGCATAGTAAATAGGGCTTCGGTGGTCCTGCTTCTTCTTCCTGCCCAGAATGAAGGGCACAATTTGATAGCATAGAATGAAAAAAACAAAAACTCTATTTGAGAAAGATAATCCACTCTTATAGACACAGCCATGAAGATTATAGAAGTTAGAAAACTGTTTCTTTTTATTTTCTATTTCTATTTTATTTTTATGAGATTCTGTATACTTTTTAAAATTTTATGTGTACACTTGTATCTTAGAAATTTAAAAAATTTAATTCTAGTCTAATAACTAGAGTGTTATATTAGTTTCATGTGTGCAGTATAATGACTCATTCTATACATTACTCAGTGTCCGTCATGATAAATGTACTCGATCTCCTTCACCTATTTCACCCATCCCCCACCACCTCCCTCTGTTGACCATCAGTTTGTTCTCTAGAGTTAAGAGCCTATTTTTTCATTTTAGTCTTTTTTTCTTTGTTTGGTTTGTTTCTTAAATGCCACATATGAATGAAATCATATGGTGTTTGTCTTTCTCTGACTGGCTTATTTCACTTAGCATTATTCTCTCTAGATTCATCCATGTTGTTGCAAATGGCAAGATTGCATCCTTTTTATGGCTGAGTAGTATTCCATTGTATATATACCACCTCTTCTTCACCCATCCCTCTATCAGCAGACACTCTGGCTATTGTAAATAATGCTGCAATAAACACAGGGGTGCGTGTATTCCTTTGAATTCGTGTTTTTGTGTTTTGGGGGTAAATAAACAGTAGTGCGATTACTGTATCATAGGGTAGCTCTATTTTTAACTTTTTGAGGAACCTCCATACTGTTTTCCACAGTGGCTGCACCAGTTTGCATTCCCACTAACAGTACAAGGGAGCTCCTTTTTCTCCACATCCTTGCCAACACTTGTTGTTTCTTGTGGTTTTGATTTTACCTATTCTGACAGGTGTGAACTGACGTCTCCTGGTTTTGATTTGCGTTTCCCTGGTGATGAGTGATGCTGAGCATCTTTTCATGTGTCTATTGGCCATTTGTACGTCTTTTTTGGAGATATGTCTATTCATGTTTTCTGCCCATTTTTAAACTGGATTATTTGTTTTTGAGGGGTTGGGCTTTGTAAGTTCTTTATATGTGTTGGATACTAACCCTTTATTGGATATGTCATTTGCAAATATCTCCTCCCCTTAAGTAGGCTGTCTTCTAGTTTTGTTGATTTGTTTCCTTCATTGTGCAGAAACTAGTTTTGTTGATTTGTTTCCTTCATTGTGCAGAAGCTTTTTATTTTGATGAAGTCCCAATAGTGTATTTTTGCTTTTGTTTCCCTTGCCTCATGAGACAGATCTAGGATAATGTTGCTACAGCTGATATCAGAGAAATTACTGCATGTGCTCTCTTCTAGCATTTTTATGGTTTCAGGTCGCACATGTAGGCCTTTAATCCATTTTGAGTTTATTTTTGTGTATGGTGTAAGAAAGTGGTCTAGTTTCATTCTTTTTCATGTATCTGTCCAGTTTCCCTAACACCATTTGTTGAAGACTGTCTTTTTCCCATTGGCTATTCTTTACTGCTCTGTCAAAGATTTATTGGCCATATACTTGTGGGTGTATTTCTGGGTTTCCTGTTCTATTTCATTGATCTATGTCTCTGTTTTTATGCCAGTATTATACTGTTTTGATTACTACAGTTTGGTATTATATCTTGAAATCTGGGATTTTGATACATCTAGTTTTGTTGTTCTTTTTCAAGATTGCTTTGGCTATTTGGGGTCTTCTGTGGTTCCATACACATTTTAGGGTTATTTGTTCTAGTTCTGTGAAAAATGCTGTTAAGGTTTTGATAGGAATTGCATTAAATCTGTAGATTGTTTTCAGTAGTATAGACATTTTAACAGTATTTGTTTTATAAATCCATAAGCATGGCATGTCTTTCCATTTATCTGTGTCATCTTCAATTTCTTTCGTCAATGTTTTAGAGTTTTCAGAATACAGGTCTTTCACCTCCTTGGTTAACTTTATTCTTAGGTAATCTGTTATTTTTGATGCAATTGTAAATGGGACTATTTTCTTAAATTCTCTTTCTGTTACTTATTATTGTATAGAAATGCAACAGATTTCTGTATATTGATTTTGTATCCTGCAATCTTACTGAATTCATTTATTAGTTCTAGGAGTTTTTTGGTGGAATCTTTAGGATTTTCTATATATACCATCATGTCATCTGCAAATAGTGAAAGTTTTACTTTTTCCTTATAAATTGGATTCCCTTTATTTCTTTTTCTTGTTTGATTGCTACAACTGGAACTTCCAGTACTATGTTGAATAACAGTGGTGAAAGTGGACATCCTTGTCTTTCTCCTTATATTAAGGAAAAAGCTCTGTTTTTCAACATTGAGTATAACATTAGCTGTGGGTTTTTCATATATGGCCTTTATTATGTTGCAGTGTATTTCCTCTAAGCCTACTTAGTTGAAGATTTTTATCATAAATGGTTGCTGTACTTTGTCAAATGCTTTTTCCGCATCTAGTCATGATCATATGCTTCTTTTCTCCTTTCTCTCATTTATATGATGTATCATGCTGATTCATTTGCAAATATTGAACTATTTTTGTATCCCAGGAATAAATCCCACTTGATTGTGGTGAAAGATTTTTTTTTAAAGGTTTTATTTATTTATTTGACAGAGAGAGAGGGAGACAGCCAGCGAGAGAGGGAACACAAGCAGGGGGAGTGGGGGAGGAAGAAGCAGGCTCCCAGTGGAGGAGCCCGATGTGGGGCTTGATGCCAAGGACTCTGGGATCACACCCCGAGTCGAAGGCAGACGCTTAACAACTGAGCCACCGAGGCGCCCCGGTGAAAGATTTTTTAAATGTGTTGTTGGATTTGATTTGCTAACATTTTATGAGGAGTTTTGCATCTATGTTCATCAGAGTTATTAGCCTGTATTTCTATTGTTTTATGGTGTCTTTATCTGGTTTTTGTATCAGGGTAATGCTGGCTTCTTAGAATGAGTTTGGAAGCTTTCTTTCCTTTTCTATTTTCTGAAATAGTTTGAGAAGAATAAGTATTGGCTTTTCCTGAAAATTTTTTTTTTTTTAAAGATTTTATTTATTTATTCGACAGAGATAGAGACAGCCAGCAAGAGAGGGAGCACAAGCAGGGGGAGTGGGAGAGGAAGAAGCAGGCTCATAGCGGAGGAGCCTGATGTGGGGCTCGATCCCATAAAGCCAGGATCACGCCCTGAGCCGAAGGCAGACGCTTAACCGCTGTGCCACCCAGGCGCCCCTCCTGAAATGTTTGATAGAATTCACCGGTGAAGCCACCTGGTCCTGGACTCTCCTTTATTGGGAGTTTTTGATGACTGCTTCAATTTCATTGCTGTTAATTGGTCTGTTCAATTTTTTCTATTTCTTCCTGATTCGGTTTTGGGAGGTTATGTTTCTAGGGATTGATCGATTTCTTCTAGGTTGCCCAATGTGTTGGCATATAAATTTTCATAATATTTCCTTATAATCCTTTGTATATATGTGGTATGCATTGTTATTTCTTTTATTTTATTTCTGATTTCCATACCCCTCTTTTTTTTTTTTTTTTTNTTTTTTTTTTTTTTTTTTTTTTTTTTTTTTGATGAGTCCTGCTAAATGTTTATCAACTTTGTTGATCTTTTCAAAGAACCAGCCCCTGGTTTCAATAATCTGTTCTATTGGTTTTTTGTTTGTTTTTTTAATTTCTAGTTTGTTTATTTCTGCTCTAGTCTTCATTATTCCTTTCTTTACTGGTTGTGATTTTGTTTGTTGTTCTTTTTCTGCTCCTTTAGGTGTTAGGTTCAGTTGTTTATTTGAGATTTTTCTTACTTTTTAAGATATGCCTGTATTGCTATAAACTTCCCTCTTGGAACAGCTTTTGCTATATCCCAAATATTTTGGACCATTGTGTTTTCATTCTCATTTGTCTCCATGTATTTTTAAATTTCCTCTTCGATTTCTTGGTTGACCCACTCATTGTTTAGTAACATGTTATTTAACCTCCATGTATTTTTGTTCCTTCCAGATTTTTTCTTGTGGTTTCATAACATTGAGGTTGGAAAAGATGTGTGGTATGAATTCTATCTTTTTGTATTTGTTGAAATTTGTTTTGTGGTCTAACATGATCTTTTCTGGAGAAAGTGTACTCTTGCAAAGAATGTGTATTCCACTGTTTTAGGATAGGAATGTTCTGAATATATCTGTTAGAGCCATTGTCCAATGTGTCATTCAAAGTCACTGTTTCCTTATTGATTTTCTGAGTGAATGATCTGTCCATGAATGCAAATGAAGTGTTAAAGTTCCCTGCTATTATTGTATTACTATTGATTAGCTCCTTTACATTTGTTAATGCATGTTTTATGTATTTGGGTGCTCTGATGTTGGGTGCAGATCTTGTTACATCTTCTTACTGGATTGTCCCCTTTATTGTTACATAGTTTCTTTCTTTTTCTCTTTTTACACTCTTTGTTAAAGTCTATTTTGTCCAATATAAGTACTGCTACCACTGCTTTCTTTTGGCATCCATTTGCATGATAAATATTTCTCCATCCCTCACTTTCAATCTGCTGGTGTCTTAGGTCTGAAATGAGTCTCTTATAGGCAGCATATAGATGGGTCTTGTTGAGTTTTTTTAATCCACTCTGTCACCTTATGTCTTTTTTGGAGTGTTTAGTCCATTTACATTCATAGTAATTATTGATAGGTATGTACTTATTGCCATTTTGTGACTTGCTTTATGGTTGTTTTTGTAGTTTTTCTCTGTTGCTCTCTTCTTTTGCTCTCCTTTCTCATGGTTTGCTGTCTTTATTTGGTGATATCCTTAGATTCCTTTCTCTTTATTTTTTCATATCTTTTATTGGTTTTCGGTTTGTGGTTACCTTTAGTTTTATATATAATGTTTTATGTTGTAGCAGTCCATATTAAGTTGACGGTTGTTTAAGTTTGAACCGATTCTAGAATCACTAAATTTCTTTTTTTCTTTTAAAGATTTTATTATGTATGTATGTATGTATGTATGTACGTACGTACGTATGTACGTACATATCAGGGGGAGAGAGCAAGAGCACACAAGTAGGGGGAGCAGCAGGCACAGGGAGGAGCAGGCTCCCTGCCAAGCAAGGAGCCTGATGTGGGTGGGACTCAATCCCAGGACCCTGGGATCATTACTTGAGCCGAAGGCAGATGCTTAACCGACTGAGCCACCCAGGCGCCCCTAAAATCACTACATCTACTCCTCTTAGCCTCACATTTTATGCAGATTGTGTCATACTTTACATCCTTTTATTTTATGAATCCCTTGACTGATTTTTATAGATATACTTAATCTTACTGCTTTTGTGCTTCCTACTTTTCTTACTTCAACTTATGGTCTTTCCTTTCCACTCACAGTCCCCCTTAACATTTCTTGTAAGGCTATTTTAGTGGTGATGCATTCCTTTAACTTTTGTTTGTCTGGGAAACTCTCTTCTATTCTTTTTTTTTTTTTTAATTTTATTTTATTATATTGTGTTAATCACCATACAGTACATCCCCAGATTCCGATGTAAAGTTTGATGCTTCATTAGTTGCGTATAACACCCAGTGCACCATGCAATACGTGCCCTCCCTACTACCCATCACCAGTCTATCCCCTTCCCCCACCCCCTCCCCTCTGAAGTCCTCAGTTTGCCTCTCACAGTCCATAGTCTCTCATGTTTCATTCCCCCCTCTGATTACCCCCCTTTTCTTTATCCCTTTCTTCCCCTACCGATCCTCCTAGTTCTTATGTTCCATAGATGAGAGAAATCATATGATAATTGTCTTTCTCTGCTTGACTTATTTCACTTAGCATTATCTCCTCCAGTGCCGTCCATGTTGCAGCAAATGTTGAGAATTCGTTCTTTCTGATAGCTGAGTAATATTCCATTGTATATATGGACCACAGCTTCTTAATCCAGTCATCTGTTGAAGGGCATCTCGGCTCCTTCCATGATTTGGCTATTGTGGACAATGCAGCTATGAACATTGGGGTGCATATGGCCCTTCTCTTTACTACGTCTGTATCTTTGGGGTAAACACCCAGTAGTGCAATGGCTGGGTCATAGGGTAGTTCAATTTTTAACTTTTTAAGGGACCTCCACACTGTTTTCCAGAGTGGCTGTACCAACTTGCATTCCCACCAACAATGTAGGAGGGATCCCCTTTCTCCACATCCTCTCCAACAATTGTTGTTTCTTGCCTTGTCTATCTTTGCCATTCTAACTGGCGTAAGGTGGTATCTCAGTGTGGTTTTGATTTGAATTTCCCTGATGGCTAATGATTTTGAACATTTTTTCATGTGTCTGTTAGCCATTTGTATGTCTTCATTGGAAAAGTGTCTGTTCATATCTTCTGCCCATTTTATGATTTGTTTATTTGTTTCTCGTGTATTGAGTTTGAGAAGTTCTTTGTAGATCTTGGATACCAGTCCTTCTATTCTGAATGACAGCCTTGCCGGATAGAGTATTCTTGGATGCAGGTTTTTTTCTTGCAGTGTTTTGAATATATCGTGGCATTCCCTTCTGGCCTATGAACTTTTTGATGAAAAATCAAGTGATTGCCTTATAGGGTTTCCCTTGTATGTAACTGTTTTTTGTTTTTTGTTTTTTTCCTCTTGCTGGTGTTAAAATTCTCTATCACTACTTTTTTCCATTTTAATTACTATGTGTCTTCATGTGGACCTTTTGGGTTGATTTTGTTGGGGTCTCTCTGTGCCACCTGGAGCTGGATTTCTGTTTCTTTCCCTAGATTCAAGAAGTTTTCAGCTCTTGTTTCTTCAGATAATTTTTTTGCCCACTCATCTCTCTTCTCTTTCTGGGATCCCTATTATGTGCACATTATTACTTTTGATTGTGTTGCTGCATTCCCTTAATCTATTTTCGTTGTGTGGGTTGTTTTTTTTTTTTAATTCTTTTTTCTCACTCCTGTTCAGCTTGATTGTTTTTCATTAATCTGTCCTACAGGTTGCTGATTCATTCTTCTGTTTCCTTTAGTCTACTATTTATTCCCTCTAGTGTATTTTTAATTTCAGTTATTGAATTCTGTATCTCTGACTGGCTCTTTTTTATGTTTTCTATCTTTGTTGAGGGTCTCACTGAGGTCCTCCACTCTTCTCTCAAGTTCAGTGAGTATCTTTATGACTATTAATTTAAATTTTCTATCAATCATATTACTCATCTCTATGTCCGTTAGCTCTCTTGTGATTTTGTCCTATTCTTTCATTTAGGACATGTTCCTTTGTCTCCTCATTTTAATTCTGTGTCTGTTTCTGTGTGTTAGGAAAGTCAGTTATGTCTTCTGCTCTCGAGAGTAGTCGCCTTATGAAGAAGAGGTCCTATAGTGCCCTGCAGTGCTGTGTCCCATGTTCAACAGAACCTGACACTTCAGGGTGTCTCATATGTGTGTTGCATGTGCGCTACTATTTGCCTTCAGTCCAGTCACCTGTAATTACTCTCTTTGCCTGTTGCAGGCAGAGTTTTGTTCCTGTGTTGTTACTGGGCCAATCTGGGGTCACCTTGAGTTGAGTTGAGTCAGAACAGAGCTGTGCAGTGAACTGGAGGGCACTCTCCTTGTATTGTCCCCTGAGAAGCTTTCATTGGTGAACAAAGCCTGCAGTCAGACCAGATGTCTGCCCCTAGCTCACTGTGTGGCTGCAGCCAAACTGGTGTTTGTGGTTTTCCCCTCCACTCCCTGTTGCAGGAGTCATTTTGGGGTGGTGCTCATTCCTGACATGGCTGCTTGCACACTGCTGGTCTTGTAGCTCCACTTTGAATGGCCTCCTGCCAAGGAAGTGTTGGAGAAGGCGGGTCCACAGTAGAGTGGGGGGGTGGGGTGCAAAGTGCCACCAAAGTCCATACGAGTCTGCTGCAGGAAGGGACCTGACACTACCCAGAAAAACTCCTGCTGGTGCTGGGTTGGAGAGGCATGTCCACAGGAAGCTAGGTAGAGAGTGTTGTTTTGCACTGGTTCCTGCAGATAAGTGTGTCTCTAGGCTGGGATACAGGAGGGAAATGACATCCACCAGCTCTTTTGTTCTTAGAGAGGTCTCCCAAAGATCCCTGCTCCTCTAGCACGCACTGTGGGATTAGTAAACAGATCATCCTCCCATATTCCCCTGGTGTTTTTCAAGTTGCTGCTTCTGTGCTATATCTCAGTGGGGCTCTTTTTTATTCTGTCTGCTTAAGGGTGCAGCCTCAGTTTCTTATTGCCCTCCTGGTTCTCTCAAGGCTGAGCCCATGGATATTTAAAGTTCCTGGTGTTACGCTCCATTGTTTATAAGAACTTGTGAAGTTAGAGCTCTGGTTTTCAAACTCAAATGTTGTGAGAATTTGTCTTCCCAGGGTAGGTCCCCTATGCTTGGGGTGCCTGGTGTGGGGTCGGCTCCTCTCGCCTCTCTCCTCTCTTGATGTCCCTCCCTCTCGTGTATAGTCCCACAGGTCCGTTTGGCTCCAGACCATGTCTCCACCCTTTCTATTCTCTTCAGTGTGGCCTCTTCTCTACATTCAACTGTGGAGAGTCTGTCCTGACAGTGTTTGGTTCATGTTCTGGGTTATTTATACTGATATGTGTGTTATCTAGGTGTACCCATGGGATGAGGTAAGCTTTGGATCCTTCTTCTATGCCATCTTCCCTGGAAGTCCAACAATTTCTTTTTAGATTCTACTACATTTGAAAATTGTTTTGAAAGAGGTGTGTGTGTGTGTATGTGTATGTGCATATACATAACTTAATCTAATTAACCATTCACTATTTCAAAAGTATGCAAGACACATCTCCTGTAACTTACACTTGGCTGGGGACAGAGATAAGGACTATGACCACTAAGGGGTTGGTCAGGGATTGTCCTTGGCAGCTCTAGGGTCTTTTGCAGTAGGTAAAGCAAGAAAATGGTTCCTGGAACATGCTTGACACCTGGAATGCTGAAGGGCATTCTAGAGAGGCTCATACAGGCACTTCTGGGGAGGAGGTTGGAGTATAGGGCAAGTCTATCCCAAATCAAGACAAATATCTGCAACATGACATTAAGAACTATTTCAAATTAAAAGACAAAAACATTGTTAGAAAAAAGGACAAATCAGATGTGTAGGAAATGCTTATAAGAGGAAATTCAAATGATGATATTATTAATCTATCAGATTAGAGAAATTTATAAAAACATGGTAACAGCTTTGGCAGCAGTGGTAGAACTGGCAACTTGATGTTTTTCAGGGAAGTATTATTCAACAGAAACTTTAGGAGGGCTTTTCGATCTCTCATTAAATCCCTTTGCCTCTGCACATCTCACCTAGAAAAATTGGCCAAGTGCTTTGAGATGCATATGATGGTCATCATGATACCATTTGTGTTATAGAGAATTATACTATCTTTCCATAAATAAAAACATCAGTTGAATGAATCACCGAGGTGAATGTCCCCCCAGTGAGCCACAAATCAGTCCATCAGTCTTTCAAAGCATACTGGGTGTGTAGTCAGCCCTCTGTCTTGTGCCTGTAGCCCCTACTGCTATGGGCATGCTATTCTGTGGACTAGTGAGGGAGCACCTGGTTGGCCCCTCCTCATCTGGTGCTTGGCATGAGAAAGGCCACCAGCTGTGGAGTCAGAGCATTGGGAGCTGCATCCCAAAGAGTTAGCAGCTTTTCACCCAGCTAGGTTAATGGTAATTCAGATTCAATACTAGGTGGAGTTACATAGAATCCAGGTGTAGTTCTCATACATGCAAGTCTGTGGACTGAGATTTGTAACAGATGTGGGACCTCACTGGACCTAAGGAATGGATAGTGTCAAAATTCCCAGGTAAGAAAATGCCCTGTTATATTTATTTACAAAGTGATGGAATTTCATTGAAATGATTGTTATGTTTACATCGCATATAAGTAGTAAGAAATCAAAACATGCACATTACAATAATTGGTGTGGATAGTTATTCATTGACAGTTTATTGAATCTTCCTCTTCTCCCCACTAACACAAATGTATTAAAATTTTTAATGGTGTTTGGAAGGAATGATGTTTATTAAGCAAATAAATTCTAGATTCTAGCATTCAAAATGTGGCTTCTGGACCATCAGCCTCCTTGGTCTCAGCACCCCTTGGGAGCTTGTTAGCTGTGCTGAATTGTGGGCCCTGCCCAAGACCTGCTGAAACAGAACATCTCCAGGTTACTCCTATGCCAGTGGAAGTGTGAGCAGCACTGGTCTAGGGAATTGCTCTCAGCAAGGTAGTCACAGAAGACCCCTGCCAGGATGCAAGTCACAAATGGCAGTTCCATTTGACTTTTGGCTTTAGAACAAGAAAATATAGAGACTAGAGAATGTGACCTTTCAATGTAATTGACTTGAACTAAATATAAGCCTCAATTCTTGCTGCATGTTAAAGTCTCCTGGGGATATTTCTAAAGATACTGTGTCCCAGTCTTCCCTAGCCTTCCTGCATCCCAGACCGTGGTATAGGCTCCATCTGTAGTCTCTTACAACCCACATGGTTCTAACACACAGCCAGTGATAAGAACCCCCGAATTTGGAGCCCCACTGACTTGTTTCTGCTCCTCCTGACCCACTCTTATAATCATTGGAAAATACAAGTTGCTTCAAATAAATTCATTTGCTCTCCTGTAATGGAAGTGGTCACTTGGAATATGCTGCAAATATAAGTACTCTGACTTTTCACTTCACTCTACTTACACCAGCCACTGTTTAAAAAAGATTTATTTATTTATTTTGAGAGAGGGAGGGAGCAGGGGAGGGGGAGAGGAAGAGGGAGAGAGAGAATCCTCAAGCAGACTTCCCTCTGAATGCAGAGCCCAATGAAGGGCTTGATCCCAGGACCCCGAGATCATGACCTGAGCCGAATCAAGAGTAGGCTGCTTAACTGACTGAACCATCCAGGTGCCCCACACATGCTGCTTCTTAATCAGCCATTGCTGTTGCTGTAAAAGCAATTAATTTCCATTCCACCATATTTCCTTGGCACAATTCCGAAATAGTGGACAGATCAATTTATGAGATAATTTTTGCTAATCTAGGCACTGTTCAAGCTTTTAATTGTATTTGCTATTTTACTGTTTCACGTGCTTCCTAAACTCATCAGAGCCTCTGCCTTTTTGGAAAAATAGGAGGTGTTTGAATGGATAGATTATCCTTACCTGTGAGCTTGGTAATGGCAAAGCCATGTCATTAATAACACTTCAGAGCAGATGGAGAAGGCGTGTTGATTTGAGTAAAGGCAGCAGGCCTAATCTAAAATTACCTGCTTAATGGACTTGCATTAAACAAATGAACCAACAGCAAAAGCATGTTTTAACTCTGAAGAGTTAGTTTAGTTTGGCCTCAGTATGCTAATGTCTGATTCTGTTGGCAAGATTCTGAAACATCAATTTATGCCAAATTCTTTTGTATTACTGAAAAGCCATGAAATACACAAATTATATGAAATGCTTTTATAGCTGAAACATATTATAATCAGGTTCGAAACATATGGAAAAAATGTCCAATTAAATAACTAGAATAATTTAGACAGAGAAGCAAGAAAAAAAATTGTATGAAAAGATTCAGTCCGTATCATGTGATGGATATTAGGTAACAGACATCACAGTACAGGTTTTCTCCACTATCTGAAAGTGGATGTTCCTATGAAATCTTTCATAAGCTGAAATGCTGTGAAGTGAGGAGGACATTAGTATGGTCACAGATATTTTAATTTTTATTTTTTTGTAAAATGAACATGTCTGGATTACTTTTGTTTTATGAAAACATTTATCTACAAATGTAGATCTTTTGCAAAAGTGAAGTGTTGTAATGTGAACTTTTAGAAAGTGGGGAATACCCATATAACGTGGAGAGCTTGAATTTGTGACCTCGGGTTCACCTTGGCATTTCCTTTAAAGTTTTTCAAACTTAAAATAAAACTATGTAAGAACTATCAATTGTCAGATATAAAAATATATGTATTTAATGTTCAGCATGATCTCTAGACTTTCGAGCATTGATGATGAATTTAAATAATGCTTACTTCCAAGTGACCAGAGGAAGACAGGGAAAACCTTGGGTATGAAAATCTGAAGAAATGCTTCTTCTCAAACACAAAAGTTATTTGGTCACAGGATATTAATTAAGACCTTCTGCCCAATGAGCAGTAGAACTTTCTATTTCCTCGAGGAGACAGTACTTTATTTCAGCGTATTTTCCTCTCAGGATACAAGGTAACAAGTCCTCTATTTTGAGGCCATCTTTTCTGAGGAGCATGAAGTTGGAGAACATGTTCTCATTAATCCTCATGGCTTCCAGTGAGAGACTTGGAGAAACATTAACATTACCACCTGTTGACAAGGTGAATGAAGACCCAAGGTCACATAATGCATTCTGTGACAAACACTGAAACTGTGAGAAAGCAGGGTGGAAGAACAGAACAAGCCCATTGCAGTGCCTCACACCACCCATCAAATACCCACTTCCGACTTTGAATTTTCATGAGCATTTCTCCTTATATCCAAAGATTAGACTTCATTCTGAACTAAATTTTACCTATTTCTTCTTGCCTTATGTGGCATGTGCTTCTTTTTTCTCTCTGAAATTTAAAGACCTTACTTTAACAGTAAGCATCAGGAATATATATTTAATAAATATTAAATAAATGATTTATTCATGGCCACTATTTCCAGACTATGGATCAGAACCTGCTATCCTCGTTTCTTTTTTCCAGGAATTTTTCCCCATCCAGGCTGCAGGGTTAATAAATCACCTGACTGCTTCAGATTCTTTCCTTTACTAGTTTCTTTAGTGTGAAAACACAGTTACTAATATTAAAAATATATTGTATATTATTATATCTATACATAATATATAGGTTCATTTTTTGTATTCACACATCCTACTTAGGAAAAATTCCTTAGAGAGTTTTTTATAAGATGTTCTTACCAAGTGAGATGGAGCAGGAATGGAAAGCTGATTTGTAACGGGAATGCAACTGGGAGGAAGCAGGAGATAACTACTGTCTACACAGCACCTTCACGTGGATATTTAAAAACTATTTGAACATAAGTATCTCAGTTTGATTTGAGCCTCACAGTCATCCTACGATCCCAGGTGTCAGCGTCACCCAGCTTTCAAACATGAAGACAGAGACAGTGGAGCGACAGAGAGGCCATGATAGGGCTGAGAGGTGCAGGATGGGAGCCCGGCCCCCACCGCTGGATTCAGAACTGTCCTCTCTGCCCTCTGGTGAGGGAGGGGCCTGGGGCTCCTATCATTTGGCCCCACCAGAAGGAAGATTTTACCTTGGCCTTGAATTTCCCTGAGTGCAGTGAGTAAGGTGCTGAGTCATCCCATAACGCTGGGATCACGCCCTGAGCCGAAGGCAGACGCTTAACCGCTGTGCCACCCAGGCGCCCCATTTGTGCCATTTCTACCTATTATTACAATCAGCAATAGTTTTCTGGTTGGGAAGACCCTATCTTTCTGTTAACTTAATTCTGATACTATCACTGTTTGCCTCTGAATTTAAGCCAATACGGTAACATTTTTTTACCTCCAAAATAAAGCCCTATGGTTTCAAGTGAAATTCTCCCTGAAATCAATTTTAGTTTGAAGAATGAGATACATGGAGACACTGGTGCCTGCTTGTGTTGAGATAGCCTTCTCGCTTTGCAGTGAGCACATCAAGCAGCCCCCAGTGAAGGCAATGGGAATGTGGGCCAGGTTGGTGGAACTTTAATGGTTCTTTCTAGTGGAAATGCTTTGAAGTGAATTTTCAGATTATTTTAATGAAGGCTGAAATCTTGCCAGAAGAGGAAATATGAGATAGTTTGGTACAGAGGAGCCTCTGCCCAGCTCCATGCCATTGTTTTCACTCAATTGGATTTCCTTCTCCCTTTGTAGGTCACTGAGTAAGTGTACGACACTCCCTTCTACCCTCACCCTCACCCTTGCTTAGAAAAAGTTTTTTTTTCTTTTGCTTTTTTTAGACAGAGGTAGAGAGAAAAAGAGAGAGCGGGAGAAAGAGAAGGGGGAGAGAGGCAGAGGGCTGAGGGAGAGAGAAAATCTTAAACAGGCTGCCCGCCCAGTGAGGAGCCTGACTGGGGCTCGGGGCTCTATCTCACAGTGAGATCATGACCTGAGCCCAAATCAAGAGTCAGATGCTTAACTGACTGAGCCACCCAAGCACCCCAGAAAAAGTTCTAGTAAGCTTATTCATACTAAAGTGTAATCGACTGATAAATGGATCACTGACCTGTCACTCAACAAGTATTTTTCTAGTAACAGAAACCAAGAAACTTAATTTCTTAATTTTTACAACGTAGATCCACTTGTCAGAAAGTACAGGGAGGGAGATGATAAAATTTCATCAATTTTTATTGAAGAGGATATAAGAGAAGTTTTCTGGTTCCTTAAAAACATTATTTTTATAAAAAAAAGTTTTACAGCATTTAGTACTGTAAAAATTCACATGACATTTACAGGTGAAATATGAGGGTTCACATATGACTTTCAGTTTTTCTGAGCTACACTTCCATCCTCATATCTCAGTGGTGCCATTCCGCTCTCCTTTGCCCTGAAAGAGTAGTTATGGGGGAAGAAATCGAGAAGCATTGTCATAAAACAGAGAAATGGCTCTCTTGATGAGACTAACCAGAAACAGGAGAAGTGTTTATTAAAAGGGGGAATGGGAGCAGAGGCTCTGAGTGACACTACGGCCACACCACATTGTCCGCTGTCACCTGTGAACTCAGGGAAAATGACCATGCTGTGGTGGTGCCAAGGAGGGAAAGGCTTCCTTTCTTTCAAACCTTCAAAGACAAGCAGGGAAGCTCTCCAGAAGCTCTACATTTTAGGGTTCAAGATATCTATGGCTGATACACTCTAATGATAATCCAATTTCAGGGAAGCCGGTGTTTGCAGGAAAGTCCTTGGTTGATGGGGCGTCTTGGAGAGTCTGTGGTGCTACAAGACAGGCATCGGTGGTCTCTTGGCCCAGATGGAGAATGAGACCCATCAGACAACATGTAGTATCTAAAAGCTGAGGGGAAAATGGAACGATTTGTGGTTTAATTCCAGGGAGTGTCTGTAGCAAATGGGCAAAATGGGTCCACAGAAAGCTATGTTGCATTCTCATCAACTCCTCTTCTTATGTCAACTGCTGGAAGGACTAGCTTCATGGCTGTGATGGGTGTGGTCCCAGAGGCCCCCACATTCAGAAGGGTCCCCACGTTTGACTTAGTGCTCTGCTATCACTACCTTGAAATTTTTAATAAGTTTTTGAACAAGGGACCCAGCATTTGATTTTGATTTTGTACCTGACCCTGAAACTTATGAAGCTGATCCTGCTGGTGGAAAAGATATTGATACTGATATTGTGGGGCTCCAACCTTCCCATGGATGCCTATTGTGATGTTGAAACTTGGCGTTTGTTGGTTTGCTCCATCTTTCCCCCATTTTTTGGCCCCTCAAGCATCTGTGCTGTAGTTCTAGGTGCTGAGAGGGCATTGTGCTCCTCAGGTAGGATTGGGGCAGCAAGTTCCTACAAGGTAAAAGTTTAGCACAACACTCTCTAAATGCATTTAGCCTCTGATTTTTTAAAAAACCTTAACATTGTGCCTGATGCTCTGATCTAAGAATCAGGAGGCTGGCTGTCATGAGATCACGGTTGCCTAGAGAGGAGAGAGAAGAAAGCATTACTTCCTCTCTGCTCATGACCCAGCAGTGCTGGATGGTTTCTCATCACTCCCCAAAGGAGGTTAATATAGAGTTGCTCTTGAGTATGGCAGTTTACTAATGATGAATGATAGACTCCTAGCTCACCAGCCCACATAGCCACTTTCTGTTGCAGATTCAGAAGTCTGCAGAGAAGGGCAGAGGTCAACAGCCCTCAGGTGTCTGGGCATCAGCTCTGTGTAGGGAGGGGAGGCTGTCATGCAGTAGTCCACACCCCCTTGGCCTCAGTGCTGAGAAAGATGGAAACTGCTAGAAGAAATGGACTCGATGAAGCTGAAATCAAATACTTGATTTGTCCACATTCGATTGCTGTTCTTCATCATTATTTCTGTCTCCACAGCAGCCTTTTTACTTGGCTACAGTTGGGGAAAGATGAGAAAAGTAGAAAAAGTAGAAATTAAATATTTGATGCCCGTGACCTGTGGGGAGAAGAGCAGAAATCAGAAGCTCCTCCACGTGCTGAGATACCTGCTCATGGAGGGACATTGTCCAGTAGAAGCAAGACTCCTGGCTGCTGATCTGTGGCATAATGGGATACAAGATACCACTGTAAGCACTGGTAATGAATCATTGAACACTACAAAAACTTATAATGTACTATATGCTGGCTAACTGAACCTAATTTAAAAAAAAAAAGAT
This sequence comes from Ailuropoda melanoleuca, assembly GCF_002007445.2. Lineage (NCBI taxonomy): Eukaryota > Metazoa > Chordata > Mammalia > Carnivora > Ursidae > Ailuropoda > Ailuropoda melanoleuca. The sequence continues at coordinate 141,460,680 of NC_048220.1, read as the reverse complement.
ACTACAGTGAGAGAGAGCTTCATCCCACATGCAACAGAAAGGAGTGGAGGGGAAGAAAGCAAGCAGCAAATCTCTGAGTGGATTTAGTAACCTAATAGCATGATTATTCAGTGAGCAGCCTAACAACAGAGTCATACTATCACAGAGGCAAAAAAATTTCATTTTCCAGAGAGGAACTGATGAAGGGTGTGACAAAATGAGCTAATTCAGAGTTAATGAAGCTAGGAAGGGAGATGATAATATGTTTTGAGGGTACATGGTTCACTAGAGGAGGAAGCATTCCATTTCCTATGGCCTAAAATGTGAAGGAAAATTAATGGCTATGACTATTGTCTTTTACAATAGAAAACCATAATACTTAAGTATTTTAAAATAAAATATTATTCAAATAATGCTTTCGTATCACATAAACAAAAACAGGAAACATGTTCTCTTGCTCACATAAAAGTGAAAAAAGGTCGTGGAGAAAAGCAAAAACAATGAATAGACAAGCATCTGCAGAGAATTAGGAGAGGGGCCCTTCAGAGGAGACACCCTGGGAATATGGGGCATGCATTGAAGAAAGCATCTTCAGCTCACAAGAAGTCACAAAAGGTGAGCAATTGAAAGGTGTTTATAGTTAGATTTGGCAGCAAGAACAATTAAGAACTTCCCTTATTGGAACATTTCTGATTTTGAAATATTTTTTTCCTTTTTAAAAAATTTGTTATAGAAATGTGTTAGTTATGCTTTGAATTATAGCATTATATAAAGTAACATGATCCAACATACACATTTTAAAAGTTTATTTTCATGGAATAATTGCAACTATGAAATTGGAGTAGATTGTCAAAATACAAATCATTCCAATCCTATTATTTGCTTATAATTTTCACTGTGATGAAACAATGTTGGATTAGTTTAAAAGAAAGTTCCACATAGTACTTTGAGTGAGCGGGAATTTTATCTTTAGTGGAACAGAAATATTCCATTTAATTCTCTTTTTAAATTAAAAAACACACTGTGCAAATTTCAAGTCATTGAATTCTCATGTAAATTTTAGAGTCACCTTTTCAAGTTTTATGAGAATGCCTGCTTGGATTTTGACAAAAACTTTATCGAATTTACAGATAATTTGGAGAGATTTCACATCATAACACTATCAATATTTTGATCCATGAACATGGTATATTTTCTAGTTTATTTATTCTTTAATTTCTCTTTCAATGTTTTGTAGTTCTCACCTTACAGCTTCTGCACATAGGTTGTTCAATTTATCCCTAAGTGTTTTATGATGCTATTTTATTTTTTTTTGGGGGGGGGGAGAGGAGGACAAGAGGGTTAGAGGGAGAGGGAGAGACAGAATCTTAAGCAATCTCCAATGTGGGCCTAATGCAAGGCTGGATCTCACAACCTGAGATCATGACCAGAGCTGAAACCAAGAGTCAGATACTTAACTGACTGAGCCATCCAGCTGCCCCATGATGTTATTTTAAATGTTCAATTTTTAATTTCAATTTTCTGTTGCCAGTATATAAAATAGAATTGATATTGCATCCTATGACCTTGAAGAAGTAGGAGACCTTTCATAGATTTACTTGTTTTTTTCAGCAGAGACCATGCCTTCTGCAATAAAGATAGTTTTATTTCTTCCTATCTGATTTGTCTATTTCTGCATAGCAAATTACCTCAAAAATTAGTGGCATAGAAGGACAAAAGTTTATTATGTCACAGTTTCTGTGGGTCAGGGATCTGCATGTGAACTACTTGGCTGGGTTCCTCTGGCTTAAAGTCTCTCATGGGATTCCTCTGGGAACAGTTACACTGTTGGTTTGGGTTGTGGTCTCATTTGGGTGCTCAACTGGGGTGAGGAGATCTGCTTCCAAGCTTACACACATGGCTGTGGGCAGGCCCTGGTTTCTTCCCATTTGGAATTTGCCATAGGCTTCCAAGGTGACCTCATATCATGGAAGCTGGTGGTCCAAAAGAGAGGGATCCAGAGAATGCCCAGCAGGAGCCATAGTCTTTTTAGAACTTGATAGTGAGAGTTACATCCTTTTACATCTGCCGTGTTCTATTTGTTAGTGGCAGACCAATAAGTCCAGCGCACACTCAAGGGGTATGGATTGTGTAATGGTATAAATGCCAGGAATTGGGACGGCCATCTGAGAGGCTTCCTACTTACTTTCCAATCTGCATGGTATTTATCTCCTTTACAATTCTTGCATTATTGAAATGATTAGGACTTCCAAAATGATAACTTACTAAATGTGGAGAAAGCAGATATCCTGATCTTTGATCCTGCTGATAGGTGGAAAGCAATATTTCATCATTAGGCATGTAGCTAAGTATGAGTTTGTTGTAGAAGCATTTTATCTGATTGAGGAAGTTCATCTATATTCTGATTTCACTGAGGGTTATTTTTATCATGAATAAGTGTTGAACTTTAGCAAGTATCTATTTTTAAACTATTCACATGATACTGTTGTTTTTCTCTTTTGCCTGTTAGTGAAATTATTTAGTCTGTTTAAAAAATTACACTGATTAACATTTCAATGTTAAATCAAACTTAGGATAGGATAGGATATCTATCTATCTATCTATCTATCTATCTATCTATCTATCTATCATCTATCTATCTATCTATCATCTATCTATCATCTATCTATCTATCATCATCATCTATCATCTATCTATCTATCTATCTATCTCTCTCTCTCTCTCTCTCTATTAGTAAAACAAATTACTGTGTACACAAGATTTTTTCCAAGGTTTGGAGTGTTACATTTCTTGAAGATTTTGTGGATAGTGTAAACATGGTNATCATCATCTATCTATCTATCTATCTCTCTATTAGTAAAACAAATTACTATGTACACAAGATTTTTTCCAAGGTTTGGAGTGTTACATTTCTTGAAGATTTTGTGGATAGTGTAAACATGGTGATATGATATGCGATGATCAATGGGATTTATTCTTGTATCAGAGGAATGTAGAAGACAGGGCTCATTCTGGCATGGGAAACATACTGAGAAGAAGGAAAAATTGTCCCATGTTACTGAGAAGTCCAAGGGTGGATCAGGTTTCTGTATGGCTGTTTCCAGGTACTCAAATAAAATTGGCAGGATTCCTTTTTGTTCGGGTTCTTTCTACATGGGTTCTTTCTGCAGACAGACTTTCTCCATACAGAGGGTAAGAAGGCAATTAATATCCCAGACCTCTGATCTTTTCAGGGAAAAGATAATGTGCCTGCCCCCAAATTCCATATTGTAATCTCAGGCAACATCCACATTGAGTCACTTCTCAATCCTGTAACGATCATTGTGGCATTTCCCTCTTCTTCTGTTTGGGACAGGTCATAGTGACTAACAGCTCCCACCACAGGCCTGCATGCAGTTGGGAAAAATTCCCTAATGAGATATATTACCCAGTCATAAGAAAGAAGGAAATCTTATAATTTGTGACAACATGAATGAACCTGGAGGACATTATGCTAAGTGAAATAAGTCAGAAAGAGAAAGACAAATACTATATGATCTCATTTATATGTGGAATCTAAAAGAGAAAGAGAGATAGATAGAGAGAGAGACACAGAGAAAGAGAAAGAGAGAGAGAGAGAGAGAGAGAGAGAGAGAACAGGCTCATAGATATAGAGAATGGATTGGTGGTTGCCAGAGGCAGAGTGCAGGGGTGTTGAAATGGGTGGAGGGGGTCAAAAGTTGCAAACTTCCAGTTATAAAATAAGTAAATCACGGGGATGTCATGTACAGCATGGTGATTGTAGTTAATAATACCATTTTACATATTTGGAAGTTGCCAAGAGTATATCTTAAAAGTTGTCATTACCAGAAAAAAATTTTTGCAACAATGTATGGTGATGGATGTTAATGAGACTTATCGATGTTATGAGACTTATGGATGTTATGAGACTATTTCACAACACATACAATTATTGAGTCATTATGTTGTATTTCTGAAACCAATATCATGTTATATTTCAATTGTATCTCAGTTAAGAAAGAGGAAGTGAAAGCAGTGGGAGAGCAAACAGGCTGGTGGAAGCATAACTCCTATTCATTGACAAGTTCATTCTTTGTTTTATTTTGTGGCTCTGTGCTTCTACAGAGAAGCACGCTTCCAGTGTAGACCCTTGAGTTCTCCCAGCAGATTAAAAAGGCAGAGAGAAGCAGGACAGTGTCTGATCTGATCTTCCAGTTTCCTAGCCCCTTCTTTCATGGAGACATACTCCCCAACATACATGTGTCACATGTCCTCAATCTCAGACATGCGGTGAGAAGGCTTGGACCTAGCTCCTTTTTGACTCTTAATAGTGAGGGTTCTTGGGTAAGAGATAAAACTGCAATGATACGCAGTTAAAAGGCAGTGCAACTTCTATTTGCACGGTAAGTATTTATGCATTATTTTCCCAACCAAATAATAAACTCCTTATGATGTACCATGCTCTCTTCCACATACTTAGCTTAGCAGAGAAGAACACAGAATTTTTTGAATTAGTCTAGTGCCTGTAATAGTTTCCTAGGGCTGCCATAGCAAATTACAAAAATGAATGGCTTAAACTGACAGAAATTTATTCTCTCACAGTTCTGGGGGTTAGAAGTCTGAAATGAAGGTATTGGGGGAGTTACGGTTCTGGGGAGGATGTTTTCTTGTATCGTCTAATTTTCCGTGTTTGCTGGCAATCTGTGGGGTTCTTTGCCTTTTGGACTCATCACAATAATCACTGTCTGTACTGTCATGTGATGATCTCCCCTCTGTGTCTGCCCCTTCACATGGCATTCTTCTCTCCATATGTGTCTGTGTCCAATTTCCTTGTCTTAGAAGAATACCTGTCATGGTACAGGGTCCACTTAATCCAGTATCACCTCATCTTAACTTGATGACATCTGCAAAGACCCTGTTTCCAGATAAAATCATATTCGTGGGTACCAGGGAGTAAGATTGTAACACATCTTTTTTGTGGGACATAATCACCCTACAACAGCGCCTCGTTCTGTAGTCCTCAGAACTAGAAAGAAAATGAGCTCTGGTGTGATTAAGATACGTGTATTTTCCATAAAATTTCTCCTAAAGAGGCAATATTGTAGTGAAAACATGACATCATTCCCTCACGAATATTCTGAAGGGATGATTTTCCTGTTTTGGTGTCTGACAAATGGAAGTGCTGGTGTAAAGTGGATTGTGTATGATGAGGGGCCAACAGCAGAATTACAGTCCCCTCTGATCTGTGAATCTTGATGTTAGCTAGGGCTCCCTCTGGCCTGTGAATAATTTGTGTGGATCTGTTCCCTGCTCACTTTGACATGAACAGTAATGAGCACAGACAATACCTAATAAGTCTGATCGCTTAAGGAGACCCATATTGCTTCTCAGTTGCACATTCTGTTCAGGGCAGTGGCTGGCAGCTATCCACGTGGAGCTCAGAAAGATCCAGCAGTGTTATTACTGAGCTCCCAGGCCACGGGTGCTGTGCGGCCTGCATTTAGTTGGGATTTTATAGCGACGGAGAGCAGTTGGCATGTGTGACAAGAATGCACTGGTTTTCAAGGAATATTAGCAGCAACTCTGTAGCTGTGGTATGTTAGAGAAGACCTATCTTTCCCAGTGGGTCTTGATTTGGTGAGGTTTTTGCAACTAATTGAAGATTTATATATTATTTTTCTGATGGAATGATGAAAAGGTTCTTGATGCCTTGGAGAGCAGCCTTGCCTTGTTTAACCTAATTATGTGCCAGGAACAGTGAGCTGCCTAGAACAAAAATAAAGAACCTATCTTGTTGATAGCAATCTTTAAGGATGAATTAAGATGTTCACGCTCCAGGGAAGGTGTTATGGGTTGAATCGTACCTTCATCAAATAAAGATACGTTCAGAATGTGACCTTACTTGGAGATAAAGACTTGACAGAGGAAATTACATTAAAATGTGGTCACGGGGGCTGGGGGGGCAGTCCAGTGTGACTGATGTCCTCATAAAAAAGGGGGCATTTGGGCACAGAGACATTCATAGAGGGAAAACAATGTGAAGACACAGGAAGAAGATGGTTTTCTATAAAACCAAGGAGATATTCCTGGAGCAGTACTCTTTCATGGCCTTAGAAAGAACCAACACTGTCAACACCTCAATTTCAGCCTCCTGGCCTCCACATGTGTGAGACAGTCCATTTCTGTTCTTTAAGTCACACAGTCTATGTTACTTTGCTATAGCAACCCTGGAAGACAGACACAGAGGGAAATTATTTGTCTAGAACTTGGAGTATTTGGCCCCAAAAGGCACCCAGTGCATCTCCAATAGGGGGGACTTAAGCACAGGTTCCCCCCAATTGTTAAAATATATTTTTTTGGTATAGAGAATGCCCTTTCTTTGCTTTTCCAAGGTGGTGTCACTACTTTGCCTGTAACTTTAATTTTTTAGGCTCTGGTAGGCTAGACTCTAGATGTATAGATATCCTAAAACAGAAAGGTAAGGTGTCTACATCTGGTGATATCTTTTATGATTTAACTTTTTGGTATTCAAATCTCTCAGATGTCAGATGCCTAATGAAATTATAGTTTGGAGAATCAGAGATCCTTGAGTTGTTTACATCATCTATTTTTGTTTGCTTTTCCTTTCTCTTTTGTATTCACCCTTTAATTAGGCTTCCATAGGGATGGGTAACCATTTGTTCAGCACAGCGTCCTGTGGAGAAGAGAATGGTATTAATCGGATGGAACCTACGATGAGTCACCCCAGATAATTGAATGTTTTTACTGGGTTTTCCTTAAAGAACAGGCCTTTATTTAAGGGGTTTTGATTGTGACAGCTCACTTACCATAGGATCATAAAACTTAAATTCTCCACGTTATTTGGAAAGGAAACCCAAAATGTCTGAAATACATTAGATCTCAATTTAAAAGTCTAGAGAAAAACATTGGTAGGAGAAAGCAAAGCACAAAGCCACCCAGTCAATTTAATTTGGGGATGCTAATTTGGGCTCCACCTCAACACCCCAAATGTAGGAAAAATTTCCAAAGGCAGCCAGATGCATTTTTGGCAAGTTCTAATTTTTGTGTAGTTCTTCTAATATTGAGAAACAATGTGTATCCCTGAAATTTCATATACCTATCTTGCTTTGCACCTCAGTACTACAAATATATAATATAAAGACTGTCATTTTAAGTGCCAATTTGTCAGAGACAAGCATGCAGTGTAAGATCTCCTTGATGTCCTCTGATCCTGGGGCTAAACATGCGGACCTCCTTCAATCTTTTCTCATGTGGCAATGCTGTGTGTGTCCAACCAGGTCAGTCAGCTGTGAATACTCCTCATCATGGCCTTGTCCCTGCACGAGGAGAGTCAGGGAACAGAATTCAAGGTTTTGACCATGTTTCTGTGGCACTAAGTAGAGTGGAAAGTGATTGCCACCCATCTGACATGAGTCCTGAGCTTGCACTGAAGCCACAGCCACATGTGGAGGTGGGTCAGTGTCCCGAGACAGCTGAAGGCTTTTGATTCTTCTGAGAGTCAGAGACAGTTTAGAATATAGCTTTATGTTGCAAAACAGCATCGGCAAACTATAGTCTGAAGACAAATCTGGCCCACAGTTGTTTTTATAAATAAAGTTTTATTGGAACTCAACCACATTTATTTGTGTTTCATCTGTGGCTGCTTTCATGCTCTAACTGTAGCATTGAAAAGTTGCAACAGAGACGATATGGCCTGCAAATCCTAACATATTTATTATCAAAATAAAATTTACCAAAAAAATTTGCCAACTCCTTGTTATAGAATATCAGGTTTATACTCTTTTCCTCTGAAATATCTGGCAGTTTTATTTTCTCCTTCCATAGTTATAGTTAGATAAAATCATACGATTTTAGGGACCTTGTGAGCCTAGAAATAATGTAGCTTAATATGTATGTAAAACATGACATTGAAATATTTTAAAAATATGCATTTATTTAAATGAGTTTTTACTTCACCGAAGTTAGATTTGTTTGTAGTTTGGAGCAAAACAAACTATATCACCTCATGATTTCAATGGAGTCCTTCAACTCAGTGAGGTAGGTGTGAGGCTTGGTGCCTTCTGTGGCTGACCTGTCCTGCTGCAAACCCATCCTCTAGAAGGAGCCCCTGAGCCTTCCCAGTCATCCCCATTGCCCTCTTCCTCATGTTCCACCCTCACCAATGGCTCTCGTCTCTATGGCAGGGTTCCGGTCTCGGATCTGGAGCTGTCCCACGGACACAGACTTCAGAAGGGTTCTCACAGGCTACCTTACTTTGGGCTTATTAGAAACTCTGAGTTTAGAGCTAAGACACAAGACAAACAGTTTCACAATCTCTCTTGGAAGCAGCTTATTGAAAGCTCTAAACATCCATCTGGTTTTTTAAACCTGAGTGCATCTTCCAACCTCAGTATTTTAATCCCGTATTAAGTTGTGTTCTAGGAATGTTATAGCTAACAGACTAAATGCATGTAAAAAGAGAAGGCAGATAAATAAAAAGTGATTTCTAAAGTCTTATGTTTTGTNGGAGCTAAGACACAAGACAAACAGTTTCACAATCTCTCTTGGAAGCAGCTTATTGAAAGCTCTAAACATCCATCTGGTTTTTTAAACCTGAGTGCATCTTCCAACCTCAGTATTTTAATCCCGTATTAAGTTGTGTTCTAGGAATGTTATAGCTAACAGACTAAATGCATGTAAAAAGAGAAGGCAGATAAATAAAAAGTGATTTCTAAAGTCTTATGTTTTGTTTTTTTTTAAACTGGTATTGATTTCTGTGTTTAGAGCTGCAGATACAGATTATGAGGATTTGTTTGGCTCTCCAGGATCAACCCAGATGCTGAGATGATACATAAGACATCCCTCACAATCCGTGATCTTGAGGGTTTGCTTCATGTTGTAGCGTTTCACAAAAGATGTGCATTATGGCTTAAATAGCAGCCATTTTTAAATTAAATGAAGTAGGGTATTTTGGTGGCGTACAGATAATTCTAAGAAATATCACATTTAAATTTATTTCTGCTCTGGGATATATTCAGTGAATTGGAAAAGAAACCCACAGTGCAATGAATTTTAAAATAGGACTTGCTATAGAGATATTCCGATACTCCTGGCACTGTACACATTTCTTTTCTGTATGATAATTGCAAATTAATACAAAAACACGGACTCACAGTCCTTGACAGCTGTGAGAACACAGGGCTTGCAGGATTGGCTGCTTGATTATCTAACTGGCTTTGGAAAGCCAAACAAAAGATGCATAAAAATGAATTGCAGTCAGAATAAACACAAGAAGATAATAAATATTTTTGAAACCACGAGCCTTAGTGAAGGGAGCTTTTGAGGGCATTAAGCTGCATTCACTGGCTGCCTGCCTCTCCCTGGCTGCCATTGCTCTGGGGGTAGAGAGCCTGCTCAGAAGTTACAGTAAATATGTGTTTACCCTTTGGCTCTGCAGTCCACCATTTGCTTCTCTTCAGCATAAAACAGGTCATTTCAGTACTCTATTTTTTCCATCCACAATTTCTCCCCAGCCCTCCTCTAGAGAAACAAAGGAGAGTTATTGACCCGGGGCAGGTTTAATAAATGATTGTTAAGTAATTGGATGCATTGACAGTTTCATTGACTTTTTCAAGCATATCCAAGGTGCTGATAATATTATGTATATTGTGTAGTCTTTTCTATTGCTGATATCTTTAGAATATTTGTTGTACCCTGAGCTTCAAATGTATTTATTAATAACATTAAGTTCTAGGACTGTTTTTGATTTAATATAATTCCTGAGGAATATGTAGGGGAGAGAGAGAGAGAGAGGAAAAGAAGACCACATGGGCACATGGAAGAAGAGAGAAGATAGTAGTATATATTCCCCATTGGGACTTTAGTTAGAACCAAAGAAAACAGAAACCCTTCTGAGAATTTCAAACAAACAGAGTTTAATACAAGGAGAAGTTTACAAAAATGATGGAAAAGTTGAGAAATTCAGTAGGAATCCATAGGGACAACTCAGAGATGGGCTGGCCACAGAGAATGCTACTACCCTCACTTTCTCCCAGGTGAAGGCTCAAAGGCAGGAGATACTTATCGGAACCCAGGATTGGGGTCACTCAGAGGCAGAGGCAAGAGCATAATTCTGTCTGGATATATAGGGGACACTCAGTCATTGCCAAAGACTCCACCAACTGTAGAGGGAGGGGAAGAAATGCTCTGAGTTTTCCTTTTCCTTCACCCTCCCATTTTTTGTTGGAACCTCCTATTGGTGGGATCCTGCCAGAGCAAAGCTGTCATGGGATAGTGGAAAATTCAGCTTGCAGGGATGGACCCGGTAATGAATAGAGTGGAGAAATAGTGAAGAATGGAATTGAATTGAAGAGCAACAGGTTGAAGAGCAGCTCAGGGTAAAGGATAGAAGAGGGTACAGGTGAATACTTGTGAACTAGCTTGACATAAGGAGCAGATCATGACAAAGGTATTACTTGATGGGGAAATATTTGTTAGAAAACATTTCCTAATCCCCTGAGATGCAGGAAATATTTATTTAAACTCTCATACTAATAATGGTGGAAGTTTGAAACATCCTGAGGTGTTTTCACATTTTCAGCAAGATCCACATTTTCCTTTTTCCTCCAGCTTCAATGCAGTACCTCTAGGAAGGTGATCTTTATGCTGTTTCACTGTAATGAGTCCAGACCTGAGACTCAGCCTCTTCATTTCCTCCATGTAGGGTAATTGCTTAATTAGAGTAAAAGATTCTTTACTGAAGAGCTGGAGGTCACTGGGAGGGCCTACCTCACACACTGCATGAGATGGAACTCACAATGACCTGTTTTTCTTTCCAGCTACCTTGACATGGATAGTTTCTCACTACTCCTTCATCTCAATTTGTACCTGTTTTTCACTCTTTTGCATGGTTTCCTCACTTTTTCTCTACTCCTCACTCTTTCTTTCTCCTGCCTGATACCCAAGCATTCAAAATTCTCACTTAATATGTGAAATATTCAACTCATCGCAGGTATTATTGCCAAACTCAACTCCATACCCACCCTCACATATCACTGTGTTTATCAGATTAACAAGGACTTTGATAGTATAGGAACTTCTCAGCAGAAAGTTGACAGCTAATTTTTTAACAAAATCATTGTTTGTAATATAGTGGATGTAGGAGGAGGAGAGGTTAAGGTCCAGATAATGAGATCAGGCTTTGGAATTTTTGAATTTGAATTTCTTTTATGATAGTCTGATAAAGCTGTTGTAGATGGAAGCCTCAGGAAGGAGATCAGATACTCATTGTCACTGATAGCTGAAGACGTGAGAAAAGTCATTTTTCCTGGGAACTACGTGGATACTAGGGTCCATAAATAACCTCAACCTGCATAAGAGCACAGAAGAGCAAGGGCAAGTGTGAGACACTGATAGGTGGAGCAAGAGAAAATGTTGCAAGGTGAATAAAAGTTCTAGATGAGGATCGTAGCAGATCATTGTCAAAGGCCAAAGAGATCCCACCCCCCTGATCATTTATCTAATAACTGGATTAGTAGATGTCTCCTGAATGAAAAAAATCCAAAGTGGGTAATAATTGTTAGGACCCTGATGACCTTAACCTGAGTGGTTTCAGGGTGCAGATAGGAATTACAACACTTGAGATTTGGTCAATGAACAGAAGGGAAAGAAGGAGAGACTGGTTACAGATGACCTTAGAAATTTGGCAGGAAGGATGGGGAGAAATAGGTCAGGTGTATAGGGAAAAGGGATGATAAGGTTTAGGAAATAATTATTTTAAGTGTGGTAAAGGTTGAGTATGTTTTTATGTTCATGGAAAGAAGCAATAGAAAGAGAGAAACATGATACAGGCCATAGATGTCACATCTGGTGGTGCAAGGTAAGATAAAACCGGGTCAAGACTAGTTGAGGGAAGAGCCTTCAACATGATGGCAGATCCTGTTATTCTCAATGATGGAAAGACGGTGATGAACGGCTGAGGTCCAGGATCTTTGCAATCTCCACTAGCTGCAGGGCACCGAAGGAGATAGGAATGTTCTCCAGTGCACATTTAGCTTACTGTTTTCAATGTGGGCCAACAGCCCCACAAGGGAATGTTGAACGTGATGGACTGTTCTGGACCAAGTGTAAGATACCCAAAATAGGTTCTGAATGAGGCAGGAAGGCCAAAGCACCCTGAATCCAGCAACGTGTTTCCTGCCTCTTTTTACCCAGTTGTTACTACTATGCCTCCATGGTTTCTGCCTCTTTTTTGCCTTTATTGCTCTGCTGTACCTCCATCGTTGAGTGGAGAGATGCTGTGAGAGAAACACCAGAGGAAAAATATCTCAGGCAACAGAAGCCTTCTCCTTGAGCAGCTTGTTGAAATCATACATTGCTTTCCTCTATTCCTCTGGATTCTGCCTGGATACTGGTAACATTCCAAAAAAAAGAGGGCCCTTTCCAGGCATTGGCTATGTTTTTAGTGGCCAAAAAGAACTGAGAACTGAAGATATCTAAGCTAAAAGATTAGTGAGACATTCATTAAACCAAAAAGGGAAGGATGAGTATGATGTGCAGAAGGAGGACTAGAAACACAGACTCTCAAAGAAGAGGATATAGAGAGGAAGAAACCCTAAGAAAGAAAGATCCTCAAAGGAACTCCCCAAGTGGGTTCTACAGGTTTTAGTCTTTACTCTGAGAATCCACCGATTGCACCATCGTGTCACATGGTGACCTTGACTTTGAGTGTTATCCTGGTCATTCCAGATAAAGAAGTGATAACCACTAATTAAAGTAGGGGTTGTGGAATACACAGGATTGCAGTGGCTCATCTGTGGGATGAGAAAGGCAGGGATTGAGACAGTGGGAATACTGAATGAGGGCATAGGAGAGTCCCCGAAGTAGCATCATATATTTGCATTTCATCCATTCATTTGTTCATTCGTTCATTCATTCATTCATTCACTCATTCAATCCTGAGGAATTGGAGAAATGTGTACCCGACACATCCTATGTGCCTATGCTTGGACCTGGCAGTGAGAATATGCATGAAAAGATTCCCTCTGTGGTCTTGAGGAACAACCAGTCTGGTGGGAGGGACAGCTAAACTTAAGTTAGGCGTAGTGTGAAATGTGAGATTATGCCTTGAATATAAGTGCTTATTCCAGCCTGGGGAGGTAAGGAAAGCGTTCCTGAGAAGGTCACGTCTAATCTGAGTTAAGAATATGCCTACTTATGTGAAAAAACTGGTAACAGTCTACCAGCACAGGAGAGGAGAACAGGGTAGGGATCAGAGAGCGCAAAGACCCAGAGTCAGAAACTGACCCAGTTTGAAGACAAGGACGATTTGAAGCCAGGAGTCTAGGAAATGACTATCTCTGACAAGGGTGCAGAGTGAAGCTGAGCCTAGATTTGGGAAGTCCTTGAAATGATTTCCATCTTCAGAGGAAACTCTGGGTTTTCTGGAGTAGAGATTGGAGGAAGAAAATCAGCGCCCCGGAGAATCTTTAGAAGGACAGGTGAGAGGTGCTTGTACCAAGGTTGTATCTGGAGGAAGGTAAACAGATTTGAGCCATATTAAGAAGGGAGAATCGACAGAGGGACTTCCAGGAAAATTCCGTTATAGCCTAGTCTTACTTGCTTTCATTTGATTGAAGATACTCCATTAATCTTTGTCAGGGATGTTTTGATTTCTCTCCAAATAACTATAGACAGATGGAGTGGACTGGCGGTGCGCTGTAACATATATTAATATCTGACCGGTGAATATATGAATAACTACCAAAAACCCACATGACTAAATGTACGTTGGGCTCAGAGTGACAATATTTACATCAGCCCCCATTACTTAAGCATCTTCCAGGTATTTTATGGATTGATCTCGTCTTACTTAATGCACATATTTAACTGCATTTGCATTTATGTATGAGGAACAGCATTGCACGAGAATCAGGTGGCTTGCTCGCTCTGTGGGCTGGTAAGTCTTGGGTCCAGAGTGAAGGTTTCTCTCTACTCTCCTCACTGCGCCCAGGGAAGAGCTGTGTCTGAACCCTGGGAAGAATGAGCTGAGCTCAGGCGCAGTGAAGTCCTGTCCCCTATCCCCTTTGGGGGCACCTGGCTGCCTCAGCGTGTCTGTCCTGCAGGTCCTACTCTTGGTCTGGGTCAGAGAAGGGAGAGTCACTGGTTCTTAGTTCACCCAGCCTCCTTTCTTAGCAGCTGGTGTGCCCCACTCAGCCTTAATCAAGAGTGGGTGTGATGATTAGATCAGGCATCTGCCCAATACGGCTCAGTTGATGCAGAGCCTAGGTGGGGTAACAGTGCATTGTGCGGGGGTGGGGGGCCCTCTGACACCCAACACCTGGGTCTCGCCATCACTGCACTGCCTGTCAAGGTCAGACAGAACAGTGTGTACACCACCACACTGTTTTGTGTGCCTTCAGTCCTGGGAGCGAGGCTGGAGCAACAGACCCGCTCTCACCCTGTCCTGGGTGACGTCACTCACCCGTAGCTGTAGCTCTCTGACGTCACATCCTTGTGTGACCACAGAGGAGGACCGTGGCAGGACAGAGAATCAGGATCTGAGGCCATGATGCCATTTCTGGTGCCAGTGCCGAGTGCCAAAACTTCCACTGGTGGGTAGTCCTCTCATCTCTGCCTGAGTCTGTTGAATTCCTTTGAAAATATTAAAAGCAAT
>NC_048220.1:141408593-141445927 GCF_002007445.2 Ailuropoda melanoleuca | reverse complement strand
TGTAGCCAGCTTTAACTGGAAACTGACAAAGGCCAAAAGAATGTTGAAGTTAGCCAGGCCGAAAAGAGAGGGAGGAATCTGACATGGAGAGGGAGTGAGTACAAACACAGGACCTGAAAGAAGACAAATCAAAGAGGAAGAAACCTTAAGAAAAAAGATTCTCAAAGGAACTCCCCAAGTGGATTCTACCACTTTTAAACTTTACACTGAGAATCTACTGATTGCACAATTGTGTCACATGACTTTGGGAGTTATGCTGGTCATTCCAGATAAAGAAGTGAGTGTCGCTAATTAAAGTAGGGGTTGTGGAATATACAGGATTGTAGTGGTTCATCTGTGGAGTGGGAAAGGCAGAGATTGGGACAGTAGGAATACTGAATGCGGACAGAGGAGAGTCACTGAAGTAACTCATCTCATCTCATTCATTCACTCAATCATTCCTGAATCAATTGGAGAAATGTTAATTCAAGACACAATATGTGTCTTGGGCCTGGTAGTGAGAATACTCATGAAATAATTTGCTCTGGTTCTGGAGGATTATCCACTCTAGTGGGAGAGACAGCTAAAAATTAAGTTATAATATAATGTGAAATATGAAATTATGGCTCAAATGGTGCCTAGTCTAGCTTTGGGAGGTCAAGGAAGGATTTCCTAAGAAATGTCATGCCTAATCTGAGGACCGATGGTACTCACTTATGTGAAAAACTAGAAAAGTCAGGACAGAAGAGGAGGGTAGTGTGTAGATGAGACAATGCAAAGGTCCAGAGTGTGGGCACAGTGGGAAAACTGCACCAGCCTAAAGGCATGGATGGTTGGAGCCCAGGATACCAGGAGGTGACAATGTTTGACAAAACTGCAGAGGGAAGCAGAGCCTAGATTTTTGTCCTGAGGCAAAAGGAAGCTCTTGAATTGATTTTTAAAAGAATGACTCTCAATTAGCTGTCATAGAAGTGACAGTAAATAGATCAGTGACCAGGAGCCTGTGTAAGAGGACAGGTGAGAAGTGCCTGCACCAAGGTTGCATGCAGGAAAATAGAAAAAAGTAAACAAAGCTGAGTCCTATTAAGAAGGTTAAACTGACACAAGGATTTTTTTTTTTAAATCAGTTATCTTAGTCTAGGTAGGCTGCTGTAACAAAAATACCATAGACGGGGTAGCTTATAACAACAGAAATTGATTTCTCAGAAGGCTGGGAGTCCAAGATGAAGACATTGGAGGATTTTGTGTCTGGTGAGGCCGCTTCCTGGTTCAGAGGGGGCTGTCTTCCCACTGTGTGGAAGGGGTGAGGGTACTGCTTGGAACCTCTTTTATGATGGAATTAATCCCATTCAAGAGGCCCCACCCTCATGACCAAATCACCTCCCCAATACCCAAATACCCCACCTCCTAATACCACTACATTATGAATCTGGCATCAGCACACGGATCTTGGGGAGGCGCAGCATCTGGTCTGCGGCATCTGGCTCTAACCTGGCTTCACCTTGCTGTCCTTTGAAGATATTCCATGATTTTTGTTCAGGATGTTCTGATTTCTCTCAGAATAGCTACAGACAGATGGAGTGGACTGGCATTGCGCTGTAACTGTAACCAGTCAAATGTTGATCTATGAATAACTATCAATTAAACATGACTGACCAACCACACATTTGGCTCAGAATGACAATATTTATGTTAGCTTCCATTACTTAGGCATCTGCCACATATTTTATGGATTGATCTCATCTTACCTAATGCATGTAATTAAACTGCATCTGCATTTATGTATGAGGAACAGCATCCCAAGAGAATCAGGCGGCTTGCCCACTTTATGGGCTGGTAAGTCTTGGGTCCAGAATCAAGGCCAGGGGTGCCCCACCCTAAAGTCCTTGTGCGGGGAGCAATGCCTTGACCAACCCTGAATCTTCCATCCCTTAGTGTGATCCCTGGCTTCTCTCTACTCTCCTCACTGCACCAGGAAGAGAATGAGCTGAGCTCAGACTTAGTGCCATCCTGTCCCCTGTCCCCTTTGGGGGTACCTGGCCGCCCTAGCATGTCTGTCTCACAGGTCTTGCCTTTGGCCCAGGCCAGAGAAGGGAGAGTCACTTGTCCTTGGTTTGCCCAGCCTCCTTTTCTGGGGGCTGGTGTCCCCCACCCAGTCTTAATCAGGAATGGGTGTGACGATTGGATCAGGCATCTGCTCATTACTCCCCAGTTGATGCAGAGCCCAGGTGGGGGAACAGGTGAATTGTGCAGGGCCCCCCTGACACCCAACCCTTGGGTCTCCCCATCTCCCTGCTGCCTGTCACGGTGATACAGAACAGTGTGTACCACGACCACACTGCTTCATTTGCCCTTGATCCTGGGGGCGAGGTTGGAGCCAAAGACCCACCCTCAACCTGGGTGACATCACTTGCTGGTGGCTGTAGCTCACTGACATCACACCCTTGTGTGACAGCAGAGGAGGAACTGTGGAGGGGCAGAGAATTGGGATCTGAGGCCATGATGCCATTTCTGGTGCCAGTGCCGAGTGCCATAGCTTCCACTGGTGGGTAGGCCTCTCAACTCTACCTGAGTCNTCCTCTCATCTCTGCCTGAGTCTGTTGAATTCCTTTGAAAATATTAAAAGCAATTTGTAGAACATTTTTACAAATGATACTGGAATGCTATAAAATCAAGACATCAATGTAAAGTATCTGCTCAGGGCAAGTTTTCTCATGTTTAATACTTCCTCTCTGTCCTTTTCCTTTCATGCTTCCTTTTCATGTAACCTCTAGTGCTGCAATTTTCTCTTTGCAAGTCTTTGTCTTCACTAAGCCGTGCATTAGAAGAAATGAAATAAATGTATCTTGTTCTAAGTTTACCTTACACTAGAAAACTTCCATGACAAATGAGTTAAAGTCAGCATTTTATTTTGAAAAGAAATTGGGAGCTGTTGTTTAAAAATGAGTTTACTTTTTATAAAAAAAGAAAGGAATGTAATCAGTATTGGTAATGTGGTGACCTGAATTTCCCTGCTTTGTTTAAAAACGAGGACTAACATAAGCAAGGTTTCTCTTCTCTGATGTTAACTGTGACAAATTTTTAGGGCGATGAAAATCACTTTGGCTTTTGAGGGTTTTGGTGTATTTTCTCTGTTGCCTGAGAAAAGCCAAAGACTTCCTGCACGTGCAGGTGTCCTGGGTGTCATTGATTTGGAATGAAGACTTCTGAAGCATTGTGGATTAGCACCTGGCACTGGTTTGCCACCATCCATCCTCTGAGGAACCATACTGGAATATGTTTCTTAGAAATCAACCCTGTTTACAAATTGAAGGTTAAATATTTTATTCTAATAAATATGAATGCAAAAAGTTAATGCCCTTAAAAAGGAAGTGACTCACTGTAAAAATAAATAAAATGCAAACCATAATCATNAAGACAAAAGCAACATAACCAGTATTGGGAATACTGTGCCATGAATGTCACTACCTTGTCTGGAAATGAGCATGGAGGGTACTTTCCCCTTTGTGGTGTTGGCTGCAGCACATAATTTGACTGAACTAAAATTGCACAGGGTTTTAAGTTGGTTGTTGTTGGTGGTATTTCTCTGTATTCTCAGGAAAGTCAAAGCCTTCCTGTGCAGGGGTGTTGAGTGTTCTCTCATTCTTTACTCATTGATTTGGAATGAAGATTTCTGAAACATCAGGGCTCAGCTTCAAGTCTTGGTAGTGAGCCATCTGTGTTGTGTGGGACCAGATCAGAATATGTTTCTTAGAAATCAACCTGGTTTGCAGGAATGATCCATAGCACATAATACATATTTGACTTCAGCCAAAGATGAATGCAAATGGTTTGGGCACTTAAAAAAATAAAGTGGCTCACTATAAAGATAAATAAAATGTAGACCTTAATCATTTTAGTTTTCCCCTATTGACTTAAAGTGGAGGTGGTGTCTGAGGGTGAGAGACAGGGCATTCATTTTTTAAAAGCCCTAATACAGTTCATTATATTATAGGAAAAGGTGCGTAGGAAGGAACAGCCCGATCTCTTCACACATATTAAGCAGTTACACTTTTTGCCAATAAAATATCTTACATGTTCCCTAGTGACATAGATATTACACACTTATTATACAGACATAAATGTCAGAAATCAGAACAATAAAGAAGAGAGAAAGAAATCACTAGAAATTTCAGTGTTCAGTACACAGGTAAGTTTAATGACTGTTCTTTTAGACATTTACACATATGCACCCACACACTGCATGTATATGTACTATCTATAAATACACATCAAATATTCGTTTAATATTGTGTATAAACATACACATATAGAAACAGGCAAATGCATGGGTTGAGAAACAGAAAATCTAAGTAAATGTATTCAAAATGGGACCTGTAGCCTTCCTGATGTATGTATGTATTTTTAATTATTTATTAGAGAGAGAGAGTATTCACCAGTGGGGGGAGGGACCGAGGGAGAGGGTGAAGCAGACTCCCTGCTGAGCAGGGATCCTGATGGGGGGCTCCATCCCAGGACCCTAAGATCATGACCTGAGCTGAAGTCAGATGCTTAACTGACTGAGTCACCCAGGCGCTCCTACCTTCCTGATGTATTTACAAAAATAATTCAGTATTACCTAACTCCCATCAATCTAAACACAAATTCTACTTTTTTCCCAAATGAAGACACTTTTCATGGAAAAAAATGGTTAAAACTTTTATATTATTTGAAATTACCACCTATAAATATTCTATTCTTTTTTTCCACATATATTATTCTTGTATCTCTTCTAGAACAGTTGGGAGATCTATGTCATGTGGTCCAGTTCACCTTCCACAAAGCAATTTAACTTCTTAGCTAAAACCTGCAGTAGGACGAAGGCATGTTTCAGGAATAGCACCGTCTCCTCACTGTCCATGGTTTTTCTCAATGTAGGCAAGGACACAAGATCCTTCCACAAGCTTCAAATGCAGCTGCTTCCTTCAGAATATTCAGAGCCAATATCAACTTGTCCAAAATAATACGGAGTCAGTGGCTACTAATAGAAACTAAGATGATTGTAATACATTTAGGACAATATAAGAAAAATTTTATTTTAATTTCTAATTAAATAGATGTGTCTCTTTTTAATGGAAATTTAATTTACTATTCACTGATGGGTAATTAGGCTGCTTGCTTTCCATCTTTATTTGCCTTACTTAATGTTAAAGTTGATGAAATTGATTCTTCTTTCTTTTCTAGCCCATGTGCTAAAAATCTCCATACACTCCAGAAACAACATCTTTGTGACCTTGTCAAGTGTTTCACCAAGAGCACATCATTTATATTCTGTGAGTCCAGAATTTTGGAAGACTCACCTATTTTTTTTTCTCTACATATAGCATGTATTGATTTATTAACACCTATGAAGGACTAACAACGTAATNGTTTTTCTCAATGTAGGCAAGGACACAAGATCCTTCCACAAGCTTCAAATGCAGCTGCTTCCTTCAGAATATTCAGAGCCAATATCAACTTGTCCAAAATAATACGGAGTCAGTGGCTACTAATAGAAACTAAGATGATTGTAATACATTTAGGACAATATAAGAAAAATTTTATTTTAATTTCTAATTAAATAGATGTGTCTCTTTTTAATGGAAATTTAATTTACTATTCACTGATGGGTAATTAGGCTGCTTGCTTTCCATCTTTATTTGCCTTACTTAATGTTAAAGTTGATGAAATTGATTCTTCTTTCTTTTCTAGCCCATGTGCTAAAAATCTCCATACACTCCAGAAACAACATCTTTGTGACCTTGTCAAGTGTTTCACCAAGAGCACATCATTTATATTCTGTGAGTCCAGAATTTTGGAAGACTCACCTATTTTTTTTTCTCTACATATAGCATGTATTTATTTATTAACACCTATGAAGTACTAACAACTTAATTTTTTTTCAAACATTTGTAGCTTTTTTCTTAATAATTTGTACACCCAGCATGGGACTTGGACTCACAACCCCGAGATCAAGAGTCACACGCCCTACTGAGCCAGCCAGTTTCCCCAACCTAATTTCTTTTTAATGAATAACGAATCAAAACTGGCTTAAGCAAAGACACTTACTCTTAGGTTCTGTCGAAGCAGATGCATTTCTCATTGGGCAGGAAGCCTGGTCATCATAAAGCAATACAGAAATTTTCATCATCTGACTATATTGATCTAATAATGAAAAATGATCTAATGCTCCCTGTGGAATCTTGCTTTTGTATTCCTTCTCTCCTCAATTCTTTTCAGCACACGTCGAACGGATGAGAATATTGGGTTGCTTCTCTGAGCTGGAGGAAAACCAGGGCCTGTCCGCTGGTATTCCTGTAGAAAGATTAAGACAGACGCTCCACGGTGACCCGGATAATTCCCCAGATGTGTCATTAATATGTAGAACTGCACTCTCCCTCACTTGCTTCAATCAAGAGTTTGTGAAATCCTGCCAGGTCTCGATTTTAAGTCAGTAGGAAAAGCTCACAGGCAAGAGTCCCTGCTACATGTGCTGTTCTCGGAAATGAAAGTCTCTTGGCTTCCGAAAATTTTAGAAATGACAGTAAAGTGTCTTTTGCAGTATTTCCAGGTATTTTTTCTTTGGCTCTGGGTTTACTCTTAAAACTGGAAGATCACAAAAAATGAAAATCCATAAAGGAATATATCATAGGTGATTTTCTTCCAATTTGCTCCATCATTTTGGTATCTTATCACATATGTATTGGTATTAATAAGTGAAGGACAGGTATTATTTACATTTTTCAGAAGAAAAATATCAGTTATTACCATGTAATATCAGAGTGTGGTCACAGTCTAGGAGACACAAGACCCACTGACTTCGCTCTGATTGTCTCTTCTCCATGAAGGTCATCCCCGGCAGAGCAGCAGCAGTGGTCACTGCACGGAGCTGCAGAATGGACCAGAGACAACATATCCATCCCTGTTTGCTCAGGGCCACAGCTCAGCGTCACTGTCACTGGAGCTCACGCACGTTAGGGTGCTACCATGGACAGCTCTTAGTTAGGGTCTTCAGTCAGTAGTAGTAAACAAGCTTCCTAATGTGATCTTTGATGCTCATGGAATAAGACGAGTTTTCTCAAATTAATCATTGAATGTATCTATACGGGATGTCAAGATTTTTTAATGTGAACATTTAGAGATGAAAGCCTAAAGACCAAGACCTGCGTCTTGACTCCTTGCCCCAGGTTCTCATCCATGGAATGNTGTATCTATACGGGATGTCAAGATTTTTTAATGTGAACATTTAGAGATGAAAGCCTAAAGACCAAGACCTGCATCTTGACTCCTTGCCCCAGGTTCTCATCCATGGAATGTTCTGTCTGTCCTCTTTCCTTGTTATGGCGTCTTTGGCTTCTCTCTAAGTGAATATTTCCTTCTCCTGGATTGAAAGAAGCTGATCTGGGACATGTGAGCTGACATCACTCATTTTCTCAGAGAGATTTGGCAGAATAGGGCAGTGATGGCCATCACCCCCACTCCACGGCAGCTGTTCCAAGACTCTTATGCAAGACAGACCTTCCCCTGTGGAGGAGGAATGTTCTTCCTGCGAGGGAAGATGGTGCAGCCACGAGGGTTGTTTAGGACTTTCAAACAAGCTCTCAGTGCCCAATTGTGAGGATTCCTTTAGGGCAAAACAGAAACAGCAAAGTCAGAAAACCTGTGCTCTTCTGCTGATTTTGTTATTTAAGTTGCTTTAACAGGTATGTGGAAGCAGATCTAAAATTAGCAAACAGACTTTTTCCAGATCATTTCTCTTGGAAAGTTATTGACCTGATGTGATCAGCCTCATATGTTCTGAACGTCTGAGGGGACTAAAGGACGTGCTGAAAAAAGAAGCAAAAGGGAGAGGAGATCGATCTGCACAGTGATTTCTGGCCGATTCTCTCTCCCCTGTTATGGCAAACCCACCCGAGAAAGCGTAGCGGCCGCCGGGACGAAGGCACTGAAGGGCAAGGGTAAGAGTAAACAGTGAGAATGCTGCATTTACAGGGGATCTTATTTTCCATTTTGAAGGGCTGCCATGTCATTGTTCCAGCTCCTGGGGCGCTGTGACGTGTCAGCAAGACACACGTGAGCGGGGGAGGGCAAGTGCCAGTGTCCCTGTTTTCCCAGGAAAGTGCTTCAGACTCTCCATGTCCCTTTTCGTGCCAGTCCCCAATCTCCCTACACACAGACACAGCCATCTGTCCTCACGCACACGCTCACCTGACACTCACACTCCTAGGCATTCACATGACACACGTGTTCACACACACATAGAACACACCCATAGATGTGCATTTACAGTCACAGTCACACAGCACACCCACAAATGAACACTTACACCCACACACTCTCACACACATTCACAACCTGTCCCTCTCCTCCTCTCACACTTGCACACACACAAGCACACTCACACTGGCCCTGCTCTGCTGACTCACTGGCTTCGGGGCCCAGCACAGCCTGCAGACCCACTGTGTCACCGCCACGGAACCGAGGGCAGCTGAGACCCTGCTCACTCCCCGTGGCCACACTCCCTGCGCCGAGCATCCCCTGAGGAGGGTCGGAGAGGACGTGTGTCAGCTGCCTGGGCTCACCTCCCATGTCAGGCACCCGGGGTGTGCATTTGCTGGCGCACCCGAGCATGAAGTGGCTTGTGCGGTTTTGTCTCGGGTCAGTGTTTGGCTTTCAGTTTCAAGTGGTCCTGCCCTTGCAGGAAATCCATGGTACGAGGTGGTGAAGGGCTTTTCCTGAAGGACCTCTGAGAAGCTCAAGGGCACTTTCAAGGATAAACATTGTCATTCCAACCATGATGGGGGTGTGTGTGGAAGAGCCAGGCACAGGGTCTCTGAGAGGTCAAGAGGAGCCATGCATCAGGGTCCAGCTGCCCCCACCAGCTGGATGGTCGCCGGCATGTCCCCAGCCCTCCCCCCTTGTCTTTCCCCTTGTGTGTTAATAATTGGGGGGGAGGGGTTGAGAGCCTAGCAGAGAAAACCCAGAGTTCCTTCCTCCCTGTTTATTGCCAAGTCTGCCGTTCTCAGATCTGACCTCAAAGGGGCACCTATGATTGCGCTTGCCATTGGAGGTCTCTCCCTGGTGGTCTGATAAACTGAGAGTGCTGATCTCTGTGAAGTGGGGTCTCTCTCTAGACCTTTGCCCATGGGATTGAATGACGGTCACTGGAGCTCACTCTGTGCAGACAGCTGGCACGTCATAGAGCAGAGCAAGCGACAAACACGCCCAGCATCGAGCAGCTTACAATCTGGAAGTGAAGCGAAGGCAGCACGAGGCAGAAGCCGTGAGGACTGGGAAGCTGCGAACATACCCACCAAGGTGGCTGCCTTGAGGGACTCAGCTGAAGTTTGTCATGAGAAGCCGCTCTGCTGTGACTCACCATCAGCGGGATTGATGGCACACGGTCGACATAGTGCACCCCGGCGTAACATCCTTCACTGAGTAAAGCCCATGGAGCGGTTGGCATCTTTCGTTTCAACAAACGGGACAGCAATTCCAACTGCAAGAAATTCATGGACACCATTTACCAGTGGAGAAAATTTGAGAAGATTAGCTGAACTCCCAGCACCTCAATTGTTCCCGTTTGTGCATTTTACACATTTGTGCAGCGATGGAAGGCAATGTTGCACGTGGCGGTGGCTGGGGACAAGCTCTGTGTCACTTGGACTGTTTGTCATGCTTTCATTACAGTCTCAGTCTGGGGGGGATAGTGGAGACGTCTTGATTTCTGAGCGGAACCTTGAAGCTGTTCAGGGCTGGAGAGCCGGTCAGAAGTGGGGCAGAGGAGGGGGCAGACTGGAATCTGACTGCTCAGCTGAGAGCCGTGTCCTTGAGCTCCCGGCACTGTGTGCAGAGACACCTGCTCGCACTCCTCCCCTTGTGACGGTGCTGTGGGTGTGGGGAACAGATTGATGTCCCATTGCCAAGTGTCATTCTCTTTTCCAATAGACGTTAGACCTTAACTACCTTTACGATGTCAACATCATCCAAGGCCCTCGTGGGTCTGGTTCTTCACGCGGTGGGGGCTGCCTGGAGACCAGGGCTGCATTGTATCCTTTCCGTTATCCCCGCATCCTGGCATCAGGCTTTGAAGACACACTTGGAATAAGCCAGTGATGCATGAACGAAACAGACAATATTCTGCCGATGCTCTGTGATCAATCATGGGCTCATCGAAATGCCACCGAAGGTCGGATCTGCTAGTCCGAACCCCGTGCTTTGTGTTGAGGATGAAACCCAAGCAGAAGGAGTTAATGCCCAGGCTGTAAGTCATCGAGTATCTGAAACCAGGTTGGGAGGCCCCTGGGGCAGTGCCGGGTCCTAGCCCACACTGCGTTCTTCTGGAATTCTGGGAATCCTGGACACTTGGCTGCAGTGACATCATGGGGAAAGGACCCTGATTTGGAACAGCCGGAGGTCGTGGTGCCTGTGTTCCCTGTGGGTCTCCCCGGGGCCAGGACCCCTCCTGTGTTTGCAGAGGGAATTCAGAGCCACCCTCAGTTTGTGTCCTGGGCCTGTGGTGTCCCCAGAGGTCCGGTTGTTTCCTGGGCCTGCGGTGTCCCCAGAGGTCCGGTTGTTTCCTGGGCCTATGGTGTTCCCAGAGGTCTGGTTGTGCCCGAATGTGCCATTTTCCCCCCAGGCTTGGGGTGCTGGTTGAGGAACGGAGGTGGTGACCCTGAAAGCACATTGGGACTCGGTGCATCTTCCCTGGCAGGTGACACAAAGCATCCTCTTTATCCACCCAAAGAGGACTTTAGGGAAAAGAGCAGTGCGTCCCAGGGCTGGCCTCTGGCAGCTCTCTGTGCCCGGCGGGTGCAGAGGCGAGGACCTGCCCTCAGGATCCGATCCTCTTCGTTAAAACTCCCCCCAGATGCCAAAAGGCGGTTAGAAACGCGCCCCGTGAGAACACGTCTCCCCGCGCACGTCCAGAAGCTGCAGACCAACACCCACCCGAAGTGTGTGGTGTGTGGGTCTCTCATGATCCCAGTTCCTTGTCTGTGTTTCCAAATCCATCCCAAGTCCTGTCCCTGAAACCAGGCCATCAGAAGAGCAGCCGGCGCAGGTTCACCTTCTGTGAAGGTTCCTAACCCTCCCGTGGTCCTGAGCTTGTCACGCGTCTCTGGGTCTCAGAGAAGCAGGGGTCACCCGCGTGCCCCCCACAGCCCAGCGTGGGTAGGGGGCTGCCAGGGCCCAGACTGAGCCTCCCATCCCTGCTCCTCCGGGGGCCTCGGGGCTCCTTGGCCCTTCCCCAGAGTTTGACACTGTTCCTGCTGCCCACAGAGGTTCTGCTCCCTGTGATTCCTTCTCAAGGGGCGCTTGCCTTCCTGGTTTACACTCTGGCCTGAGGGTGCTCTGTTAGTCAGTGGCTCCCCCTTTCCCTGAAAGTGTGGCTCCCGTTGTGCTGGACATGGATGGGTTTATCGGGCAGCCAAGTTAAACAAGGAAGTGCTGTTAGACTGTTTTTGGAATTACTCTTTTTCTCTTAGCATTCAGCCCGTAATTGTGAGAATTTAGATACCTGCTGACTTTAACAGAAGGCCACGAGGCTTTTGAGGTTTCTGGAGTGATTCCTGGGTCCAATTACCACCAAAGGACTAGGAAAATGGGGAGAAATTGATCTGTTTATTGTGGATAATCTAGAGCGGGCAGCATGTTTTAGGATATAGCCAGTAGAGGCCTTCCTGGTCTATGAGAGGAACAGAATGACATTTCTGGTTTCCAGGTAGCCATTCACTGGCTCCAGTGATCTCTGGGACTGTTTACGGATCTCCTTAATGTTGGGTACGGGTCTGGCCCCGCACTTTCTGGTGACAGCACAGCTGTTCCTGGTATTTCCATCTCGTGTCAACTTTCATCGGTACAGCCAGAGACATATTTTACTTATGTTGTCCTTTACTGGGGAGGAGTTTATCGTAAGAGCTCCTTTCTAATACAGTATTAGCAGATGTTACAAAAAAGAGATGAATTCCCTCTTTAAATTACACTGGCTTCCCAGGCCACCTTCCCTCGGCGAGGGTCGGTTCGCTTCTCCGGACAGCAGCGCCTTGCTGCGCTCTGTAACCAGCCTCCCTCTTACTCAAAGGAACTGAGACCCAAGTCCCAAGTCCCTGTCTGTACGCCCCTAATTATGATACTTCGATGTGTATGTGTGTCCACCAAGGTTCAGCAAGTCCCTACTTACCTTCTCCTCGCTGCTTTCCCAGATGGCCCCGGTCACCTGATAGTCACACTGGGGGTCCCTCCTCCCACATGGAAGGGGGTGCTGGTGTAACTACCAGAACACAGTGCAAGTGACGCAGTGTGGCTCCTGAGACCCTAGTCCACCCCACCCCTGTGCCCGGTTCCTTGCAAGCCCCAGGACGTATGCGCGGGCCTGCGAGGAGGCAAGGGCAGACCCCCAGAGCGGGGATTTCGAAGGAGATGACTTGTTTCCTCTGAAGCTACCTGTAGAAACTTTTTTGACACAAGGAGGGAGCTGGGTTGGAGATAAACTAAGGATAGACACATAATGTTGCACTTTTTCTTTTTTTGCGTAACTGTGTTTGCAGCCGTTATGAATATACAAATACCATTTATTTTTTTAAATTTTGGATTTTTCAGTTTAAGTGATTATCTTTGATTCTGCAGGAATCCACTCATCTAGTTAAACCTTAATATCCAGTTTCCTGACTCAAAGTCAAACACATTTTTTTTTTCTTTATCAGTTTATAGAAGCAACTCCCAACAGGCTTGTTTTTTTTTTGTGTTCCCAGATTATTTTTATGGGACCTGACCCCAGAATGCCAGGGAAGGCCTTGACAATTGCTTGTTACCTATTACTCTGTTCTTTGTTCTGGACACTCATTTGCTGGTGATAGCTGAAAAGCCAGGGCTGTGGTTTCGGCTGTAAACACTGGGAAGCTGGCGTCTTTTT
This sequence comes from Ailuropoda melanoleuca, assembly GCF_002007445.2. Taxonomy (NCBI): domain Eukaryota; kingdom Metazoa; phylum Chordata; class Mammalia; order Carnivora; family Ursidae; genus Ailuropoda; species Ailuropoda melanoleuca. The sequence continues at coordinate 141,433,017 of NC_048220.1, read as the reverse complement.
CAAACTTAAACAACTACATATTTGGGCTTTGTCTTGAGTGTCATTGGCTGTCACTCAGCATAGTCCAAGCAGATGCAGTTTTTTCTGCTCTATGAGCTTCTACTGGGAAAGACAGTCCTGGACAGAAAGAGGGTGGGTGACAGGGAGGGAGCTGGGGTAGGACAGAGTCACAAGATCATTCCAGAGTCCCTCTCCTCCACACTTGTGCTCTCTCTCTTGCTATCTGTCTCTCTCTCTCTCTAAAATGCATAAATAAAATCTTAACAAAAATATATATGGGTTAATTTGAGTCCATTTAAAACGTTCTTTTTAGGGGATCCCTGTGTGGCTCAGTGGGTTAAGTGTGGGACTCTTTGGGCTCAGGTTATGATCTCAGGGTCGTCTGATAGAGCCCCGTGATGGGCTCCACATGCAGTGGGAGGTCTGCTTGAGGATTCTCTCCCCCTCTCTCTGTCCCTCTCCCCCTCTCTAAAATAAATAAATAAATCTTTAAAAAAAAAACCCAACCACTTTCTCTTTAAACCCGAGCAGCTTAAATACCAATACTTCTAAGATTTCTAGAGAACTGGTTTACTGTATACTAAAAAACGGAGGGATATATATACTAGTAGATAATTATAAGATGAAAATATTCAACTGGTCACTCTTGTGAAAGACCAGGGCCTGCCGCCTCCCTCCCAGGGCACGGTCAGATTGTCACCGCCTCAGGGACCTCTCTGACATTCTCTCTCTTCAACCCCCACTGCAGGGGCGCCTGGCCCGACCGACCTCACTTACAGGGACAGGGATCACTAGAGCAGGATTTAATCTCATTTCTCTGGTCCCCCGCCTTCTCTCCTCTAAACCACCTTTTTTTTTTTTATTGTATTTATTTATTTGAGAGAGAGAGGGAGAGCAGAGGAAGGGGTTGAGGGAGAGGGAGAGAATCTCAAGCAGACTCTGTGTTGCATGCAGAGCCCAACACGGGGCTCAATCCCACAACCCTGAGATCATGACCTGAGCTGAAACCAAGAGTCAGATGCTTAACTGACTGAACCACCCAGGCACCCCTCTCCTCTGAGCCGTCTTATACTCAAGGACCAAACTGATCTTTTCTAAACTCTTATGTGACCATGAAACATTTACTTAAACATTTTCAGGTGGCTCCTCAGACCTAGAGTAAAACGTGCAAGTTCCATCATCTGCCCAGGACCCGCTGCTGCCAGACTCCTTCTGATCCCCAGCCAGGCTCTCTCCACCCCTTCCCAAGCTTGTATACCCTATGTTCCATGCACAGGTCATTCTTCTTTCTCTCAAGCACCATGTGCTTTCCTGCCTCTGAGCAATCTGTCCACTGTTCTTCCTGGCTGGAATACTCTTTCTCCCTCTTTCTGTTAGTCCAGTGTCTTATTATTTAAGGGTAAGTGTAACTACTACCTTTCTTACAGAGCCTTAAAGCCCCAACTTTGGTGGCTTGATCAAGTTATTGTCCTCTTTCCAGGATGTTCCCATGGCAACCTGAGCAAAAACCTAGCCTGATCAATATGCAGGAAGCCATCTAGCTGTTGGGCTGAGTCATTCAACAGTCCCAAGCTGGCCATTAGCTACCTGTTAGAAGGGAGCCCTTCTAAACCCTGGACATAGACTTCTCCCCTACTCCATAGTGTTCTCTGAAAGCCTCTATTGGACTATATTTAATGACTTCCCATAATTACATCTGTTTTTCTGGCAGGGTCATAGTATTCTTTTTTTTTTAATTTTAAATGTATTTATTTATTTTTTTAAGGTTCCATGATTTATTACTTGCATATAACACCCAGCGCACCATGCAATACTTGCCTTCCTTAATACATAGGATTCTGAATGTGGGGAACACATCCCATTTCATAGTATCATCTGCCACAACTGATGCTCAGTGTTTGTTGAATTGTTTTTATTTTTTTATTTTAATAACTCTGCCTCCATCATCACACTATTAGTCTGTACGTATCTGCTTATTGGTCAACTCTTTTTGCATCATTGTGGAGTAATATTAAGCCAGGTTGCCATCATGGGAGGGCTTGATGGAGCTGGAGAATTTGCTTCCTTGGATACTAGCTCGCTTTGCTGGTGAGTTGACACAGACAGGGCACCTCAGTTCCTCTCAGGACTTGTCACAGGCTGGTAGTGGCCTCACATCATGGTGGCTTATTTCCTCTGGACTAAGCAAATAAAAGGTCCAAGCGGAAGCAGCAATGCCTTTGTGACCTAGCCTCAGAAATCGTGTAATTTTACCGTTCTCCACACTGGGTAATCCTATTCTGTGTGCAAGGGGACTACACAGGCAAAAGTCCCAGGAGGTGATGATCATTGGAGGCCATCTTGGAGCTGGCTCCAACATGCCACTTTGCACCAATGATTCTCATCTCTCCATAGGTAAAATGTAATCACCCTTTTCAACGCCCCCTGGATCTCCACCCTTTATAACGTCAGCTCAAAACCCAGGATCTTATGTGAATCTAGTTCAGTGTGGATGAGGCCCTTCAGGTATGGTTCCTGGAGCACAGTCCTGGAGTATAGCACGTCTTTATCCACAGACCTATGAAGAGTTATCTTTCATCCCTGCCTCCACCATGAACCCAACACACAGAGGTAGGATAAGCATGGGATATTTGCTACAGACTATCTTATTCAAAAATGGGTAAAAAGGGAGACACACAACTCATTGGGGTTGCAGACAGAATTTAAATACTGAGAACTAGCTCTAGAATCCAGTCTATCCCATGGTACTTCTTAGGACTTAACATGGTTTTTGTAAATATTTATGGAGGCCTGAATATTGGCCATCCTTTGTCATTATTTTTCACTATCTTTTCCTTCTTTCACTGCTACTGGCTTATTTTATGGAAGCTTCATTTTCAGACATTGGCTTCAGATTTACCTCCTTTGCATTTTAATTTGCTAGGAGGATTGTTTCAGATAATATCCAGCAGAAACCTTCAGTGAGCCAAGAGAATTGATGATGAACTGACTCAAAAAACATTTGAGAACATGAATGTGCTTTCTTGATCAAAAACAGACAGTGGCTATTGGTGAGGAAGAGGGTGATATCCCCAGTAAGAAAAACTATAGCAATCCCAGGTATTATGTTGTTCAGATCGCTTCTTGTTATGTGTCTTCTCTTCACAATTCTTTATACAACCTCACTGAAGATAGTCACCAGGCTTATTACCAAAGACCAGAAGGAGGAAGGATTAGACTTACCCTGTATGACTCTAACAAATGGGCCTATAAACAATTGGTCAGAAGTAAACATTACAGATTTTTGCAATGATTTTACAACAGAATTCTCTAAGAATGGAAAAGGTTATGTAAGGAGGTAGTGAATATCTATTCATGGAGGGTTTATGCATGAGCTGGAAGACAATGTGGTATGAGGTGACTCACTGATTAATTAAGCAAGTATCTAGTAAGTGCTTTCTGCATATGAGATACCGTATTCCATGCTGGAGATTCAGCAGTGCACAAAACAGATTAAAATCCACCTTGAGGACCAAATTCTAGTGGAGAAAAATACATCCTAGTTGGAAAGACGAATACATCAAAGATAATATTATATCTTATGACATTTATTATAATGTAATATTCATGATAAGTGTCATGGAAAGAAATAAAGTAGCATGGGTGACAGGGGCTATGAGAAAAGCAAGCATTCCTATCTGTGTCCTGGCAGTGGACGTGGAGAGTACAAAGGCCCTGAGGTTGGAGCATGCTTGACATTTTCAGCAAGTGCAAGGAGGTCAGGGTGCTTAGGGCAGGAACATCTTAGGGGAGGAAGACAGTAGATAAGATAGGAGAGGTAACAGGGAGCCAAGCTGTGTGGAGCCGTGGCAGTCATTGTGCAGACTTTGGTTTTTACTCTGAGTGAGGTGTGGCGCCTCAGAGGGTATTGGGAAGAACGTTGTCATGGTCTTACTCGCTCCCTGAGAGGATCACTCCAGCTGTTGGTTAGGGATAGCGTGTAAGGGGCCAATGCGTAGAAGCCCAGTTTGGAGGGCACGGCCATGGTCTGGAGGAGAGGTAGTGGGAACTCAGAGCAGGCAGTGGGGATCCTGGATGTATTCGTGATCTAAAGCCGGCAGGATTTGCTGATGAATTGCATATGGATGTAAAAGAAAAGAATCAAGAATTATCCCAAGGTTTTTGGTTTACCCAACTGGGAAATGGAGCTGTCTTTTACTGATATGAGGAAAAATTCTGCAGAAACCATTTGTGTGTGGGTGTGTGTGTGTGTGTGTGTGTGTGGTGAATCAGGGGCTTTGGAACATGTTATGTTCGAGGAGCTCATTAGAACTGAAAGTGCAAAAGCTCAGAAGAGAATGAGATTTAAAATCTGATGTTCCGTGGAGAGATTCAGACTTGATATAAATTTATTAGTTGTCAGGGTATGGAGAGTAGTTAAAGACACAGGTGCGAATGAGATCCCCAAGTGAGTATAGATGGAAACAATAAGAGGTTCACCCACTGAGCCCTCAGGGGTTCCAGGAGTTAGAAGTTGAGGGGGATGAGAAGAAACCAGCAAAGTAGAATTTTCCAATTAAGATGCAGCAGAGGAAATGCAGGTGAGCGTCCTGGAGGACAAGGAAAGAGGCATTTCTGAGGAAGAATGAGTGATAACCTATCAAATATAATGAGGGAGGTTTGAAATTGGACAAGTGGGTATAGCAACGGAGAACTCACTGGAGGCCCAGGATAGAGCAAGCGTGCTGGAGCACAGGTAGATTCATGGAAGAGAGGGAAGAAGGTTCTGGAGGCAATGGGTGGAAGAGCTTGCTTTGAGGGGAACAGAGGAATCACATGGTGTCTAGAACAGAATGTGGAGTCAAGAGACAGCTATAGATTTTTTTTTTTTAAAGATGTGTGAAACCAGAAATAGTGTCCTAATGGAGATGATCCAGTAGAGAAAAACTGGTGAAGTAGGAAGAGGGGGAGAGTTGCTGGAGTAAGTTCCTTAGTTGGGAAAGAAGGATGGGTTCTAGCACATAGGTGGAGGACCTGCTTTAGGACAAGTCATCGTAGTACCAGGAGGGAGGGTGCAGTGACAGGCAGGGTTGTACAGGTCTCTCAGCCAATCAGGAAGCATGGGTGGGCGGTGTGGGGGGAGGAAGTGTCAGAGTTTGAGGGAAGAGGAGAGAAGAGCCTAAGTGAGTGAATGTAAGAGAAAAATTAGGATCACCAGGAAACACTACCAGCTGCTTGATATTAGAAATCATGAATTTAAAATGTTTCAGTGCTTGTGTCCAGCCTCATTCAGCTTTGCTGATGCTGAGCTGGCTCAGGCAGGGAGCCGTGTTCTTCAGTTTATATTGTGGTTGTTTCTCTTTTGAGGAAACAAGACCAGAGGGCATTGAAGAGTATATGCAATGCCTTGGTTAAGTGGCAGCCCACAGAATTCACAATGAATAACAAAGGCTAGGGCACAGGACTGCTGTGGGGCAGTGAAGATATGGGAGGATAAAAGAATTTGAGGTCCTGGGAGGTCAAAGGACCTCTGGCATGGGGTTGCAGAAGGAGGAATCTTGGAGGATGGTTGTTGAAGACCAGAGTTCTTTGACATTGAGAATATACAGGTATTGCTGTAGTTGGAAACACCCAAGATCAAGGGTTTGACCATATAAGGGAGGCACAGAATTTGTGTGGAGCACAGATTATGGAGGACAGAGATCAAAGAAGTGAAAAGTCATCTTCCTAGAGAGTGAAGAGTTAAGGCAGTGGTAGTGTTGGGGAGAGCAGATGAGTAATGCTGAGCTGGGTTAAAATCTTCATGTAATCAAGGGTCAGTCCAGGCTTTGGTAGAAGATAGTAACAGGGTGGGGGGATCGGGTAGCATATTCTGATATATAAGATTCAGAATTGGGGGAGCCAGGAAAGAGGGAGGGGCATGATCTGGAAGTAGTAATGAGCAACAAAGAACAAGGAGCCATTTCCCTAGATCTAGGCCGAGGGCAGGATCTGGTGTTATGGAGGTGGGTAGAGAGACTTGTCTAGGGATGTCCTTCCTCCAAAAGCAAATGGAGATGTTTGAGGAGAGGATCTGAGCACCCACTGTGTCACTAGTTAGAATATATAGCCTATAAACTAATATATAACCTATAAACTAATCTATATAGAGACAGAGAGACACAGAAAGAGAGAGAGTGAGAGAATAAATAATATAAATTATTTTTTTTTTAGTTAAAGCAATTTTCACCTGCACACAGAATTCATATTTAATCACGATGTGTAGGTTTCTTGCATATTTACTCTGAAATTCCCACAGTAGGTGGTCAATAAATGCCTGTTTATTGACTGATGAAAGAAAAATCTAAAATTGAGAGGACACTTCAATGTTGTATAATATCATGGAAAAAGTGTAGCTAAATATGATTTTGAGAAAACTGCAGATTCATAGGCTTATGCTCCTAGAATGGAACCAGAAGTTTGTAGAACTTTCTAACATATAAAGCTTCTATAGAAATAGAATGGATCATCCTCTGTGATCGGGAGTTGTCGGAAACTGCTGTAGAACGACCACTCACTCTGTTAAGGACGTTGGAAAGGGAGTGTAGACAAGGAATGGGCCTGAATACCTAGTTGTCTGTGAAAGAGCACATCAAGAAGGATATTTCCAGAGTCCTTGGCCTCTTTTCCTTCCATCACGTGTATGTTCTCAGAAGTCCAAGTGACTCCAGGGTCTGCTGTAGGCAAAATGTGTGGTGAGTTCTGTTCCTGTGACTTCTTTCTCGAGTGTTGACGTCTGTTGGACTCTGCCCACCACAGTGCCTGCAGCTCCTCCATCGTATGCCTCTTCCTGCAAGGAACGTCTCCCAGCTCACAGGAGCCCTTGCAAGGGGATTTCAGTCAGAAATCTGTGGATCTGGTGTTCACCCTCAATGGCCAGGATCCTTCCTGCATCTCACTCAATCTCCAACTCAAGGCCACCTTTGCACCTTCAGATAGTCACCTAGAGTGAGAAGCTCTCTCCTGATAGAAACATTTTCCACTCTGTCCCTCATCCATGGCTCCTCCACCTGTGTCTGGAAGGACCTTTGTTTGAGACCCTTGGACACTGACCTGAAGCTTCCCCTGTGATCTGCTCAATGAGCTCTCCTGGTGGACTTAACCCAGGAATTCTCACCCAGGATGGCCAGCCATAGACAACTTCCTTCCCCAGTGGTATCCTCTGATTCTAGGGACCCACCAAATACAGAATCACCTCCTTGCAAGCAGAGGAAGACTGACTTAAAGACCCCAGGTCTTTCTGAATCACTGGGGGTAATTTTGGGGCACTTCTCTCACCCCATGGTGCAGATACTGGCATGTTCTATTTAGCTTACACTTGTTGTATAACCAGACCGTGAACAAAGACCTCTGACCTAAGATATTTTCTTGAAGTGATTGTCTTTGTGTGCACTTTAGGGGTTTGAGAGGTTTTAAGTTTCTTTATTCTCTGGAGAGTTCAGGACTTGTTGAACCCAATAGACAATAAGAGGAACTTCATTCTTGTCCTTTTCATCTCCAGACTTGTCACAACGTGGTATGCTGCAGAGGGTTACGGCTTTGATAATAAAGAGGTCGGAGAGTCACTTTTTATTTAGGTGAAGGTTCAGAAGACATTTATAGAAAACTCAGCATCTTTTCAAAATGTGGCATAGGTGATAATGACTGCTTTCTTCTGTCTTTCAATGTACTAGAAATGAAAAACTGAGTCATGGGAGAGAGAAGCAACTGAAACTATCCTGTCAGAAAATACGAAGTAAACCTGGTCTATTCTGCTGACTTTTTCTAGTCAGTTTTTAAATAATTTTTCCATTTGGATTTTGAAAGAAGTTTCCATGCAGTGAGGTCTCAGTATAGTAGGAAGCATACTGACTGCCATTCAGGCATAATTGACTCCAGCCAGACCTTGCTACTGACTCACTGTGGGATTTTGGGCTCAAAACAAATTATTTCTTTCCTAGATTCTTGTCTGTGAAAATGAGAACATTGGTCTAGATTAGTGAGGTCCAGTAGAAATATAATGTGAGTCACATTTTATGTTTTCTAGTCACCACATTAAAATAAGTAAAAACAAATAAGTGAACTTAAGTTTAATGATATATTTTATTCGGCTCAATATATCCAAGATATTATCATTTCAACATGCAATCAATGTAAAAGTAACTATTCAGCAGGTGTTTTCTATCCTTTTGTACTAAGTTTTAAAAATCTGGTGGGTATTTGCATTTTTGTTATGCTTGGTAACCTGTTTTATTCTAACAAAAGTAGTTAAGATTACCTATAAGAAATTAATTGAATATATAAAACATTTCAACGATCACCTGATAAGCTTTCCTGGAACTTCTGTTCAATTACAAGTGAGATATGCTCAAGGGTGAATCTTGGTGTGTAATTTCAGATGTGTTCTTGTATGCTGACCCTATAAATTATATGCTCATTTCCACCTTTCACTTATTTACAATTTTTTAAAAAAATATTTTTAAATCTTGAGACCATTATAAGTCTAATTCAACACAGGGTATACTGAATAAATAATAGATCTTAGCTTATGAATTTTCTTTTTTGTTAAGATTTTATTTATTTATTTTTACAAGGGAGAGAGATAGCGAGCGAGCACACAAGCAGGGGGAGCATCAGGCAGAAGGGGAAGCAGCCTCCCCGCTGAGCAGGGAGCCCAATGCAGGACTCAATCCCAGGACCCTGGGGTCATCACCTGAGTTGAAAGCAGACATTTAACCGACTGAGCCAGCCAGGCTCCTGGCTTATGAATTTTCTTACATCATCTTGTAGAGCGTGAGTTCCATGAGGGCAGTCATCTCTGCTGTTTTGTTCACTGATGTATCCCAAGTGTCTAGAATAGTCCTGGGGACATGGTAGGTCCTCACTACATACTTGTCGGATGAATGAATGACCTCAGTCGGGAAACATCTGGGATCTGAGGCACTCGTGCACTTTCTCTCTTTCTCTCTCTGTACCACCTTGATTTTTAGCCACAATCTCTGAAATTTCAAATTAGCTTTTTTCACCTCCCAATAAATCAAACTAATATCATATTCTTACTTTCATTTCCAATGACATGACGTATGGAAACCCAAGTTAAGCGAAATGTTACTCCCTAAATCAGAATCCCGTTATTTTCGTCAATACGCCTATATTACAAAATATTACTCAATTGTTACCACACTGTTCTAATGTCATCAGTAGAAATTTGTGAAAATTTTTTTTCTCTTGTTATAGAAGCATTTAGAGAATATTTTTGGTTTTTGCATCTTGATGTGTAGAGCCTAAAATATTCAAGGCTTGGAGACAGATTTATCACTTTAACTGAAAGGTTTCATAATGATGATATGAGTTTCCACCTGGAAAAGCTACAAAAAGAGCAATTAAGAACCAAATAGTAGAAAGATGGAAAAATTAGAATTTAGGATCAACTTACACAGGGTTTTGGTATTGATTAAATAAAAAGTATGTTTTAATGTTTTTGCTAAACATTAAGGCGAGTCAAATAGAAGATTATAAAAGGCTATGTATTAGTTTTCACAGTAAATTTTATTGGGATATATTTATTGCTAGTTTGGGACAAAATAAGAATTCAGCTAAAAGACGTTTACAAGGACACATACCAAAAATAAAACAAAGACACACTATCCGTTGAGTATGTTAGAAGCACCAGACCAGTCTTTCTGCATGGATCAGCTCATTTAATCCTCAGAATGACATTTGAACTAAGCACAATTACTGACCCAAGAGTTGCCTCCAGAGACCATACTTTTAACAGCTATGCTGTATAAAAAGGAAAAATAAATGCACTGTACAAGAAAGATCTATCAGGAGTAGATTACTAAAAAGAGAAGAAGTCTGGCAGGTATAAAATCAGAAATCCAGCTGAAAATCATTAAATGGGACAAATGGAGACAAAAATTATATTCCATGAAGAACGCAGATAACACACTCTACCCTTACTAACAGAGTCTCCAAGTATACAAAACAAAAACTAGGTGACGTACGGGAAGACATTTATAATCCAATTTGAACACTATAATGCCTAATTTTCAGAATTTAGTTTTCAAAAAGATAATTTGAAAAAACCCCAAAGTTGTAAATACAGTTAACATTTTGATCTAATACACACCCGCAGGATTCAACAGAGCAATGGATTAATACTGATAACGTAAGATGAACCCCAAGATATAAATAAGCCCATGAACTGAAGAAAAAGTTGAAACGCTAATACACCTATGAAGTCACACGTTATCTCATACTTACCGGGGAAACAAATTATAAAATCAATGATACATATGGATGTGACTCACAAAAATATATATTTGCCTATTGCACTGGTAAAAAGAAACAAACTGATAATATGAATGTGCTTTATCTGAAAGAGTGCAGAAATGGGCACTCGCATTTTTTAGTAGATGGCTTTTCACAGACCATTTAAAGAACAATTTGGTAGCGCCTCTCAGATACTGAGTGCACGTCTCCCGTGACCAGCACCTCCCCTCTCAGCCCCCACACACCGAAGGCATAAACCACGTGCCGTAGGCATATGTACAAAAAGTCCTCTGCAACCTTGTTTGCATTAATGACAAAGTGGAAACAGCCTGAATGTCTGTCAATAAAGGGATGGTTGACCATTCTAGTAAATCCATATTATGTCATGCATTATGGAGACGTGGAAGGGAGTGAGAGCTGAACGTGCTATTATGAAAGACTGCTAAGTCATTGGATTATGCTAACAAAAGAGAAGGTACGTAAGAAATTCATCTCTCTGTCTATCCACACTATACGTTACTATGGAAAGATAGATATTGTTAAGATTGGCTCCTTTTGGGGAAGCGATGACAAGCCCCTGACTGAAGCAGGGAGAATAAAGGAGGAATTTCTGTTTTTACTCTAGTTCTGAATGGTTCTATTGTTTTATAAATAGCATGATGTCGTATATTTCTTTTGCAAGTACAGTAAAACATAAATATACTCCAAAACTAATAACATATTTCTTGAGCAGGTTAAAATGGTTCTGTGACCACTGATTTTGCAGTTTTTAAGACAATATATTTTCAATATTAATTTGTGAAGGTTTTCACAATTTTAGGAATTTTAAAATCTATTTCACTGCAAAAGTTACTTGTTCAGCGACGTTTTTAATTCTTTTGGCTACTGGATCATTATTTGCTTTGCACTTTCAGGGATTTATTTTCAATTCTACCAGATACAGCACTCTCCTGTATTTTTATCACGTGTCTGGCAACAAATTTGTGAAGCGAGTTGTCATAGTAACAAGATAACGACTCCAACGCGGAAACTGAGATGACCTTGATTCTACTTTGTTTTCAATGTACTGGGAGCTGAATTAACCTCCGAAAATAAAGCAGCTCTTCAACAGGTGATTCGTTCTGGGTCTATTTTACGTATTTGCACAAGCAGGGTGTAAATGATTGATAACGTCCTTCCCTGTATCGGAAGACATCTCCAGAACGGTGCTTCTCAAAGCAAAGATCATGGACCCTTAGTAAGCTCTTCCAGATCTTCCCCACGTTTGTTTCCCAAGGTCAGCACAACCCAGGCACCTGGTGTGGTTTCGAAGTCTAGGCTCAGACACCGGCAGGCTCAGCCTCCTAGTCCACGCACCTGTGAACCGCACCGTGGCTCCGCCCAGCCCTACGGTGATGAACATTTGTTACTCATCCTTTACTCATCTATTCCTTCATTCAGAGGCCCTGGTCGCGACCCCGCCCACTGTGCACCCACTGGGCTCTGAGTCCAGGGACAGACATTGAATCACTGACACTGAATCCATCTGGGTGTCTCACGCCTGGGACCTTACACTTCAATATGAAGCCTGGAGGTAGGGAGGACAAAAGCCCACCCACCGCTCAGCGTGCTGAGCTCAGAGAGTTTCCAGGGACCCCACCTGCGACAGCCCAGAAAATAAATCAGGGTCAAGGGTGCTCCCTACTAGCATTGTCTCCACCGCTCCAGAATCTAAGGCTTTGCTCTGGTCCTCAGTGTGTGTACTCCATAGGGGCCAGTGTTCCCTTGGCTGCCTGGAACTGTCGCCACCAGGCGCCCTGGGCTGCACCTGCACCAGGAGGCACTGCCAAGCCCAGTCTCCTTTGGCTCCACTGTGGTGTGCCAGGCACCTGACTTGCATTCCAGTTTCATGTCTCCGTTTCTCTTCTACCTTTTCCATGCTTACGGAGACTCATTGTATTTTCTGTAATTAGCCCCCCCCCCGGAGGCCCTCTTTATTCTCCCAACACATTTCTCTCTGCGGCTCATTATTATGCAGCACTGTGATTCAAGAGCACAGAAAGGGGAGTCCATGCCAGGCGGGGACCATGACAGGGACTCGCTAGAGAGACTGCAGTGGACGAGAAGGTAGAGAAGTAGAAGGAGGATGGCTAGCAGGTGGACCAGGAGTGAGAGAGGGCAGATGACCATGACCTCTGGGTGTGCTCCAAAGAGCCACCACCATACAAAGCTCTCTAACGGCCAAAGCAGAAAGCAGTGGACACCAGAGCACAAAGCAAAGACGGTAGCTTAAGCTAAGGTCGATTAGCTTAAGGCACGTAAAAGGGGGACAAGGTTTACCCCACTGAAAACCTGACTGTTCCCCTGGTCCACCTTGTCCCCTCCTATAGCTCAGCCCACCTGCACCCTGCAGGTCGCAGCCCAGACCTCTCCCCTGGGCTCTGCCCAGTGCGTCCCCCACCCCCCCCACCCCCCAGGGAACAGGTGCTCCTAGGTATCTGGTGAGCGCCGGAAGTGCTAAGACACTGAAAACCCCACAGACCGGTGTCTTTTGACTGAGTCGCCATCTCTCCACCTGTCCAGTCCAGTCAGAACCTGAGAACCTTCTTGCCAAACTCCCCCTCCTGTGCTTCCACAGCCAGGTAGAGCTTCTGTTCCCTCCTGAATATTTCCCCCACAGGTTCCCCTTCTCACCCCTACCGCCACTGCCTCAGCTCCTCTCTCAGCACCGCGCTGGTCCCCAGCCGGCCCCGTGTGTCAGACAGACACCTGCTCCTGTGTCTGCTGCTCCAGTCCCATCCACACCGTGCATGCATGCTTCCCACGGACGTGTGTACCTGTATTTCTTGTAATATGCGGGGGGAGACACGGGTTTTCCATTTCTGTGGCAGGCATAGAAAGGGAAAAAGGGTGGAGAAGGCCTGTATTTCTGAGCAATAGATTTTTAAAGTCAAATATTTAAAAATATACCTGGGTCTCTAAATCAAAGCATCTTCATGAGTATTGCAAAATGGTGACAATCAACCGCTAAGAACAATTGACCAACTATCTGCCTGTCTACGTACGTGTCCCTCAGTCATAAGTTGTGGGTTATAGAAACATTTAGCAAACAGTGTGCACTTGGTGGGGGACGCCCACAGTGGGGGACTTTGATTTTCTTAGCAGCCGCTGTCACTAATTGTGCTGGGTCAAACCTTCCTCGACTGTTTTGTAGCAGTTTCTTTGAGGTGGCAGCTCTTTCTGCCCACGGGTCCTGTCCCCGTGCTTTCATAAACCACCATTTTGCACCAAAGGCATCTTGAGAATTCTTTCTTGGTCGTCGGCTCCGGACTCCACCCCACTGAATCTCACCTATATTCCACAACCACGTCAGCCAGGCCGGCAGCTCCAGGGACCTGAAGCGAGCAAGGGTCTGGTCTGCTCATTCACTCCTTCTTCCCACTCCAGCCCTGGTGCGTCAAGGCCCAGTTCCGGGACATCTCGTTCCCTTAATCTTTGCAGAGCCCAACTCCTCTGGCTAGGGCTGACGGGGAACAGTGGATAAGGGATGTGGGGTACACCCTCATTTCATTGCCAGGGTGCCACCTTGCCCTGTCCTGGTCTCTGCTGCCTCTCCGGAGAACCTCTCCTGGCCGTCTTCACCCTCTCTGCGGGAGGGGGTGCATATTCTGGCCCTATATGGGGTGCATGGGTGAGTTAACTTGGAGTCCAGAAGGGAGATGCCCAGAGTGAAGATAGAGGAGATCTCAGGACAACTACTGGCACAAGCAGACAGCACAACTCCGCCAGACCTTGCAAAGCGTGAAAATCTGAGGGCAAGGGCCCCCAGTTTCATCTCTGTCCAGAGAGAGTGGGTAGGTGTGGGGAAAATCCAGCAAAGCCATTCCTTTTATTGAGGAGACACATGCTGGCCATGTCTGGCTGAGGCTGACTGATGAAACCATAAACCCGTCTCTAGCAAGAGTGGTGACACGTGCAGAGTCGTTCTCTTTGAACTAACATCTTGGCGAAAGCTCTGAGTCGCCAAGATTGCAATGCGGACTATACACACATCCCCCTGAGTAGGAGGGAGCAGTCTGTGCGTGCGCACGTGCTTGTAAACATATAGAACAAATCTGGAAGGACCCAGCAGGAGCTTGTCCTGCTCACGTGACTCTGGGAATCCCGACCTGAAGAATGGGTGGTAGAGGGGACTGAATGTTCATTATTTGCCCTGTGCTGTTATTGAAATTTTGAGTCACGTCTGTGCATCACCTAGTTGAAACAGAAGACAATGGAAAACAGAAAGAGAACATAATGTAAAAATAGGAGAAATGCCATATTGTCCAGTTGCTGTAATTAAACCCAAACACTAGAGAATGGAATTTGCATAAGAAAAGACTTACACCATAGTTACATGTGTACAGAGAAACCACAAAGGCAGGGATGTTTCAGTGACTGAACAATTCTGTTTTGCTTACCTGCGACCATGACAAGCTAACGGGTATTTAGTGCAAACCCTTTCAGGTTACCCATTAACATTTTTCAGAATAATATTCTTTTTTCTTTCAATGAGTTCAAAAAAACCCTTTGATTTATGAATAACTAACTAACAAGAACAAAGGGAATTTTTTTTCCTCTAAACTTTCCAAATGGGAGTTCTCTGGCTTGAAAATAGCTAGTAACATTAGAAGCTAGATTTTTTCTTTTTTTTTTTTCAAGAAGTTAAAAGGGTCTAAGAACGAGAGTTTACTGTGAAAGTAATTCTTCAACCATAGCTAATGGTATTCTACCAATCTCTCATGCAATTCAGAAATGCAGACAGAAAATTATACTAGAGAACAGCCCAGGGGAGAAAATGGGCCATTTTTTAATACAATGTGGCTTTCTTATTTGAACTCAGTATTTCAGATTTATTTACTGATACATCTAAGCTCACATAAGCCTCTTACCCGCCCCCCCCCGCCCCTAGAATTGAAATATACTTTTGAAAGATACGTATCCCTGGCAAATGTTCTAAATACCCCAGAAAAAGTTGCAGTCTTAAGTAAGCAGCATTCCTAGATACTCAGCTTCCCAATCCCCATCGTAAGGTGCTTTTTCACTTAAGGCTGGTGCATGTGTGGGTCGGCCAGCTGCCTCGCATTAGGGGTTAGTGTGTCCTCCTGCAAAACTGTTCTCGGTCTTTGATGTAAGGCCTTTTACGATGTTTCCCATTTTTGCTATGAGGTGCTGCAATGAAACAATTGTATATGCATCTTCGGGCATGCTCCTATTAAGGTAAGTGCATTTTTATGCTGGATTAATATATCTTTCCACCTGCTGTTCCGATCACACTTTTTACACTTGTGGTTGCCGGTGTAAAGAGTCACATGGTACTTCAGGCATGTTACTTAGATTAAACGTATTTAAGAGTATGTAGACTATACAAATCTAAGAATCCATAAATTTTTTTTAATTGCAGAATACTCTTCTGGGGCACCACATGCAAATTGCAAGTCNTTTTTTAATTGCAGAATACTCTTCCGGGGCACCACATGCAAATTGCAAGTCCTTGCTAATTGAGTTCTCACAGAACCGTACATTCGGACCAAAGCAAGGAGAGCGAGTATGTAATCCACATTACTTGGGATGAAACTCTGTTGTGTATGATGAGGTTGTGGAATATAGGTGAGGTTCAGTGGGTGGAGTCCCGAGCCGATGACCAAGAAAGAATTCTTGAGACATCTTTGGTGCAAAATGGTGGTTTATTAAAGCACGGGAACAGGACCCCTGGGCAGAAAGAGCTGCTGCCCCAGGGTTGTGAGGGGTGGCTGATTATATACTATGGGTTTGGGGGAGGTAAGGAAAGAGGGAGATTGCAAAAGGATTTTCTTATGTTAAAGAAGACTCACAGGATAACAGAGGCCTTGCCATTGTCAAGTTAAGGATGTTTTTCCCTCTAACAAGGCATTAACGTGAAGATAGTTGGGAACTTCCTGGAGGAACATTACACTCTGCCTGCTTCAAGTATCTTCAATGGGCTGCAGGTTAAAAAGGCATTTAATTGTATTTACATCTCCTTCTGGAAGCTGGGTTATTGATAGAAATGCTTCCTTCTTGTAGATCGCTAAGACATTCGTAAACTGAGGGAGACTCCAGTCTTGCAGGACGTGGGCTCTATAGGTTAACTAGTTCTTTCCCCTTTAGGGCAGCCAGGCGTGCCTGAGGAATGTCACGTACATCCCAGGGGGGGTGCGCGGGGTGTCAGTTTCTGCTTTGTCCCCAGCTTGCCTGCTGTCCCCTCATCAGTGTATCCTGTGCTTCTGCTATGTAACAGGAAGGATTTAGCATGTGTGTTGATTTGTCTTTTTATTTATTTGTGATTTTTTTTTTTTTTTACCTAAGTGCTGGTACCGTTCAAATCCACACCATGCTCTAGAGCTCAGTCCGTCCCCGCCTAGCCAATGGCACCAACCTCAAAACTCCGTGGAATTTAGAGGGAGGTTCCTTTCTTTCCAGGAAATAAGCGAGCTCTATGGACAAGTGTTTCTCTGGAGCCTGATGGGAGTTAGTCATAAAAACAGATGGTTCAAGTTTTGGTTTTGCTGAAGCAGCAATAAATATGAGTGAAGGAGATGTCTATGTGTTCTCTAACACATTTTTGTTTTTATAATGTAGTGGACCTATGAAAATAGGGCCAGCAGACTATTTCTGTAAAGGGCCAGATAGCAAATATTTCAGATTTTGTGAGTCAACAGACAAGATTGAGAATGTTTTGCAGGTACTTAACTGTTTTTTGTTTTTGTTTTTGGTTTTTTTTTTTGAGCAAAATGGTGGTTTATTAAAGCTCGGGGACAGGACCCGTGAGCAGAAAGAGCTGCTGCCCCGGGTTGGATTGTGAGGGGTGGCTGATTATATACTATGGGGTTGGGGGAGGTAAGGAAACAGGAAGGTTGAGAAAGAACTTCCATATGCTACCAGAGGCCTTGCCATTGTCAAGTTAAGGTTGTTTTTCCCTCTAGCAAGGCATTAGCATTAAGATAGTTGGGAGATTCCTGGAAGAATGTCCCACAGGTCTCACCCAGGAGTGGGGGTGGGGGGAGGTCTCAGGGTGTCAGCTTATGCCTTGTCTTCAGCCAGCCTTATGCTCCCTCATCATTTCCCGCCTGAACAATTTTGACCCTTACATCTTTAAGGTTGTTGAAGGAGGAAGGTCTCATCTTCTCTAATTTCTTCCTGCTGAATAGGGAAGTAGAGATGTCCCTACCTATGGATCAGCATTGGTCAGTTGGGGAATGTGCAGGGGAGTTATAAAAGGTAGAGGCCGCTGAATCCAATGCTGACAGTAAGGAAGTACGTCTCCAGGGGTAAGGATCATCTGTGGTTGTGAAGACGTTGTAGGGATAGAATTTCAGCACCAAGTGGAGAGAGACTGAAAAAGGCAACATACTAAGATTAGCATGGCTATAAGAATGGCAAGTCCAATAAAGTGACCCGTAATAGTTGACCACAACCTTCCTCTGAGCCAGGAACTTCACCAATCATTAATGGAAAAAGAGATCATTCAAAGTGCCAATTTGAGTATTCGTGTCGGTTAGAAACCCAGAAGTATTTTGGTGGTAATATGGAATGTATACACAGCATTCTGTTTTTATGAGTGCAAGTCCTACCTTGTGCCACAGTTAAAACAGCTAATGCCATTCTATTCTGTAAAACTGCTCCACGCAATTGTATTACTTTAGTATTTAATAGAGAAATGTTATTTTGAGTGTCATTGAGTGTACAGGGCTTGTCCTGAACATGCCCATCTCGGCTTAATTGTTTTTCAATAAAACGATATTTATGAGCTTTGAAATTCCTAAAATTTTCATGTGTCATAAAATAATTTTCTCCTTTAGATTTTATAGAAATATTTTTTTAAATATTGTTTTTATTTAAATATTAGTTAACATATAGTGTAATATTAGTTTCAGGAGTGGAATTTAGTGATTCATCACCTACATATAACACCCAGCGCTCATCACAAATGCCCTCCTTAATACCCATCACCCATTTACCCATCCCCCTGCCCACCTCCCCTCCAGCAACCCTCAGTGTGTTCTCCATAGTTAAGAGTGTCTCTTATGGTTTGCCTCTCTCTCTTTTTTTCCCCCCTTGTTCATCTGATTTGTTTCTTAAATTCCACACATGAGTGAAATCACGCAGTATTTGTCTTTCTCTGACTTAGTTCACTTAGCATAACACTCTCTAGCTCCAACCACATTGTTGCAGATGGAAAGATTTCATTCTTTTTTAGGGCTAATATCCCATTATATATATACCACATCTTTATCCATTCATCAGTCAATGGACATTTGGGTTCTTTCCATAATTTGGCTATTGTAGATAACGCTGCTATACACATTGGGGTGCATGTGGCCCTTTGAATTAGTATTTTTGTATCCTTTGGGTAAATACCTAGTAGTGCAATTGCTAGGTCATAGAAAGGGGAACCCTCCTACACTGTTGGTGGGAATGCAAACTGGTGCAGCCACTCTGGAAAATAGTACGGAGGTTCCTTGAAAAGTTAAAAATAGAGCTACCCTATGAATCATCTTTAGATTAACAAAAATTTTTCAAATGTGAAAAAAAAATTAGCTTGCAGATTATACAAAAATTGATCATGGGCCTATGGAGTCCTGCTCTAAATATAGAACCCAGGCAAGTATTCCTCTTGATTGAAATATTTTCCTGGATCTTTAAAAAAATCCAATATGGGAGTTGTTCTGCCCACAATTATAATAAACAAATTGTTTCCCACAACCACTGTTATAGTAGGGTTCATTTTATCACTTCTTTTTCATGTTACACTTACCAAACTTTGTGACAGTATAGTTGAGAACATTGTTTTTTTTAATTAATACGCTTTATTTCTTAGAGAAGTTTTAGGTTTATAGAAAGTTCAGGTTTCACAGAAAATTAACAGAAAACTCACATATGCTTCCTCCTCATACTTCCCCTCCTCCTCTCCTATGCCCCCATTATTAATATCTTGCATTACTGTTGTGCATTTATTACAAGCAATGAGTATTGATGCATTATTATTAACTAAGGCTCCTAGTCTATGTTAGGGTTCACTTTTTGTGCTGGATGGTTCTATGGGCTCTGACTAGTGTTCTGTACCTCCCATTATAGTAGCATACAGAATATTTCCACTATCCTAAAAATCCCTTGTGCTCCATCTGTTCATCTCTCCTTCCCTGCCTCTAAGCCCTGGAAACCACTCATCAGTATACTGTCTTCATAGTTTTGATTTCCCCAGAATGTCATATAAATCAGAATCATACAATGCATAGTATTTTCAGATTAACTCCTTTCACTTGGTAATATGAATTTAAGGTTCCTCCCTTTCTTTTCAGGACTTTGTAATTCATTTCTCTTTACCCCTGAATTATACCCCATTGCGTGGCCATACCATGGTGTGTTTCTCCCCTCACCTATTGAAGGATGTCTTGGTTGTTCCCAAGTTTTGACAGTTACGATTGAAGCTGCTATAATGACCCACGTGGAGGTTTTTGTGTGGACCTAAGTTTTCAGTGGAGTAAATACTAAGGAGTTCAATTGCTGGATCCTATGGTAAGAGCATGTTTGGTTTTGTGGGAAACTGCTCAACTGTCTTGCAGAATGCTCGTACAGTTACACATTCCTGCCAGCAGGGAGTGAGGGCTCCTGTCATTGTAGGTCCTCGCCAGCATTGGATGGTGTCACACTTGCGGGTTTTGGCCGTTCTAACAGGTGTGTAATGGTATTTAATTTTTGTTTTAATTGGAAACTTCCTAATGACATATGAGGTTGAGCGTCTTTTCATAGGCTTATTTGTCAACCCTATATCTTCTTTGGTGAGGTGTCTGTTCAGATCTTTGCCTATTTTTTGAATCACATTGTCTGTTTTCTTACTGTTGAGTTTTAAGTGTTCCTTGTAATATTTTGGATAGCAGCCCCTTATCACGTACATCCTTTGCAAATATTTTCTCCCAGTCTGTGGCTTGTCTTTTCAATATTGTAGCAGTGTCTTTCACAAAGCAAAAGTTTTAAATTTTAATGAAGTTTAATTCTTTCATAGATCCTGTTTTTCGTGCCCTATCTAAAATTTGGCACCAAACCCAAGGAAACCTAAATTTACTCCTATATTATCTTCTAGGAGTTTTCATAAGAACTTTGTTTTTTATATTTGGGTCTATGAGCCATTCCAAGTTAATTGCTGTGACAAGTGTAAAGTCTTAGTCTAGATTTATGTTTTTCATGTGGATGTCTTTTTGTTCCATTACCATTTGTTGAAATGACTATCCCTTTTCTATTTAACTACCTTAGATCTTTTTTCAAAGATAAGTTGACAANAAAAAACAGTTCCCCCCCCCCCCCCGATCCACAGGGCGTATGTTCTTCCAAGGCCTCCAGTGGACGATTGAAATTGTGGCTTATACTGACTCTGTATATAGTATGTTTTTTCCTGTACATACATACCTATCATAAAGTGTAATGTACAAATTAGGCAAAGTAAGAGATTAACAATAACTAATAGTAAAATAAAACAATTATAACAATATTCTGTAATAAAATTTATGTGAATATGGTCTCTCTCTCTTTCAGGATATCTTAATGTATCGTCCTCACCCCCTTATGATGATGTGAGATGATAAAATGTCTACGTGATGGGATGAAGTGAGGGGTGTGATGTAGGCCCCATGATGTAGTGTTAGGCTACTGTGGACCTGTCCATCAGAGGGGGAGTCATCTGTTCCCAGACACGGTTGACCTTAGTACCTGAAACTGCAAAAAGCAAAACCCTGGGTAAGGAGGGACCACCGTATTCATGTGGGTCCATTCCTAGGCTCCCTGTTCTGTGTAATCAACCTATTTGTCTATTCTTTTGCCAATTTTTTATCCATTTTTCTGTTTTGATAACTGTAGCCTTTCGGTGAGTCTTGCCAGTTCCTCCATGTTATCCTGGTTCTTCAATATTGTGTTGGCTCTCCTTGCTCTTTTGCCTTTCCATATGTTTTTGAATTAGTTTGTTGAGAACATTTTTTAATTGAGACCACAATCATGCTGGCATTAGTATGGGGGAAATTGCTTTGTCTACTTAGTGTAGCTTAGTAATTAAAATTTCTTTTCAAAACAGAAACAGTATTAACAGAGGTAACAGATGTGTTATAGACATTACAACAGCATTTGCAATAGCTAAGCTGATAATGGATTAATCTGGAGCAGATAGAAGCTATTTCTGTAAGAAAGTATAGGGTAAAATCTCTAAATAGACAATTCACAGAAAGGAAATCCTGAATAAATTACTAATAAGTTCATGTAGAGAGTCTCGATCACACCAGCAATCAGGCAGGTGCAAATCAACAAAACTGAGAAACTACTCTATCATTTGGCAAAAATTATTAGCAGCCGTCCAGGGACTGTGAGAGTATGGAGTCTCAAAGGTGAAACGCAGTTGCTAGGACTGTGAAGTCACTAAGTCAGGCATTATGAAAAATAAGTTGGCAGTATTTAGTAAAATTACATATGTGTATACACTGCAACCAGTATGTTTCGTGTATTCATGTTCCTGAGAAGGTGTGTTGGGATATCGTTGAAGCACAGCTGGTGCTTATAGAAGCAAGAAATTAAATTCAACCTGTGTATTCAACCTCATAGGAATGCACTAGACCCCTGTGAGGTGGGAATTAGGGGGAATAGTATGCAGCATTTAAAAAATGTTGAATTACGTACAGAAAATTAGAAAAATGTAGTGATGAATAAACAGATGGTATGAGAATTAAGTCATCTATCTAAGTTAAGAATGGATACATGTCATACTATCTACTTTAAAGGATACATAGCATTTAAACAAGCACAGAGGCAGATGGTGGATTCAAAGTCTACTGACGGAATGTATGAGAGTGGGTTCCTATGGTGGGAGAGGCTCAATGCACCTGATAACAGTGAATTAGGAACTTAGACAATTCTGCTGTGTGATTTGAAAGTATGCTTGAAACATAAAACAGATCTCTTTATATTTTCCAAAATGCTAAGAGGATCCCTAGGAATAGCAAAGCCCACAGTGAGACCACTAGAATCTAGCCAAGAAAACCTAGAACTCAGGTACTCGAAGTCATATTTATCCCATAGTATTTGCTCATATGAAAGTAGCAAATTTAAACTGAACTGATTTGCAAAACTGAGCAGATTATTTTAATAAAGTTTTCATTCAAAATAATTTTAGATTTGCAGAAAATTTGTAAAGATTCTGCATTTGTTCTTATGTGCTCCTTACCCATTTCCTCGATGCTATCACTTTGTATTAGTATGGTGCATTTGTCAAATTTAAGAAACCTACTCTGGACTTATTTGGATCACCAGTTTTTCCATTAATTTTGTTTGTTTGCTTGTTTTTCAGGAGAACATTGAGCACATCTCATCACATACCTGATATAAAAAAATTCCTAGATTTGAAAAAATAGAGGTTGGGAGACAGTTGTGTCCATGGGTCTTTCACATTTCTGCACATTTTGTTAGAAGAGAAACCAAATGCCTTGATTCTGGGCTCTCATTTCAAGTATGTTTGTATATATAGTAGCCTTGAAAGGTGGAGATAGCGGCTTCGCGTGAACAGAGTGTAGCTTTGCTTACTATCCAAAGTTGTAAAGGTGATGTCTCCTTCGGGTGAAAATGTGGGGTTGATTTGCTTACTTCTCATTATAAAAGCTTTGGGTGCACTACACACAAGCGTCTTCGGGTATGACGTGAACCCACTGCACGCAGGACTTCTGCCTCAGCCCATCCGTGTCACCCCTTTGGAATTGAGAAGCGGTGTGCACGTGGTGTTCACACTTCTTGCTGTGTGGTAATGAAGTCCTCTGTCTCTCATCCAGGGGTCTCCTGCTTTTCTATCCATGGAGTGGTCTCAGCTAATCTGTTAGGTTGCGAGTAAGGCAAATTCTCAGTCCCTTCATATTTCTTGGCATGAGATGGTAAAAATTAAGGACTAAAGAAATAATCAGGTTTAATGGCAGATTAAGCCCAGTTGAACAGACAAATGGTGAACCAACTAAGATCAGAGAATAGCAAGAATACAGCATAGATAAAATGATCAAATATAACGACTAGATGGAAGTGAGTGTGCAATCTAACATACATTTAATTAGAATTCTAGACAAAGGGAAGAAAAAAATGGGCAAAGGAACTAATTTGAAGGGAGAATTTATTTTAAAAATTACATAAAAAACTATATTGTTTGGCATGTTGTATAACAAACTACCCCCTACATGAGTGGCTTAAAACAACCACCATTTTATTACTTCTCCTGGTCTGGGGCTCAGCTCAGCAGCTCTCTTTCACCATGTCCCTCGGGCTCAGGTCATGTGGAGGATTGATGGGGCCCGAAGGTCCACCAGCTGACTCATGTGAATGGAAGAGTTTTAAGGTCATTGGCCGGGGATCCAGCTGGAGCTAGAGAAGCATGCCTCAGGATGGATTTCCCCCACGTTTCTGCTGGCGCAGCATGGCAGCTGGGGGCGGGAAGGGACGACCCCAGAACGTTGTGTGTTGGATATTATATGACAACTGTGGTTTTGACATCAGAGAGGGCTAAACGGATTTAAAATCCTGAGGATATGCATTGTCTAGAAGGATGGTAAAAACAATATTATAAATAATGTGGGTATAATCTCGTAAGTCATGTTATCCCAAAAAGTTATTGAAAGTATAGAAACAGAATCCTTACAAATAGAGGATTACTTTGACATTAAAAGGGATTATAAATGAAAAGTGGAAATAAATGTGTTAAAAAGAACAGTGAACAGGAGGTTCAAGTAGAAAGAAAAATATAAGACACTGAAACATAAATGCATCAGTAATGCATTCTGTATAAGTAAGTTGAATGTTTTTGTTGAAAGAGAGTTTATCGGTGTGGATAAAAAGACAACAACCCGGGGCGCCTGGGTGGCACAGCGGTTAAGCGTCTGCCTTCGGCTCAGGGCGTGATCCCGGCGTTATGGGATCGAGCCCCACATCAGGCTCTTCTGCTGTGAGCCTGCTTCTTCCTCTCCCACTCCCCCTGCTTGTGTTCCCTCTCTCGCTGGCTGTCTCTACTCTGTCGAATAAATAAATAAAATCTTAAAAAAAAAAAAAAAGAATCCATTTAAAAAAAAAAAAAGACAACAACCCGCTCTTTATCACAGACATA
>NC_048220.1:141381790-141408442 GCF_002007445.2 Ailuropoda melanoleuca | reverse complement strand
GTGGGCTGGATCTGCTTTCCTCAAGAGAAGCCAGAGCATGCAGAGCCAGGTAGGCTGTACCAAAAAGTTTTACTTTATTGTACGTTCAGTGTAAAGCCATGTAAGTGTCATCATCTGACCTTGATTAAGAAACAAACACAGGAACAAAAACAAAACCCAGAACCCATAATTCTAGCTTCTCTGTGAAGGAGACATGGAAGTATAAGAATGTAAAGAAAGCGATCAGACAGTANCCACGTGGTCTTGTTACAACAACTCAGCTCTGTCCTTGTGGAGTGAAAGAAGCCATAAACAACTTGCAAACAAATGCGTGTGGCTGTGTCCCAGCAAAACTTTATTTGTAAATACAGGCCGTGGGCTGGATCTGCTTTCCTCAAGAGAAGCCAGAGCATGCAGAGCCAGGTAGGCTGTACCAGAAAGTTTTACTTTATTGTACGTTCAGTGTAAAGCCATGTAAGTGTCATCATCTGACCTTGATTAAGAAACAAACACAGGAACAAAAACAAAACCCAGAACCCATAATTCTAGCTTCTCTGTGAAGGAGACATGGAAGTATAAGAATGTAAAGAAAGCGATCAGACAGTACATTACTGAATCTCAGAGAAAGTCAATAACGCTATAGACCAGGGCTTGGCAAACTACAGCCCAGAAGTTTCTGGATGGCCAGAAACTTAAGAAAGATTTTTACATTTTTGAAGCGTTATAAAAAGAGGAGATTATGCAACAGAGACCACACGTCACCTGCCAAGCCTGACATATTTATTATCTGTCCCTTTCAAGAAAAAGTTTGTGGATATCTGTCAGCGTTGATGACATTTGGGTAGTGGGAATGACAAGACTCAAAATTATGTTGGATGGTCAGAGCTGAAAGGAAGGGAAGTCTTCTATATTCACCTTCCCACTCGTCATCAACATTTGGATCTCAAATTTAAGAAGTTCAGAATGGACATTCTTGATTTCCTCCCCCAACGTTTTCTTCCCTAAGTCTCCCACATCTCAAAGAATGACGACTCTGTCCTTGCTTTGCTGGGCCCCAGATCTGTAGAGTGACGTTGACTTGTTCATATCCAGTCTATAAGTCATCTCTGCTGCTCCTATTCCTAGCATTTCCATAATCTAACTACTTCTCAACATCTCTGTCTAGCTTAATACAAAAGCCTCCCCACTGGTATTCTTCCTTCTTGTATCCTTCACCCCAAATCCTCTTCAGCCCAGCAGCCAAATTGTCCTGTTTAGACATAATTTATCACCGGACTAGGAGAATCAATATTCAAGAAGAACAACAAAAATAAAAGACTTAACTTGTCAGATCTGATGATTTATTATGAAGCTACAGTAATTAAGGCAAACAGACCAACAGAACCGACTGGGCAGCCCAGAAATAACCCACCCATAGAAGGTCATGGGAGTTATGAAATTGCTTTGCAGTTAGGAAAAGAAGATATTTTGAAAAATACAGATTTGAAATAATTGGCTGTTCCTGTGAATATAAAGAGTGTAGACCATCGAGCTAAGACTATACACAAAAATCAATCTCAGATATAAAACTTTATTGCAATAAAACAAAGTTTTTGGAGGAAAACATTGAAAAATATCTTCAAGACACTGTGGTGGGAAAAATTTCTTAAACAAAACACACGTGGATAAAAATACTAACCCTATAGGAAAATAGAAATTTGACTCTGTTAGAATTACAAACTTATCTTCATCAAAGGACATCATTAGAATGCACATGCAAGAGCCAGCTGGGAGGAGGTACTTGCAATGTGTATATCTGAAAAAGGGCTCAATTATATTATTTTCTAAATCAAGAAGTAGATGGCAGAAGCGCCCATAAAAAATAGGCAAAAGACTTACTTGAACAGATACTTCACAAAAGGGAATATCCAAAGGGCAATAAACATACAAAAATGTGTTCATCAGGAGAAACAGAGAATACACACCTACCAGAATGCTTAACGTGATAAAGGCAGACGACATCTAATGCTCATTAGGTGTAGAGCAAGTCAAACTCTTGTATATTGTTAATGGAGCTTTTAGATGGAACTACAGAAGCCAGATTTCTTCTCTCACCTGATACAACTAAAAACTAGACCGAACACTCATTCATATATTTGTTTGTTCAGAGTAGGATCTGGCTTCCCGGTATCTGCTAAGGGTTATTTTAATGCGGGGGAGTGAGCAATGAACAGAACCCATCAAGTCTTAAGGAGCTTTCACTATAGGGGATGGATAGAGGGAATGAACAAGATATCTGATAATGCTTCATCGTGCTTAATTAGTCAAAGTGGCCAGATAAGGCTTCTCCTAGGAGGACATATTTGTGTTGAGGAATGATGATGAGAAAGATCCAGACACAAGGAAACAACCACGAGAGAGATGAGTAGGTACATGGGCTCCACGGAAAGTTCAAGTTGGCAAGCTCCATGAATGGCAAGGAGACCAGGCAGGCTGGAGACTCAGGAAG
Organism: Ailuropoda melanoleuca; assembly: GCF_002007445.2. Lineage (NCBI taxonomy): Eukaryota > Metazoa > Chordata > Mammalia > Carnivora > Ursidae > Ailuropoda > Ailuropoda melanoleuca. Next base: position 141,405,975 of record NC_048220.1, on the reverse strand, counting down.
GAGTTCTATGTTACAGTCTTGAGGAGAATTCCTTCTTCTCTAGGAAACCTCAGTTTTGCAATTTTCAATTAAGGCCTTCAACTGACTGGGGTTTGACCTAACTGGACACCATAGTCTAATCAAGTTGACATACATAATTAACCATCATATCCAGGAAAAGATACTGAAGAGATGAGTGATTCTGAGGAGTCAAACTAAAGGTCTGGTGCCTAACTTGCAAAATATGATTCCTGACTTTCCAAGGTCAACCTTGGATCAATAAACTAAGTTCCTTAATGTAGGTTCTGTCCCACCATAAACATTACACGCACCTCCCTCCCTGGCTGAGCTGTGTTTTATTTTTTTCTTGATAACTTGACTACCTTGTGTGTTGTATTGAGATTCTCCAGGTGGAGAAAGTCTGCCTCGAGAGAAATGGGGGAAAGACTCAGGGGACACCAGGCCTTCACCAAGGTTTTCCAGAGCGAGATACGAGGCAGTAGACGAGCTGGGCCTCTGGGGTCAGATGCATCTTGATTTGGGTCCTGCCCAATGTGGGCTCTCAGCCGAATGATATGGGACAAGCTGCTTGGTCTCACGATCTCCTTTCCTTTATGGTCAGAGGCAGATGATAAAGCTCGCTTCTCAGCACAGCAGTGAGAGTTAGAGGCAGAATCATGCCCAAGTGTCTTTCACTTTCTGGAACACAGTAAGAACTAATGTAATGTTAGCCATCTTTTCTTTCCTGGTGGGAAAAACTCAACTCCTAGTTTGTGCAGAGCGTGAATTGCCCCAGGCTTGCCGACACCCCTCATATTCGTGGTGCAGTTGTCAGAACTGCAGGGCGACAAGCCAGCGTCCCTCTCTTTGGAAGGCAGCCCCCTGACACCCACTGGGATCCTGGAGGCGGGTGCAGACACCATCCCAGTCAGCTGGGAGGCTGCATCCCGGCCTTCCGTGATCCTCGAGTGGATCCTACCGGTGGAAGCTGATCTTAGGTCCCCTGGGACTCGAGTCCACGCCTGGCTATTACACAGAGGTGTCCGTGCTGGTCAGGGCACAGATTCAATTGCAAAGCGCGGACTAACGCTTCCGCCGCCGTGGGCGTCAGGGACGCTGCTGGGTTCTTGATGCCCGTTATTCTCCGCAGCTGGAACACTTGAAGGCTTTAAGTTCCTCCCATGGCCTCGCCAGGGATTGGGCAGGTGCCTGGCCGGCGTCTTTGGGAGAAGCACCACCGCTGGAGCCTGCGGCGGCCTTGTCCTCGGTCCCTCCGTGCGCAGGGCGGCCTGATGATCCCCTCCCGCCAGCTCCCCGCCGGCCTCATGAGATGAAGCCCAGTTCGCCCTTCATGCCACCTATACCTCCCTTGCGTCTCTAAGATTCCTGATTCCAAGCAGGCTGTGACAGTTGTCCTTTTCTTAAGAGTAGAAAGTGGAACTTGAGCTGAACTCGAAGTTTTCCTTTGTGTTGTTATTTTTCAAGACTTTTAATCATCAAGAGTGGCAGCTTACAGACTGATTATTTGGCTGTTCTTAATGTTTTTGTCATGTGTGAATTATTTTTCATGCTGGTGTGAAACCTCTGGTTATTAAACCCCGTGCAAAACAGCCTGGAAATCCTGGGCTTCAGTCTCAGTCACAACAATGGCTAATTAACTCCCCATTAACGTTCTCAACAGAAGCTGTGAAATGATCAGTTGTAGGAGACAGTTGTGTTCTGTGGCATTTTCACTTTGTCTTTTTTCTCTTTCTTCCTAAGTTATCAGGCTAACTCTACCTTGCAAGAAGCAACTTTTGAGAAAACCAACTTTTGTTTTTCTGAGTTGCTGCCTGGGCATTTTATGGTATGATAGCCTTGCTCACACCCAGAGTCTGGCTGTTTAGATAAGGACGTGAGTTTAGGATGCCATCCTTAAGCTCCTGCTTTGCTTTTCCCCTAGCACCTTTTAAAGCATCCACTGAGAGTTAAGCCCAAGAAAAGGTAGTGACCTCTGCCCCATCACCTTGTAATAGGTGCCTGCCACTCTGCTGTCTGTCTCCTGCTAGTCCTGACCTGGGACAGAGGAACTGTCCTTCCCCTGGCTCATTGCCTCCCCCTACCCCCTTTCTGGAATATATAAGTAGTGAACCTTGTGGTTACTTTGTGTGGGTGTGTTGAAACTGCACCTTCAATCAAAAGGACCTCATGGGTTCCACTTCCCCAGAGTGGGGGCTCGGATGCCAAGGGAGCTTTCAGTTGCATGGTGTGGGTGACTTAATTCAATATACCAGCTGCAGGACCCCCAACACAGGGTAACTCAGGCAGCACCTACTGAAAAAAGGAAAACACCAAAGGCTTCCTTGGGGCCGGTCTAGATGCAGCCTGCTGCTGTCCCGCTGGGGAAGCTCTGGAGGTGCACACTGAGACCAACAATCTCCCGAACAGAAGTTCAGTATCAGAGAACGATAGTGGTGAAAATCAATGATAAATTAGGGAGAGGAACCCAAGCTTCACAGCCCTCTGATTTTAATGTCTTTTTTTTTTTTTTTTTTAAGATTTTATTTATTTGACAGAGAGACACAGCAAGAGAGGGAACACAAGCAGGGGGAGTGGGAGAGGAAGAAGCAGGCTCCCAGCAGAGGAGCCCGACGTGGGGCTCAATCCTAGGGCTCTGGGATCCCCCCTTGAGCCGAAGGCAGACGCTTAACGACTGAGCCACCCAGGTGCCCCTGATTTTACTGTTCTGTATGGAACGCAGCATTTCCAAATTAAATGAAGGGAAGCCTCCCTCCCACAAACATATACAACATATACAACACATTTTCTGGAGTGGCATCTTGTCTCTAGACAAGTTTCTGATGCAATATCCGCAAGGCATGCAAACATAACTACGGAACAAAGGAAATGTCTTAAAGCCACTGTTAACAGCTTTTCTTTCCCTTCCACCTAAACCTCGATGCTAACGAACTGAATACATGAGGGTGACTTTATTATTCTTTTTTCTCAAGTGAGCGCATCAACTTTTTGTTGCTTACCAAACCAGACTATTAAAACAGAAAGAAAAGTTAGCAGTGGGAAATAGGGAAGCTTTTACTCAAAGTTAATATTTCCCAAGCACTAGTAACATAGGCAATAATTTTAAAGGAAAATATGGTATGATTGTGGGAAAGGGATCTCTCAAAAACACAGGAAAAAGACTTTTGGAACCTCCCTAAAGCAATAGCATGAAAGTGATTTAATAGCAACACAGATTAATTCCCAAGGTCAGTAATTTCATTTCCCATTATTGCACAGAATAACTGTCTGGAGGATTCACAGAAAAATGAAAAGCCCCCCATTGAATCACTAACAAAACTTTTTTTTTCTTTGCCTACAGACCAGAAAAACATGAAATTTCCAGCCCTTTTACCACAGCCCCTTCCAGTAATGATTTACTCAAATAAGTCCAAGGCAGCTTAATATGATGGGTGCAGAAGGAACGTGACTTCTGACCCAATTTAATGGGCAGAAACAAAACTCAGACCAAACTCTATGGTATCTTAATGTGCCCCCTCTGTCTGCCCCAAATCCACATTCTGTGCCTGGAAGGAAACAAAGGGGCAGCCTCTGTCTGGATGATGGCCTCAGACCCAAGTGACCTTGGGGGATGAGAATCGAACTCTTTGTTGCCTTTCTTCTCCTCCAACTCCTTTCAGCCCTAGGGCCCGCCATGTCATCATGACATGTGTCCTGGAGGAGAATCACAAAGAGACCGGCCCTCATATAGCAGACCTGTTGGGGAGAACGTCCACAATTCCAATTAGTGCTTTGCTCTCTCACTTCAAACGGGCATCTATGATGGGAAAGGTACAGTTTAAGTCATAGGAAGTGGGATTTCCCATCCCAGGCGTAAGATACTGTGTTAACTCATGGAGTGAGCTTTAATGGCTTCCATAAAGGCTATGGAAATCATCCGACACTGAGGCAGCGTCAGAATCAACTTAGAGCTTGGAGAGGCTGAGGCTCATGTGACAAACTGTACATTCTTACATAGGTGGGCTCCTGAGACGTCCAGTCCTGGCTTCGAATCCTAGTCCTGTCCATTAGCGAGTTAGGTGGTCTTACATGAATTACAGAGTGTATTCCTCTGTCAAAAGATGGAAGTATACTGAAATTCAGGGCTGTCCAGTAATTAAATGGAGTAACTAATGGGAAACATTTCATATAATACTTGGTAAATACCAAACTCAAGGAATGCTGCCAACTTTGTAATTTCTTTTACCGCCACAGTTTCAGGAGGAAAGGACAATAGTAAACCTCATATTCTAGAGATGAACAGATTTCCTGCAATTGATACCGGGTAAGATGTTTTAACTAGAGAAGGAATTCCGTTCCTTCAAAAGCTAAACTCTGGCTTATGAGAACTTGAAAATATCTGAAGCCCAAGATGAGTGTGATATATTTTGGGGGTTTAGAATCCTGCCATAGCAAGCCCCACAGTCTTTCTCCATAACAGAAATATTTCGCAGGATATAAAAATCTTCCTTTAAATAAAAAATATTTGAATTGGAGAAAACTTTAGAGATTAGTCCAGCCCTTTCCATGCACTGGTTCTCATATGAGGTGGTGCTCCGTGAATGCAGGTGCATAGCTCTAAGGGAGAATGGTTGATGGCCTTTAGTTATAGAAGAGATGCCTTTTGGCATGACTCAATGACACTGGGAGGGTGGGGAAAGCAGAGGGGGAAGGCGGCCAGTCCCAGCTGTCACAAGCAGCCCAAAATGTACAAGTTTCACTGGGGCAGCTTTTAGAATAAAGTAAGGCCCTTTGACATCTGGATGGTTCTTTCCTGAATATCTTCATATTAGACTATTTCCTCTCCATTCTGTGTTATAGCAAATGCAATCATCAATGAAAATGATTTCTGTTGGATTTCCTTTGAAAACTCTTAACTGCCACATCAAGCTGCATATATATATATATTCCATTTTCGTTATTCATAAGTCAACTGACACTTGGATTGTTTCTATATCTTGTCTATGGGGAATCATGCTGCAATAAACATGGGAGAGCTGATATCTCCTTGAGGTATGGATCTCATTTCCTTTGGATATATGCCTAGATGAGGGATTGGTAGATCATATGGTGGGGTTCTAGTTTTCATTGTTTGAGGAACCTCCATACTGTTTTCCACAGTGGCTGCACCAATTTACATTCCCACCAACAGGCACAAGGGTTCCCTTTTTCCCACATCCTTGTCAACATTTGGTGTCTTTTGTCTTTTTGATGATAGACATCCTAACAAGTATGAGGTGATATTTTGTAGTTTTGATTTGTATTTCAAGATTCTTCATCACATTTCCTCCATATAAATAAAGATAGACTGGCTCCGAGGATTAAGTGGATATGTCTTGGTGGGGAGCAATTTCGGTTCACCATACTACCCTTCGTAGAGACCTTGTACCCAATTATAGTCACTCCCATTCCCATCCTCAGCCCTAGACAGCCACTACATTATTTTCCATCTCTATACACACTTTTAGTTTTTAATAACTTAATGCAGAAGAAACAGTTTATTGGTGATGATTCGGATGTATTATGTAAACACCAAGTTGTACCATCTATATATTTCTATGGACTTTCAACCATTTAAATGAGTTGCTTTGAAACTGTAATAGTCTTCATCTAAAAACCTTCTGAGAACTAAAATTCAGTACACTACCTCAAAACATCATAAATGAATGAAACAGAAGTTTTCCAGATAGTTCAAATATCTTCAAATATAGGTAAAATATCCTTCCACACTTTGTAGTGTAAATGTCAATTTTCACTTAGACTTTAGGACAATATCATTGTCTTCTATATGATAATATGGGATTCTACATAGTTTTTACATTTGCACCTAAAATTTCCATCCCTATCAAGATTTTACTCACAGTGACAACTTAGCACTTTTCATTGTATAGGCAGAGACTTCCCAATTTTGGCTAGGACCCAAAGAAGACAAAAAAATTTTCAGAAGGCTTCAAGAAAAACACATATATTGGATACATATTTCTTCACAATTTATTTGGATGTATTCCACTTTTTAGTAGAATAATTTATATGTAAGAAACATTCTTTAGTCAATAAGGTCTCATTTTGCATTGTTAATTAATGGATATAAAAATCTTATATGATACTCTTACAACCATATTTGTTTTCTTTCGTATTCCGTAATTTAGTCTTTGAGGAACTTTGCTATCTGGAAATTAAGAGGACAGGACTTAGATATTACTGCTCATTTTGCATAATTATTTGTCTGTAATTCATCGAGAAAAAGCAGTTATCTCAGAGAGTTATGAAATTTTACCTACTCTGTATTCATGAGGGTTTCACACCTAATTAAGACATGTGGGCCCCCAAGAGAATGCTTATCAGGTCGATTTTATTTTTATTTTTTTTTTTAAAGATTTTATTTATTTACTTGACAGAGATAGAGACAGCCAGCGAGAGAGGGAACACAAGCAGGGGGAGTGGGAGAGGAAGAAGCAGGCTCATAGCAGAGGAGCCTGATGTGGGGCTCGATCCCATAACGCCGGGATCACGCCCTGAGCCGAAGGCAGACGCTTAACCGCTGTGCCACCCAGGCGCCCCTATCAGGTCGATTTTAGATCACAACACACACCAATCTGATTCTACTGAGGCACATTTTTGTTTACTCGGTAAGTCACACTCATTTTAAAGTGCATCTTTTATTTAAATATGAGTCCCTCCAACCACAGTGATGCTGTTGTGCTTGTTTTCTAGAGCTGCTGTACCAAGGTACACATTGACCCCCTGAAACAGCAGAGGTGTACCCTCTCCCAGTTCTGGATGGTTCCTGAGATCCAGATGCAGGCAGGGCTGGTGCCTTGGGCAGCTCTGAGAGCACTGTGCTCCCCAGCTCTCTCCTGGCTGCCGGGGGTTGCTGGCCACGCCTGGCGTTCTTGGCTTGCAGACGCATCTCCCTGACCTCTGCCTTTGTGTTCCCATGTCTGTCTCCAAATTTACCCTTTTTATAAGAACACCAGTCATAATGGATTAGGGGGCCACAGCCTCCTGATAACTTCACTAATTATATCCACAAAGACCCTGAGGGTCACATTCTGAGCTACCGGGGAGAAGGGCTTCGACATGAATTATGGGAGGATGCATTTGACCCATAACGGATATTAATGACCCAGAATATTCTGAGCACTTACCTATGTGATGGCCAATAGCAGGTGGTCTTAGCTGGCAGATCGACCCTCCCTGGGAGCACATTCCTGAGAGAGGGCCCTTGGCACTTTGAGGAATTTTCATGCATTCTCCGACTTCTTGTCATTCCAGGCTTCCTTCAGAGAAGCACAAAGTGCCAAATGCCATCTTGGTTCACAGTTTTCCCAACTTCCTATAATCTCTGCTTGTGCCTGACGTGGGGATTCAGGAATTCTATTTGCCACTCTTCCATTTGGCATTTTGAAGTGAATTTCACAATTACATGCTTGAAAAACCCATGTATGAAAGGTTGCTTTGTGGAAATTAAATTATAACATCATCATAAATCTCTAATTATCTGAAAATGTGCTGTTCTTATCATCATCTGGTGTTATGAACTTTTAAATACACTCTGTCTGTATTGTTATGGTAACACCATCCACACTGTGAGCCCTTTCGCACCACGCTTATTTTAGAATGGAAAAACTGTGTGAAAATATATGATCTATGAAATAAATTTGTCACAGGTATAACTACTGCCTCACACCAGGGCTGTAGTTCTGGTGAAGGATTCTCAGACCTCAAACACATTGAGGCAGTTACTAGGGAACAGATAATTCAGGCAGCTACCCAGAGCGGAGTTGATCAGGCAATAGCTCAATGAAACAGAGATATATAATAAAACTAATTAACCTTTAGCCAGTGATGACACTTAGGGGAAACGTGGTGTGTGAATCTCTGTATCAGTTTCCTTTCTGCTATAAAAATGCATGCGATCTTCAAACTTAATACATTAGAACCCATTTGTAGGTGAGGTAATGTGACTGGTGTGACTCTGCCTAGAATTTCGGGGACTGTAAGGGGAAAATAATGCTCCTGAATTATGATGCGAAGGTATGTTTGGGAGCCCCTTTGATCAGGTGCACAAGTCGCCAATTCTCACTGCAAACACACCCTTCGCTTTTTTATTCATTCATCGAAATAAATGCAGCAAACATTGTTAAGTGCAAGGGATAAAAATATCTGGCTTTGGAAGTCCTGGACCAAAGGCAGGGAAGTAAACGTTAGTTCATCCACTATTCATTCAAATAGCTTTTGGTGATCAAAGTTGTATCATTTTCCTGGCTTTAATCGACGACTCAGAGCCTCCGGTCCATCTGAGCTAAATAGAATGGGTTCAGACAGCGTTTATTTTCTCCTTGATGACAAACCATTTTGAATAGTGCAAGCCAGACTTTTTTTTTTTAAACCCAAAACAGGGGTAGAAGGTATACATATTTGTGTAATGAAATGTAAAAGTGGCTACTCTCTCTGTTATAAGTACATTTCATCAAGGACTTCAAAACCTCTTTCATCAATTTTTAAGAGGACAGTTTCCCCCCAAATTCCAGAAAATAAATCCATTCCTTGTAGGCCGATGGCCAGTGTGAATGATGGAAGACAAATGATGATGTATTGGTTCAATACAAAAAATGCAATGAAAATCAGTTTTTTAGAGAACATTTTGCCCTGAGCAGAACTCTACTGTATTCAAAGTTATAGATTATAATGTTTCGAAGCTAGAGAAAAATCTAAAGCGTCAAGTATAAAATTGTGTTGAGAAAGTATTAGTGCATGTTGCATATTGATCTCAAGATTGATTTTTTAAAATCAAACACTAAAGTCCTTTCGAACTTTTATTTTTTAATAATTTATTTCCTAAGTGCTGTTGGCCAATACCACCAACCCCCTTCCCAGAACATGAATGGTCACTGGGAAGGAGCTTCCCGTTTCGGACGACACCTCCAAGCCGACACGCTGAGCCTGTCCCTGCCTGTTGGGATGAGTGGAAGTGGTACAGATCACTCCTAAGCCAAGGCAGACTCCCTCTTCCATCCATCTGCAGAATGGGCGTAGAGGACACGGGCCCCAAGGAGACGGCAAAGGCTCAAGACTGAAGGACCACAGGCCCCGGAACCTCGGGCAGTGAGCCGCACACCTGCCAGGAGGCTCGAGTTGCCCTGTTCGGTGGGTTCACATCCCTATGTTTTGTCAACTGAGTATCACCGCCATGCTTTCTAAGAATTCTTCCACGTTGCTAGCAAGGCCAGGAAGTACAGTGTCTGGATCCCTTTCCTATATGTCTCCAGGTCAGAATTTGCCAGAAAGAGGAATTCCCTTACAGCTGGACACCTGGACAGACACAGGTTTCCTGAAGCTTCCTGGTGGGCTCAAGGGAGCCATCCCCTTCGCTTCCATGGACTCCTGCAGGTGAAGGGAGATCCCTAGGGAATCTTCAGTATGGAGGCACTCCCAGGGCGTTTGGACAACCACTCACTTCGGAGTCTTGGGCTGAGATGCCAGGGCAGGTTCCTTGACTTTGCGGATATATCTGGATCGCTGGCAATTACACAAGACTTAATCCTTTATGAAACTCTTTACACCCAAATGCTTAGCATGACTTCTGTTAGCTTTACTGACTACTGCAAACCATGGATACATTTCTGTGTGTCAAGCTATTGAAATTTTGGATTTATTGGCAAATGCTCGTTCTCACAATACTCAACATATCTTTTGGCTATGTTCTCTCTTTTTTAAAACACGGCCTTCATTTATATTAATACATATTATTTGAATTTTTCTCCCAGCCATGTCCTTACACTTGCTGTACAAATCTACACTGTTTACGGAAAACTTCCATCGCCGTTCTGTAGATACCATGTCAGTTCTTGAAACGCACAGGCCCACATAACATTTTAGTTTACAATCTCTTTCCATTTTTGAATATTAATGAGATAAGGTGCTATCCTAATCCTTAGTACTTACTTGGGATCACTCTCTATAATAGTCAAAACTAATTTAGAGGATTTATCTGTTTAATCCTTACAATGCTCCTTCAAGGCAGGCAAGAACAAGAGGAGAAGGTAATGGGGTTGTCCATGAATTTCTCTCAAATTCCAACTTTCTAATTTATATACCAGAAAACAAGAGGGAGCCCCACAAGCTAATGTATCTATAAAACCATTGGTTGACAGAAAACCGAGAAATTTGTGTTGCATGCATATTAGAAAACACATAAATGATGAGTTTCAGGTTTGAGTATCTGGCAGAGGCATGACTGTGTGGAAAGTCAGTATAAGGGAATCAAGTAAAAACACTTTAAAATCAATTACAAAATTCAGTAAGTTGTAGAGTATAAAATTAATACAAAAATCAATAGCCTAACTAAACATAAATAACAGTTAGTAAATGTATTGGAATGAGATATCCCATTTATTAGAATAATATAAGTAGATAAAATAACTCGATACAAACTTTAAAAGCATGTACACCATGGAGAAGAATACATCTTTTTTATTTTATTTTATTTATTTTATTTTATTTTATTTTATTTTGTTTTATTATATTATTTATTTATTTTTAGAAGAATAAATCTTTAAGATCCTACTGAGGGATAGAACAGAAGATAAGTAGAAATGCATATATTATTCTTGGGTTGGAAAAGGAAAACGTTATTGTTAGGAAGCCAGTTTCATAAACTAGCCTATACAGAGTATTCAGTGGACACCAGTCAACGTGTAAGCAGTATTGTTTTACACATACATAAGCTAATTCTAAAGTTCTTTGGGAATACAAGTGTGCAAGAATATGGAGGACACTTTGAAAAGGTAGACTAACCAAGGTGAACTAATTCCACCAGATATTAAAAATGTAATAGTGAACATAATCAACAATACTAGATTATATGTTTCAAAGTTGCTGAGGAACTAGATTTTAAACGTTCTTACCACAAAGAAAAAGGAATGATAATTATTGACTTGATAGAGGTGTAAGCGGTGATAACCTTACTGTAATATATCAGTGTGTCAAATCAACGGTTTCACACCTTAAACTTACACAATGCTGTATGTCAATTATGTCTTAGTGAAAAAGTAATAGAAAGCAACACTGATTCAGTGTGATACTAGTGCACAAAGAGAGTGTATAATCAATAGAACATAATTCAGAATTCGGAAATAAACTAAGAAACATACAGGTATTTAGTAAAAAAAAAAAGAGTTTTCCTTTCAAATCAGCAGGAAAATAAGGATTCTTAAACAAATGTGATTAAAACAACTGCCTGAAAACCTGGAAATGCAAATTGTATCCCTACCTCACCCCTTACATGAAAATAAATTCAGTTATATAAAAAATCACTTGAAAAAATTCAAACAATGAGCATAAGATACAGTTAAACAATAAATTTGAAAAGGGGAAGCCCTTTCTAATCACTGATCAGAAGTCTTAAATGAAAACAGAAGTCTTAAATGAAAACATAGGTGGATTTACTCACATTAAAAAAATCTACACGGGCGCCTGGGTGGCTGAGTCCGTTAAGCGTCTGCCTTCCCCTCAGGTCATGATCCCGGGGTCTTGGGATCCAGCCCCATGTGGGGCTCCCCACTCAGCAGGGAGCCTGCTTCTCCCTCTCTCTCTGTGCTCTCTACCTCTCTCTCTCTCAAATAAAATAAATAAATAAATAAATAAATATTTTTTAAAAACCTACACGATAAACAAAAACACAGTAACAGAAAAAAAGTTGAAAAAAAAAAAAAAGCAAAGGGAGAAGTATGTGTATTATGAATGCCCAGCGAGAGGGAGCTGTTTCCATTCATTTATTGGAATAAGTGAGTAAGAATGAAGAACAATGAAAGAAAGCCTTCAAGAACAAAGAATCGAGGGTAATTAGCGTGCAGTTTCAGAACTCAGCTTCGTGGAGTCAGGATCCCACAGGGCCGCGGGGTGAGAAGGGGGCGTGGTTCACTCAGGTGAGACCAAAGGGAGGCAGCAGGTGTAACGGGAAAGGGGGCTGCAGCAAAACAGAGTTGAGGATTTCCAAGAATAAACCAGCGAGTGAAGAATTTTCCACACAGTGTGGGACCACAGAGCCCTTGGGACATGTTCATTTCAGAGTGTACCTGTCTGAGGTTGTGAACAGGCCAGGGTGTCGGGGCGTGGGTGCTTGGTGGCACTTTATTCTGGGCACAGAACACTCTTAAGAACGTGAACTGGTGGCAGTCTCTCCATCGCTGTCTCTGGCTCTTTGTGAACGTTGTCACCGATTAGGACATCAGGGGGACTTTGCCTCCAAGAGTTGTCAGGCAATTTCCAGGTTTCTAGCTTCTGTTTTGCTGTAACCCTCCCCCATTTTCAGGTCTTAATGTCTGTTAACCTTGTGTGTAACAAGTAAAGTGGGGGGTTTCTTTCCCTCTGACAGTCACTGTGAAGGAACGTTGGCCCTCCATCATGATATCTGCAAAATCACTTTATTAGTTTGTTCCATAAAGTGTGATAAAGTCTGACTCCGCCGCATTGATGAATGCATTTAAACGGCCTACGTCCAAAACATGATTGCACGTGAAAAACCAACTGTTCACCCTCAGAGAACCAAGCCAAGCAAAACATCTCAGGCCAATGGCATTGTCCTCAAACAAAACTACATTTCTCCACGTAGCTGGAGGACATTCTAGTGTTATGGGTCCATGTGAGCAAACCGATGGAATGCCAGAGATTAAAGGCTTTCAATGCTTCAAGAAGCCCAGAAATTTCTGACACTCAATTCCAAGGGATAATGGCATAATTTTGGAATAATCTTTAGTGGTTATTAAAAATATTGCCCCACCAGGATTTTACCTCTATAATGCATAATAGGACAATTCTACCAGCAGTATACCATTCTTCATCAGACTGTAACAACTAAAGTGCTCTTAGTTGTACTGAATGACAATGTCCTGGGTTAATAATGACTGAATATTAATCTGAGAAAAGCATTATGGAACAGTGGCCTCCATCTGCCCAGAACTGTAAGAAAGTCCTAGCTTCCTAATGAGCAGGGATGGTTCCTGAATAGCAATGGCTTTCCCATTACACGGATTTCCTCCTCCCTCTATTACAAAATTTTGGGGCCACTATGGGGGAAGAAGATGGAAATCAGTAGCAAAGACCGCTAGCTCCAAGCAACACAAGAAATACACCAGCTGAATTTAGAGACAAATCGTATTCTGATAAATTTTGATATATTGACTACGGTGGCAATGAGGTTAATCCTAATGCATATATGGAAATAATCAAATGTGTCAGTTCTGAGTGGAAAAGTGGGAACACTCTAGAGAAATTTCTATGTCTGTAAACAGAATTTTAATCCAACTAATGGGAAATGGTTAAATCCTAATGAATTGTTAGGTAGCATACGCACACTAATTGAGAAGATAACGTAAGAATTGAGAAAAATCTGTGGCTTAACAATTATTGAACAATGAAGAACGGTTCTCGTTCACTTTATTACAATTAGACAAAGTATGTGCATATATGTACACATAGGAGAAGATACACCAAGAATAAAATTTATTATATAAGATGTTTAGGTATACATTTAAAAAATCTTTAATTGTAACTTTCCTGGTGTTATAATAAGAGATAATACTAAAATCAGGTTTTCTTATTTTCTAAAATATGGCATGGTTTTTATAGGATTTATTTTACAACTTTTGGAAAATTGGAACACTGACTTCAATGCATATGCAACAAGCAAACAGAGATGTACATGGGCAGATTTTGGAGATCTGAAAATGATTCAGTGACTCCTTTCATCTAGTGACCTTCTCTGATCCACTGGGAAGTACCACCAACCATCAGCCACTGCGGCCGGTGGCCTCAGGCTAAGTTCTGCCCTTCCTTACTGCAGGCAATGGTGCAGACACTCCTAACTGCCAGAGTGTGATGAACATTGTATGGGGTAATGTAGGTAAAGCCCTCTGTGGAATGGCAGAAACATCATCAAAGAAAGGTGGACAATTACAATCATTAGGCTTTTAAAAACTACCTAGATCTGGACATACTCTCTCTCTTCCAGGACAAAAAAGTTCAAAACTGGGATGCCTGGGTGGCTCAGTTAGCTAAGAGTCTGCCTTTGGCTCAGGTCATGATCCCAGGGTCCTGGGATCAAACCCTGTGTCAGGCTCCCGGCTCAGAAGGGAGTCGGCTTCTCCCTCTACCTGCTTGTACTCTCTCTCTTTCTCTCTGACAAATAATAAATAAAATCTTTAAAAAATTAAAAACGAAGCTAGCTTTGGCGTATTTAGTAACTGTCAAGCAGTAGTCTTGGCAATTGGCTTTAGTTAACCAACTTGTCCAAGGACACACAGCTGATGCCCGGGGCCTGACTCTGCATCTGTAAGAAGTAGCCCATGGTCCCACCAACACCCTCCCCAGTTTCCAAGGTTGGGTGAAGTCATGGGAATGGTGGTAATGAGGACCACATGAGGGCACAGCTGAAGGAGTCCATGTGACTGAAAGAGAAGTTCTTTATCAACCCCGATGAGGCCAGAGGACAGAGAGTTGGAAGAGGAAGGACCCAAATTGGATGATAAATTTGAAAACCCTAGCACAGTGTAACGAGCTGCCCGTTCTGTAATGCCCTCCTACGCCATTGCACATTCCATTACACCCAAGGCGAGACTCGATAGCACACATCGCAATGTCAGTCCAGGAAACTGTTTAGAAGACAGAACAACTGGATGAGTGAACCGCACACAGGGCTGAGACAGGCAGTTGTGTGCCAGCGATGCATTAAATGGGGGCATATGTCCTGGTGGCCTCCCTTCCTCTCGGAGCATTCAACAGAATTAATATCATCAAGACGAGCTGAGTGTCCCAGACAAATATTCCACATTAACTCAATTTAGTATTAGAAAACATTATTCCCAGCAGTGAAAGAGTCACTAGTGAGAAGCATTCTTGACTTTATTCTGCTTACATAGTTTATTTATTTACCCCAGATGACTTTATCTTCAGTAGAGCTCCAAATTAATAGGGCGTTTTAAGCATCATTCTTTAAGCAAAGTCAAAAGTGCAAAGGAGATTTTACACATTTGGCCTCATTCCGCGTTTGCTGAAGGATTGATGCTCTCAGCTGCTTATATATATAAATGTTCCCTAGGTCAAGATTATCCTGCTAAAGGTAAATCACCTAATGTGATTCCACTCGGTGGGGATGCACTGTCTGCAGTTCTAGTGATTGGAATTTGGTCTTACAATGTAAAGAGAGGTGACATTTAGAGCTCTGTTTTCCTTCTAGCTTCTCCATATTTATTTATTTGCTTTTCAAGATTGTTCCCAATACGACTGTGACCTTCCTGAGCCTGTCGTGAGATAAAAGGCAGGGTCCCCATTCACAGAGTCCTGAATGACTATGATCAGAAAAGGCATTCCAGGAGGAGTCGCAGGCCCGTGATCCTGGGCCTCAGTTTCCTGCGGTGGCCAAACCCAGGGTGTTGGCTCACGGTAACTGGATTCATGAGAGGCTGGTAGACAAAGTGGTTGCTGGTGAAGGGCGCTCGGTCTTCTCCACTTTCCCTCTGCTGTGCTTGCCCTGCCCTGGGGTGGGGGCAGTTTTCATGGCCAGAACTTTGCCCTGGATCATGGGTGTACAGGCCTCATCTGACTCCCCTGTGAGTCTCTGTCTTGTGGGATGGAGATTAGTCTCAGCCATGAATGGTTGTGGAGGATTTACGGAGGCCAGGCTACAGGGGCAGGGTGGGGGAAGCAGCACAGGCTGCCCTGCACCCACCTGCGTCTGGGCCCATGGTCCAGTCTGGCTTCGCAGAGGATGGCACTCGCATTTGGCAGTTTGCCTCGCTGGTCTGACATGTGCCCCCTCAGCAGATCTGTCCTCTGTGGGCCTACAACGCTGGCCCTTCTTCCAGTCGCCATGGACAGAAGACAATAGGATTCGCTCGCCCCACCCGTGGGCATCCTACACTTCTCTTTTCCAGCCACAGCGCGTTCACGCACCACAGGAAGTACACCTGGAGAAAGATGCACTCACCTGGCCCCCATCTGGACGCCGCTTCTAGGGTCAAGGGGCCTAAAAATCCCACAGTACGATCACAAGGTGAAAACAAATTTCTAAGGATATTCTTAGCAATCATGCCTTCACAAAGTCTATAATACACTTTGAACGAATTAAATCTTCCTGACCATTAATTTTTAAGAGGCCCAAGGGATCAGGTTTATGTGTCTATTTTAGTTTTATTTTTCTCTGTACGACCTCAGCCTCCGCCTCATCTAGGTAGAATCCGAAAGGAGAAAACGAACAGAAAGCCAAACAATGTTCCTCGGAATCTTCCAGAGACGTTAGGCTGAAATTCTATCTTCTATTAATTTTGTTTGAATGGATTTTGGATTTATTCTTTTTCATAGTAAAGAAGTAAAAGTGAAATCTGATGTTATGTCAAAAATACATTGCCTTTCTGCCCTTTTTATGTCTTTGTGATGATCAGATTTTTCTGATCTTTTCAGCAGTGCCCTTAATATATTATAGAATAAATTCAGAAAAGGAAAGTTTAAATTTCATAGCTGACACCAGGAAAGCTAAGCATTCATAATACAGGTTACATTAAACTGACCTGCTTTAAACCTTGCCTCGAGTGGCCGGTATCATATTTATCGGTTATAATTCACGAGTTCAGAAAATTGCTCTGCTTGTATTACTTTTCTTTCTATTTGTTACAACAGCTCTAATATAGCAAGCTATGAGAAACGATGTTGGATCTTGACATTTTTAATATCCCTAGGGTACTTCTCTAAAATGCATCTGAATTCAGATTTAATTAATTATGTGAATAACATAAATGTGAAAATAATTTCCTGCTCTTGATATATTAAGCTCAATAGAAAAATCTCAGCAAGAGAAATGAAGTGAAATTAGGTCCACATTATTATTTTCGAAAGGCTCATTTACTTTGATCCTTTTTAGCTCAATCACCAGAACTGAGCTGCTATTCACTGAATTGATATGGCTTTACTCATGACAGCACCATGCACAGAGGAAATGCTTTCTTGGGTAAATTTTCCCTAGCTAAGAAAAACCTTTATAATGGTTACATTACTGACTAATTTAATTTTTACTTATAATTGTAGGCAGAATATATATTTAATATATAGTGTATATATGTGTTCATGTTACACATATTATATGCTTATAATTTTAAGAAAATTGTGTATATAATATATGATTTAGTATGCCTATAGCTATAATTAATATATAACATATGATCTCATTAACTAAATGCATATCACTAGTAATCTGATGATTCTAAAGATAATTTTAACTAAAAAAGTAATTTTAAACCCACAAATACTTTTATATCATTAGGTGATTATAAGAGAAAGACTTTAAGTAGTCTCTACTTCTATAAAACTTTAACAGTTGCGAGATAGCAAGTTATAAGATAGAAATGAATGTAAAATAAGTCAACTATATATTATCAATGGACAAAATAAAAATATATATCAAATAAATTATGATAGCCCATATTTTTGTACTGCCATGGAAAGATCTTTAAAAAGATATTGAAAAAAATAAAAAGTAAGTATCTTAAAACTCATAAAATTATGTTTAAGTTTACGTATTTCCCTTATACTCGTAGCTAATTTATTACAATTTTACTTTCCTAGCTTTAATGAAAGCGAACTCATCAATAATATTTTCAGAATTTATTTCTTGGCTTATCTCACTTTCAATTGAGAGAATTGCTACATTTGACAATATCTCTTGAATCGATAATGAACTCGAATAAGCTTAAAATAACTTCAGGGGCACCTGGGTGGCTCAGGGGGCCTGAGTGGCTCAGTCGTTAAGCGTCTGCCTTCGGCTCAGGGCGTGATCCCGGAGTCCTGGGATCAAGCCCCGCGTCAGGCTCTCTGCTCCCTTGGGAAGCCTGCTTCTTCCTCTCCCACTCCCCCTGCCTGTGTTCCCTCTCTCGCTGGCTGTGTCTCTCTCTGTCAAATAAATAAATAAAATCTTTAAAAAAAATAAAAAATAAAATAAAATAACTTCGGCTTACTGAAACTTTTTTTATTGGACATCACTGTCTTTTTTAAAAAAATTCTCAAGTCCACTTTCAAATTTGATTAAGATTGTACTAAGCATGATTTGTGCACTAGGTTTAGAAGATCCAAACCTGATATTGATAAAAAAATAAAAAATCAAAATAATGTAGAACAGTTATCCAATAAAGTAATAAATACAGTTTAACAGCAGTTACAATAAACAACTTAAATGAATATATTTTATAACTAGAGGTGGGAATATGGGTGATTGTGACTTATTCCATATCCTATCACAAGTTCTAAGGGTATTGTCCTATTTGCCTGGACTTTGTTTGCGACCTCTGCCTCCTGCAATCAGCATGTACCAGACACAGCTATAAATCTTAACGACCCTGACCTGTGAAATATCTGGTGGACTTATCACCTGTGATAACTGGGATGCTTTATATGTATCTATGGAACCCGGAGCTCCTGTAGCATCCCCAGGTTTAGCAAATAAAATACAAAACACTCTGTCAAATTCCAATTTCAGATAAACAATGGTAACTTTTTAGTATAAGTATGTTCCGTGCAGTGTTAGGGACATACTAATACCAAAAGAAAATTGGTTGTTTATCTGAGATCCAAATTTAACTGGGCATCCCTGTTTTCTCTGGCAGTCGTAGGGTCTAGATGAAGCGCTTTCAGAATTAATGGTACTTGTGCCTGCTGGTTGTCATTAGTTCATGTGATAAAGCGCTGTGAGAAAGAGATGAACTCGCAAAGGGGCTCGCTGGTTTGTGTGTGGACCCGAGAGGGAGTATGGAGAGCATGCTACTTGCACGGTTGGAAAATGGAACTGGCCATTAACATGGTCTTGAAGGAGAAGAGAAAATGAAGCCTGTGGCCAACATGCTTTTTTTTAGAAACGACTGATGTGATAAATACAACTTCCAGGAAATCCTTATACAAAATGGTGCCTGGAAAAGACAAAGGTAGGCAGTGGATGATAATTCAACACAGTATCCTTACTTATTGTTAAGATACATTTTAAAGCAAAAATAGGAATGTGTCAAATTCTTCTAAACTAACTATTTACATCTGACGTTGCTTAAGGCCCAGCTGTTTGGTAATCAATCTCACGTGTTAATACCTAAGTATGACGTGGAGGTGTGGCTTACACATGAACAAGACGTATGGAGTCAGCTCTTTTGTGTTAATAAAAATTCCTCAAATACTTGAAGACTCAGCATATTAGGAACCAATAGGATATGTATAGCTATCCAAAGAGATTATGAAAGATTGCCTTACATGATTATGGGGAGTGAGAAGTCCCATGATCTGGTATTTGCAAGCTGGAGGCCCAGGAAAGCCAGGGGTTTCACTCCAGTCCAATCCCGAAGGCTTGGGAAGCAAGGGTATCAAGGGTGTAAGCTGCAGTCCAGGTCTGAAGGCCAAGGAACCAGAAGCTCGTGTGTCTGAGGGCAGGAGAAAATGGCTGCCTGTGCTCAAACCTTCCTCTACCTTTTTGTTCTCTTAGTGGACTCCTCAAGGGATTAGAAGATGCCTGCCCCCATCGGTGAGGGCAATCTTCTTTATTCAGTCTACCAATTCAAATGCTAATTTATTCTGGAAACATCTTCAGAGGCATAGCCAGAAATAATGTTTTACCAGTTTTCTAGGCACCCCTTCACCCCTTAAGTCAGTCAGGTTGACCCATCAAGTTCACATGCACTCTCAGGTGTGGCCAGCAGTTCTGAGGAACGTTCTCAGAACTTGCATGGGCGACATGAACAATAATGCTGTGTGAGTTAGGTCATTTTATACAAATTTGTGAGATTAATGTACAATTCTCAGTACACTCCTTAATTTGGCCATGCTTTCTCTTTTATGATTTCTCTGTTTTTAGTGCTGACTCAGCCACACTGGAATATACATGGATTCCAAGATCAGTCTGCATACACCCACCTCCTTAAATCTGCTCACTCCAGCTTCCCCATGTGGCCAAGTGCAAGAACATTTCAGCTTGGGTCCCTGCTTTCGGGCTCACACATTGTTCAGCCTACAGTAGGATCAGGAAATATATGTTGGATCAGCAAATGAGGGCATATTTTTCCTGAAAGAATAACTACTGTCTCTCCAAAGTCTATGCTTCTGTGTAATTCTATAGGCCTCCCAGGCTAGCTCTGACCTGATTTTCTTGAGAAATCATTCAGAAATCTTTGCTATCTTTAGGAATCTTACTATGCAGTGATTTTAAATTCGTTTTGACTCTGGAATATGTGAATAACTGAAATAAACTACCCAGTTTTTTACTGGCCTTAGATTTTAATTGAACTGCTGCTAATTACAAGTATTAATGAAAATCCATAACAGTAACAATAAAAGGAAACACGAGCTTACGTCATCTGAACTTAAAAATGAAAAGTGACTGTTTTCCTAAAGTGAAAAGTCCAAAGATAACTAGATCTTTTAGTAATTTACTTGTGAAGGAGGTAGGGCATTTAAGTCCAGTGGGAGAGATGGTTAAGGAAAGTGCCTGGTAAAAGCGGAGTGTGACGCAGTGAGAAGGAATACTGGACTAATGCCTCTCTTGTACCTGGAGTCCAGTGTGGGTGGGCAGGGGGCCTCGCTAGGGGAGGCAGCACCTTTATCTGTGTAGCTGCTGCTGTCAGAACTGAATTGTCCTGTGATCCTTTTCTTCTTAAGATTTAAGGGGGAAGACTGGGGATAGTGAGTCAGGAAGGCTACACAGTTTTTACCTCCTACATTATTTTCTGGCTCTATTACCATATAATCTGGTCACTGAATGTCAAATCTCCAAGTTCAGAGAGGTCTAAATGATACAAAGAAAATCCAAATTTCTAACTCATTTGAGCAAAATCCCATGAAGTGACCATGACACATTACTCCTGCCGTTGCAGCTGGCAGTGTTTCCAGCTCAGGTGACATTTCATAAGTGCCCTTGTGATTTGGTTTATTCTAATTGCCATACATATGGCCATCCATTTCTGACAAAGACACCACTTACTGACATGTGATAATGCAAAGAATGAATTCAGGGTTTCGATGAATGTCAATTACAAACTATCTCATGCAGACATTGTCTTCAATCTCTGGAGGGTGATGCAGAAAATTAATGCGTGGTTCCAAATTAATCCTACACCCAGTTTTGCTATGTACCAACTATCTGCTGTGTTGATAAATAAAACCCGAAAATGCAAGTAGGGCATCAAAGTAATCCTACATGCTTCACCTGCCCCTCACTGTTTCTTGTCCCCATCTCTTCTCCGTTTCTCTTCATCAGGTTTTGCTCTGTCCGAAAAGATGGAGAGTGAAAACCATATGTCTTGTCTTGTCTTTTGAAATAAACAAGAATTTTAATGAGCAATTGTCCATGGTCATAGACTTAACATTTTTCTTTCTCATTAAAATACAATGAATTCAATCTAGTCGATACAGACAGATGTCTATACGCACATTCTTTTTGCTGTTTTTATCATCACGTAATGTTATTAAACCTCGTCGTTTATTTTTGCACACAATTTAAAATACTGTCAGAAGGGTTTAATG
Organism: Ailuropoda melanoleuca; assembly: GCF_002007445.2. Lineage (NCBI taxonomy): Eukaryota > Metazoa > Chordata > Mammalia > Carnivora > Ursidae > Ailuropoda > Ailuropoda melanoleuca. Next base: position 141,384,414 of record NC_048220.1, on the reverse strand, counting down.
AAACTCTGACTATTTCTGTCTGCATTTGAGGACTACAATGAGCTGTTTTCCAACACTGGTAAGATGCCAAAAATGGTCTGTGGGTGAAACCATGAAAGGATTAGAAGAAAGATTTGCAAAGTGGGTGAAAGCAAGGATTTGCAAGGTCATCCTGCAGAGGTGGCAAAGTAAGCCAGGCTCTGCTGTTGCTGACTGAAGGAGCCAAGGTATCTACAAAATGTTCCATTAGAAAGGGGTTTTCTAAGAGGATGCATGGCCCCTTGCAGACTTCATGGGGGCGTCCTTCTGGGCTGCTCTTGGTGACTTGCAAGGGTCAAGTATTTCAGAATTTGGCGCTGTTATGGTCCCTGATCCTGCCCTGTCAGGCATTCCCACTCTCTGCTCTTCACCTTCATCATGGGGAATAAAAAATAACGGTATCATTTAATTAATACCAGGACAGCAAATAATCCAATGCAGAACTTTGGCTTAACCTCAATGATGGGCTAGGAGATTCTTTATCACCTGTCCCACATCCAACTTGTGGAAATGTACCACTCTCTGGTTGGTCATTGCTTAGAACTGAGGGAGGGGGCAAGTCGATGTTCTTAGGGGTCTCTGGGTCTGTTTACCCTCCAAAGAGACCACAGTGTATGGGGCCTGGGTGTATGCCTTTAATGGTCAGTGAAGACTCCCGTTAGAAATTGTGCCTCAGCAAAAGTTTTGAATTGAATTAATTGGATTATAGATAATATATCAGGATAAAAATGCAAGTAGCAGACTATATGTCATCTATTTTTGTAAAAATATTATCTATGTCAGATTATAGTTACAACCATAATCAATCATACATAACTACTGTACATATGGAAACAATTCTGACGTATAAGAATTAAATCTAAACTGTCAGAATTTGTTTCCTAAGGTGGGGAGAGAGAGTATGTTATGGGGTATTCTCTGTGTGCTTTAAACCTCACTGTATTGTTTGATTACTTTAAGATTTGTATGTATTAAATTAAGAAAAGATACATAACAAATTGCAACATAGATTTATAATTCCAAAAACTTCATTAAATGTGTTAAAATATTGAAAATACTCTTTCAGTTGGATAGGTCTATGGCCTTGGTGGTGATAGTTTCACAGGTGTATACATATCCCTAAACACATTGAGGAAGAAAGGAAGGAAAGGGAGAAGGAAGGGGAGGGTATGGGAGGGGAGGGAGGGGAGGGAGGAAGGAAGAATGGAAATGTGTCCAGCTTTATACATGTCAATCATACTCCAGTAAAGTGGTTTTAAACATACTCTCATTCTCTTATCTGTGATGAAGATAGATGTTTATTATACAAATCCATTCATTTATTCAGTAAAGAACTTTTGTCTTCTAGGGCCTTGGTAACATAAAGACAGACTGTAGGGGTTATGAAATATCTCTTCAAGTCATGGTGAATTGATCTACTCCTGGGAAATGGGCCATAAAGTTGAGATACAAATTGACTTCGTATTTTCAACTTATGTCTGTGTTCTAAGGACAATATGGTACTGAAAATTCAATAATACAAAACTCAGACAAAGAAAAATTCTAGGACTTTGCATGATTGGTTTCCAGAGTGAATACATAGGAATTAATTTAAAATAAAGTGCTCTAAGGACCTTTATCAGTAATATATTAATATCATAATATTTTAGTTCTCCCTCCCTCCCTCCCTCTCTCTCTTCCTTCCTTCCTCCTTCTTTTACATTTCTGAAATATATCCTTTNATGGTACTGAAAATTCAATAATGCAAAACTCAGACAAAGAAAAATTTTAGGACTTTGCATGATTGGTTTCCAGAGTGAATACATAGGAATTAATTTAAAATAAAGTGCTCTAAGACCTTTATCACTTTTTCAGTAATATATTAATATCATAATATTTTAGTTCTCCCTCCCTCCTTTCTCCCTCCCTCCCTCTCTTCCTTCCTTCCTCCTTCTTTTACATTTCTGAAATATATCCTTCTTTCTACCGTACTTCCTGAGGCTCTAGCAGTGACACTAATGAATTTTTTTTTTTTTTACTTTTTATTGGGGTTTCTTTTTTGCAATAGCTGGTGAATGTGATATTTTTTCTTTAAATTGTGAACAGGTTGCTGAGCTGTCCTGTGATAAATGGCCTTAAGTGCCGCAATTAAACCTTGAAATAGCCTGCTGCATTTTGCCACTGCTGACTCCACAGCCCCAACTGGGCATATAATGTCCCCTGCCATTGGGGTGAGTCCTCTCATGTCAATCTGTCAATTTCTTAGCATTCTTCCATTTACCTGTGCAGTAATGACCCTAATAGAGCCGGTTTTAGCAGCAGCACATGTGAATTTTATGAAACATACTAAAAAGGATAACAAAGGATATAAAGAAAAATTATTATATAGAGTTGAACACAGCAGAAGAAACTTTAGTGGGAAATTTGAGTGACATTTTAAATTTCTTTCATAGCCCCTAAAAAGATAAAGCAATCTTTTAGATGGAATTTGTTTACATGAGAGATGAAGCTTATATTTTAAGGTCAACCAAATGTTAATTTAAGAATGTCATACCCTTATTAGAGACACTTTATCAAATGTAGAGCTACTCTGTTAAATGCAATATTATCTTAAATACTTAAAACCA
>NC_048220.1:141374002-141381690 GCF_002007445.2 Ailuropoda melanoleuca | reverse complement strand
GTTATGTCCACCCTGGGAGGGTGGTGATTTCCTAAGCTTTTCAAGTACAGTCTCATGTATCTACCAGTAATAACGAAAATAGATCACTCTAATCATTCTGTGAAACTGATTTCTGCATTTGCGCTCACCTTCCAACAGCTGAGCTGTGCTGAATGTTTTCACAAATGACTAATCTGAAAGCCGAAGTTAGTGGACCCTCAGATTTGGCACTGGTTCGATGCACGATGATTTTAGTCATTATTTTTTATGGGGAAAAGTGTTCTTCTTTTCACTACTTCCTGTATCTAGATCAGACTAAGAGAACATGCATGTATTTCCCAAGGTAAATACACTCTAAGTGTAACTCTGGTGATTTATATTAAAAGCATACAAAAATAATCATGAAATATCTAAAACCACTCAAACTTCAGTAATAGGGAACTGGTGGACTAAACTATGGTTCATCCACAAAATGAAGTAGCATGTTACCATAGAAATATATAAGGAATAACATTTATGTCACGCTGTGGAGTGATTTCCAGGTGGAATGATAAACGTGTGTATGGTTTGCTGCTGTTCTTCCAAGAAAACATATCTATCTATCTATAAGCATATACACACCCCCACATGCACAAATATAGATGTCTACACAGACATTCATTTTTTTATGTTAGAAAAAAAAAGGAAGTATATACTGTAAAATTTAAAAGAGAATGGTTACCAGTAGGAAAGAAGGGTGGAGGGGACAGAGATGAAGATAGAACTTCTTTTGTATGTTTAATTTTGAAACCAACTGAGTATTTTACGTGATTATGAGACAAAACCGAAAAAAATAGCAATTAGCAATTGAAAGCAAAATGAAAATGAAGATGATGGACATAACTGTGTGTTGAGCGGTGGCATAATCATAGGGAGAAGTTCTTCTAAATAACTTCAAAGTAGTAATTTGACCTGATCTGGATTGGTCTTCAAGTGAGAACAAGATGAGAAAAAGTGGAAATATCTTTGTAGTAAAGGGAGACAGGTGGGTGGGAGAATGGCCAGAACAATCTGGGGAGCCAGGGAGGAAACTTAGAGTCACAATATATGTACATATCCACACACACATACACATATAAAATCACATAGTAACATGGGTATACATATAAACACACATACATACACGTCCTATATAGAACGCATATTACACATATACCTATGTACAAACTGAGACATACATACATGTACAGTGTGGATGTCACTAGAGCAAAGGTGTGATTTTATGCTGACGACTGGCTCATGAACAGTTTGGCCTTCGGCAAGTAATTTAATCTCTCTTGTTTTCAACTGTGAAATGGGGTAAAATCTTGCTCACAATATTGTAATCAAGATGAAATGACATGAGCTAACATCTCCTCAGGAGCTAGGCAGGTGCCTGGTTGTCAGCAGTCCATCTATCAACAGAAATCCTCACTCCATCCCTTTTTCCTTCAATCCACAAGTCAACACACAATGGCCGTGCATCTATCCAGTGTGTGTTAGTGCGTTCTTCTCACACACACACGACTCACCTTGGCTCCATTAGGTCCCGAGGAAGGTCATAGTCTTTTTGGACTATACCAGGTCAGTTAACGTTAATTGGTTACCGAAATCAGTTTAGCGGCCTTTCTAGGATTTCCATTTCAGGTAAAGCTCACCTTTCCGGGCCAACATACGTGCTTTCGATTTTACTTATCTCGCCACCTTACAGTGACATTTGATTATTGCATCTTATTTAATCATCCCAAAGCCAATAAAAAGAATTACTATATCCATTATGGAGTTGGACAAAGAGCTTTTAGATGGTAAGTGATCTGATCAAAATCCAGCCTTCTGATCCTGGTCCCACTTCCTGGCTCCATGCTTCCCAGGTGAGGCTAATTTGCTCAGGAATGTGGGGTTGGTTGGGCTGAGTGGACACTGGAGCTTCTTTCTCCCCCCCAGTGGTCCAGGGGCTGTGTCCCTACCATGCAGAGCTAGATATTTGCCTGCTGTAGAAGTCTATATTCCAACATATTTCCCTGAATTCAGTGTTCAACTACATCATTCAATGTACTAGGTGTCTTAAATTGTTCTTTCTCTTTTTAATTGATTTTTATTATTTTAAATCTCCTTTACTGTCTTCTATTACATTCAATTTCAGAAAAATCTCAATTTTTTTAAGAATTGAGAAGAGTATAACTCTCAAAAAAAAACCCAAGATATTCCTTTTTATATCTTTTATCTGTCCTTTTGAAATGAGAAGAAATCATGAGATAAAAATGCTTGCAATTGAAGAAAAACAGCAATATAGTATATTTATATTGTGTGTATATAGATGCATATATATTTTTGTGATGCTCTTTTCCATCTTTTCTATGGGTGAGAGTTTATACTGCCAAACTCTTTATGAGAATTTCGATTTAAACTAATTTCAACCACTGGAATAGGGAATATGGTTAATACCATGGCACTAATAAAAAATATAGTTACCATGGATTTATGGTAGTTGATTATAACATTCTCCTTTTTATAGTTCCCTAGGAATAATGCAGCAAATACATTAGTATATAGTGCCTGGCCTGTAACTCTGGGAACACCTGGGGCCCACAGAATGGAGCATCTGGGAGGTCATGTAGGCCACCACAGGGAAGAGCCACCACCAAGCTCAGTCCTGGCCCAGGTGGGACCCAGCCATGCCAAGGTCAGGGACAGCCTCTCTCTGCAGATGGGCCAGCTGGCTGGGGCCCAGGGGACTTCAGAGTACAAATGTCAATCCAGACCTGAATTAAATGAATTTTAGATGTGACAATAGATATTCCCGCAGGAGACTATTAAAGTCAGATTGCCCAGAAAAGTTAATGGACCGGTTTTAGTTTATTATTCAATAAAATTTTGTTTTCCTATTGTTGGGTGGAAATAGAACCTTGTCAGAAAAAAGTATGTGCAGTTATCCCAATAAAGTGAAACTCATGATTGAAAATACATGACTAGGGTCTATTAAATTGCGCCTGGGACACATACAACGTGGGAAGAAGGCATGCATTTAAACACATATCTCACACTTTAAAAAAAAGTTATCCAGAGGCTATTTGTCTTTCTATGAGGGCATTCTGTAAATTCTCATTCCCATTTTCCCATGCTCCCATACCTTACATTATGCTGAAAGTCACAGACGAGCCTGTGGCTCAGTGCTGAAACTCACAAGTAAGGGGTCTCCAAAGCTTTCAGAAATCAAAGTTAGAGCAGACAGCATATTTTAATTCATACTTAATACACCTGCCCATTGTTCATTTTCACTTTGATTAGCTGTCTTTCAACATTACAGGGTGGATGTGTTCTTTATGTTTTAGGGAATTTGGGTGATTGTAAATAGGTTTTCTAGGTGTGTGACAGATTGTCAAAGTTCCGGGATATGGAATGATGTAGCAAAACACAAGCCATGCCATTTCTGAGAAACCTTAGAGTTTCCTCAGCTCAAACAATTTTCATTCAAGTGATTCTGTGCCTTTCTGTGAAGACAAGAAGAGCATCTCTGATTTCCATAAACGTAACTTTTATATTGTGGCTCTTAACAGCTTAACAATAATATCTGACCACAGATAGAAAATATGTAAAAGTTATTAATGGTCTAGCTCACCATTGGTCCTCTCTGTGGTGGGAGACAATAGATTTGCCATAGTCTTTATTTGGAGATTTCTTGGCACTGTGCTTGTTTCTGGAGAAGGTGAGGCTAGCGTTGCTCGTCATATGTCAGGACATATTAAAGCAGTGAACATGTGGTACCATGTTGCTGATGCTTTGTCAACCTTCCAGGAGATAAAGGGGTACTTCCAATCTCAAATTCCACGAGAAGTCCAAAGCCTTCACCATTTCATTAGACACCTGGGGACCCCCAATCCCATGGCCCCACAGTTTGGGGTTCTGCTCTTACAGCTCTGTGGTCTCCGTTATCTGATGCCAACTTCACTGTTAACCTGGAAACTCTGATGCTGATACAGAGTCAAAAGTTATTCTATTCAGTCCTTTATCATGCCTTCCACACTTAGGCCTTTTAATATGGCAAACAAAATGTCATGCGTTTGAGAAATCTGTCACTAAAACAGACTGTCCAACTGTGGCTTTATTGCTTTTTATATTACTCTAGAGAAGTTTAAAGAAAGATATGGAAAGAAATAATAAAGAGCTCATATATATAGTTGTCTCAATAAAATATCATTTCTCTAAAAATAGGCCTTTTTGGGACTATGAATTTCATATAAAATGTCTACTTTACTAAACTATGTATACTTTTTAATAATCTACCTTAGATACTGTATGTGTTTTGGCTTTCGCTTGTTCCTGTAGATAAATGTTCTCTTTTAGCAAATGCAGTAAAAATGGAAGATTCTGTGTGATTCCAGTGTTTGAGCAACATATTCCTGTAGAAACCCAGTTCCACGCAAAATTTTTTTTTTGGATTTTATACTTTATTTATGTTAGAAATCTAAGGGAAAGTACAAGTTTGAAAATGAATTAACGGAAAGAAAAGCACATATCCACACTCCATTTACTTTCTGTTCGCCTTTACCCGACCAGCTCATATCAATGTCTAAGAAACTGTAAAATTAGTGCAAAACAAAGTTCTCTCCAGGAATAGAGACAACGAATGGGTATAAGACACCATATATTTCGTATATTATGAAAGGTCATTTTTTTTTAAGATTTTATTTATTTATTTGACAGAGATAGAGACAGCCAGCGAGAGAGGGAACGCTAGCAGGGGGAGTGGGAGAGGAAGAAGCAGGCTCATAGCAGAGGAGCCTGATGTGGGGCTCGATCCCACAATGCCGGGATCACGCCCTGAGCCGAAGGCAGACGCTTAACCGCTGTGCCACCCAGGTACCCCATGAAAGGTCATTTTTTATGTAGGCACAGTCTAAGTTCAGCAGGGAAGTCAGAGTAGGACCCGGTGTGCTGTGAGGTGCACAGGGGAGCCCCTGGCATGTGGGTCTGCACTGGGCAGTCTGTGCGGGGTGAGGTGCACCAGGGAGCCCAGGGCATGGAGGTCTGCTCAGTCTGTGCTGCCCACCACCCCTGGATCCATGTGGATAAGAAGGGAATGAAAACAGAGCCTCATTTCAGAAGTTGTTGAATTCCCAGCTTAGGAATTTGAAATCAATCTGTAGGTCTGGGGGAAGTTATTAAATATTGGGCGTGGGCAAGTGATGACATCAAAGTGACACCCCAGATCTGCCAGGCAGAGCTTGTGGAGCAGGAGAAAAAGCAAGGTGGTGGGAGGGCAGGGGATTGAGGTGCATGGGCCAGTCCATGAAGTTGGGGACCATTTCCCGATTTTTCTGTACATTTATTCTAAACCCATTCTTGTCAGTGTCGTCATTTGTACTGTTTCACAGTGTCTGTCTGTAATTTACAGGCAAATCAGTTTAGATGCCTGGTGAGGGATTCCCAATCACTCTTTCCTGTTGGGGATTATGATGGGAAGGTGCAGATGAGGTTGGTGGCGGAATGATGGAGAGGACAGGACATATGTAGGAACATTCTCCAGGTGAAGGGAGTGACCTGCCTACAGACAGTGATGATGGCCAAGGTGAGGAGAGAGATGAGTGCAGTGAAGCCCAGAACTGATAGCTTCTTGAAGTTCAGGCTGTCAGGACTCCTTGATCATCATGGAATGAGATAGTTCTAGATTCTCCTTGTACAAATTGTTACAAAGTGGCAAGTGAATGTGTTTCCAAATGGACACGCCTGTCTTGGCACAAGACAGGGACACGTTAATTAGCTTTATCTAATGCCTGAAACGGAATTTAAGTTTTTGTGGGTTTTTGGTTTTTGTTTTTTTGGTATGTTCCAAAACTAAGTCAGATATGTTAAATTATAGGAAAATTCAGTTCATCTAAACTTGGTCCTTCTAGGAAAACAAATAACAAAGGTAGTTAAAAGACAGCCATTTCTTCACAGTTAGAAGGGTTTTTGACTTTGGTTTATGTGGCACACTTCCCCCACTATATTAAAATATACTGCAATTTAAACTATTGTAATTTGCATAAAATTCTTCAGAGGCAGACTCTGAGAGACCCTTCACTAGTGAGTCTCCAGGTGCGAATCAATTCAGGGCTCTAGTTTAACTATGAGGGGGCATTAAAATCATGCTCACTGCAGAGATCAGTTGAATCCACATTTTCTCCTATCAGGTATGACACACATACTTTACATAAGAAGGCTTATAAGGGAAAAGCTAACATAGCTAAAGTAGTTAAATTGTCAGTTGAAAGAACCAGGTGAACGCTAATGGTATCAGAAAATAAAGCACATTAATTCTAGGAAAAACAGAACGTTATTGACAATAGGAGGAAAAGCTAGGTAGAAGCAAAACCTGTTGTAATGGATTTTCACTAAATATCAGAAGAAGTCTTAAGAAATTTGCTTTGCTTCCTAATTCCTCCAAATTCGGAGTCTGATTCCACCCAAAACATGAATGTTTACAATAAAATTAACACACAGCCTTAAAGATCTCCTTATCAGTGACCTCATACTCCTCAACTCAGGCAATTATAAGGGTTTTTTTTTCCTTCAGCACCTAAAAATACTAAGTTGGGCTCAAACAGTTGGGTGGTTTTAGCGCATACAACAGTTCACGTTCTCGGAAGCCTGCACTTGACCTCTGTGCGCAGAGATATCAATTTCTTACATCTAACACTAAAAGTCCACGCATAAAACACTTCATAGGACTGTTCCTTCAGAACCGTTCTGAGGATATATTCCAGTAAGGTTTACAAGTCACTATTGCTGAAAAGTTCCTGGAGTCCACCTTCCCTCTTTTTCTCACCAGAATGTCAAAGAAGGTTATCATATTGTAGGTTGACCTTTCTCTCCAGGCTTTTAAAAATTGATTACAAAAGGCTCTAATAAAGTCCCATTACAAAGGAAAAGTAAAAAATCAAAATATATCCACCCTTAATTTTGTCCCAGAATTATGCCTTTAATAGCAATATTAATATTGTTTATACCTGATGTCTCGTATCTTCTTGGGGAGGGCTGGGATCAAAGCTGGTAGTCCCCCTTTTTAAAAGTTTTTATTTTAATTCCAGTTAGTTAACGTACAGTGTTATACTAGTTTCAGATGTACAATGTAGTAAGTCAACACTTCCATACATCACCCGGTTCTCATGAGGACAAGTGCCCTCCTTAATCCCATCACATATTTCACCCATCCCCCCCACCCACCTCCCCTCTGATGACCATCAGATTCTTCTGTATAACTGAGAGTCTTTTTCTTTCTTTGTCTTTCTCTCTCTCTTATTTTTCTCCCTTGCTTGTTTGTTTTGTTTCCTAAATTCCACATATGAGTGAAGTCATGTGGTATTTGTCTTTCTTGTACTCACTTATTTCCCTTAGCATTATATTCTCTAACTCCATCAACTGTAAATGACAAGATTTCATTCTTTTTTATGGCTGAATACTATTACATTATATATATATCACATCTCATATATATATATATATCTCATATATATATATACATCATATATATATATATATATATATATACATACTTATCGCACATCTTCTTTATCCATTTTTCAGTTGATGGACACTTGGGCTGCTTCCATATCTTGGCTATTGTAGATAATACTGTTATAAACATTGGTGTGCATGTATCCCTTTGAATTAGAGTTCTTATATTCTTTGGGGAAATACCTAGTAGTGTG
>NC_048220.1:141352078-141373724 GCF_002007445.2 Ailuropoda melanoleuca | reverse complement strand
AGCTTTTCAAGTAAGTTCTCACACATCTACCAGGAATGATGAAAAAGAAATCATTCTAATCAATGTTGTGGAATGTGTTCTACATAAATAAATGTTGTTCAAAATACTGTAGATTTCTCCTTAATACCCAACATGAAGAAATTCTTCAAAATGCAGCATGTGCATTGAGTGAAATAAACACTGTGGGTTCAGTGGTTAGTTCCAAGGCGTAGATACAGACAAGATCATCACATTTGAAAGTTTTATTCTAGCCCTTTTGACACTGGTCTGATAATTATTCTCACTGGAGTCTATGTTCTTGAGATGTTTCTGAAAGGTTATATGAGTTAAAGTGTGCAAATACTAATGGCTATAGTTTGCCCAAGTAATTAAAGTCAGCTAAAGAAATCAGGCCAAAGGGCTTAATTTAAAGCACCTGTCCAAGTTTTCACGGGGGTGGCTGGAGAACAGTGTTTTGTCTATGTAGATGATTGTAAAAATAATTTGGCATTTCCTGGGTGCCTATTCCACTCCAAGTGCTAGGACAGGATGTGCAAACATTGTCACATTGAATCCTTGCTTTAACTCTTTATGAGTGAAGTTATTTCCACAGTGAAGCCTGGTGAGCACACACATATACCAAGCTGGAAAGCTGCCACATTAGTTGAGGAGCCCAGGATTGTCCAACCTTATAATCTGTTATGTCCACCCTGGGAGGGTGGTGATTTCCTAAGCTTTTCAAGTACAGTCTCATGTATCTACCAGTAATGACGAAAATAGATCATTCTGATCATTCTGTGAAACTGATTTCTGCATTTGCGCTCACCTTCCAACAGCTGAGCTGTGCTGAATGTTTTCACAAATGACTAATCTGAAAGCCGAAGTTAGTGGACCCTCAGATTTGGCACTGGTTCGATGCACGATGATTTTAGTCATTATTTTTTATGGGGAAAAGTGTTCTTCTTTTCACTACTTCCTGTATCTAGATCAGACTAAGAGAACATGCATGTATTTCCCAAGGTAAATACACTCTAAGTGTAACTCTGGTGATTTATATTAAAAGCATACAAAAATAATCATGAAATATCTAAAACCACTCAAACTTCAGTAATAGGGAACTGGTGGACTAAACTATGGTTCATCCACAAAATGAAGTAGCATGTTACCATAGAAATATATAAGGAATAACATTTATGTCACGCTGTGGAGTGATTTCCAGGTGGAATGATAAACGTGTGTATGGTTTGCTGCTGTTCTTCCAAGAAAACATATCTATCTATCTATAAGCATATACACACCCCCACATGCACAAATATAGATGTCTACACAGACATTCATTTTTTTATGTTAGAAAAAAAAAGGAAGTATATACTGTAAAATTTAAAAGAGAATGGTTACCAGTAGGAAAGAAGGGTGGAGGGGACAGAGATGAAGATAGAACTTCTTTTGTATGTTTAATATTTTACATGATTATGAGACAAAACTGAATAAAATAGCAATTAGCAATTGAAAGCAAAATGAAAATGAAGATGATGGACATAACTATGTGTTGAGCGGTGGTATAATCATAGGGAGAAGTTCTTCTAAATAACTTCAAAGTAGTAATTTGACCTGATCTGGATTGGTCTTCAAGTGAGAACAAGATGAGAAAAAGTGGAAATATCTTTGTAGTAAAGGGAGACAGGTGGGTGGGAGAATGGCCAGAACAATCTGGGGAGCCAGGGAGGAAACTTAGAGTCACAATATATGTACATATCCACACACACATACACATATACAATCACATAGTAACATGGGTATACATATAAACACACATACATACACGTCCTATATAGAACGCATATTACACATATACCTATGTACAAACTGAGACATACATACATGTACAGTGTGGATGTCACTAGAGCAAAGGTGTGATTTTATGCTGACGACTGGCTCATGAACAGTTTGGCCTTCGGCAAGTAATTTAATCTCTCTTGTTTTCAACTGTGAAATGGGGTAAAATCTTGCTCACAATATTGTAATCAAGATGAAATGACATGAGCTAACATCTCCTCAGGAGCTAGGCAGGTGCCTGGTTGTCAGCAGTCCATCTATCAACAGAAATCCTCACTCCATCCCTTTTTCCTTCAATCCACAAGTCAACACACAATGGCCGTGCATCTATCCAGTGTGTGTTAGTGCATTCTTCTCACACACACACGACTCACCTTGGCTCCATTAGGTCCCGAGGAAGGTCATAGTCTTTTTGGACTATACCAGGTCAGTTAACGTTAATTGGTTACCGAAATCAGTTTAGCGGCCTTTCTAGGATTTCCATTTCAGGTAAAGCTCACCTTTCCGGGCCAACATACGTGCTTTCGATTTTACTTATCTCGCCACCTTACAGTGACATTTGATTATTGCATCTTATTTAATCATCCCAAAGCCAATAAAAAGAATTACTATATCCATTATGGAGTTGGACAAAGAGCTTTTAGATGGTAAGTGATCTGATCAAAATCCAGCCTTCTGATCCTGGTCCCACTTCCTGGCTCCATGCTTCCCAGGTGAGGCTAATTTGCTCAGGAATGTGGGGTTGGTTGGGCTGAGTGGACACTGGAGCTTCTTTCTCCCCCCCAGTGGTCCAGGGGCTGTGTCCCTACCATGCAGAGCTAGATATTTGCCTGCTGTAGAAGTCTATATTCCAACATATTTCCCTGAATTCAGTGTTCAACTACATCATTCAATGTACTAGGTGTCTTAAATTGTTCTTTCTCTTTTTAATTGATTTTTATTATTTTAAATCTCCTTTACTGTCTTCTATTACATTCAATTTCAGAAAAATCTCAATTTTTTTAAGAATTGAGAAGAGTATAACTCTCAAAAAAAAACCCAAGATATTCCTTTTTATATCTTTTATCTGTCCTTTTGAAATGAGAAGAAATCATGAGATAAAAATGCTTGCAATTGAAGAAAAACAGCAATATAGTATATTTATATTGTGTGTATATAGATGCATATATATTTTTGTGATGCTCTTTTCCATCTTTTCTATGGGTGAGAGTTTATACTGCCAAACTCTTTATGAGAATTTCGATTTAAACTGATTTCAACCACTGGAATAGGGAATATGGTTAATACCATGGCACTAATAAAAAATATAGTTACCATGGATTTATGGTAGTTGATTATAACATTCTCCTTTTTATAGTTCCCTAGGAATAATGCAGCAAATACAATAGTATATAGTGCCTGGCCTGTAACTCTGGGAACACCTGGGGCCCACAGAATGGAGCATCTGGGAGGTCATGTAGGCCACCACAGGGAAGAGCCACCACCAAGCTCAGTCCTGGCCCAGGTGGGACCCAGCCATGCCAAGGTCAGGGACAGCCTCTCTCTGCAGATGGGCCAGCTGGCTGGGGCCCAGGGGACTTCAGAGTACAAATGTCAATCCAGACCTGAATTAAATGAATTTTAGATGTGACAATAGATATTCCCGCAGGAGACTATTAAAGTCAGATTGCCCAGAAAAGTTAATGGACCGGTTTTAGTTTATTATTCAATAAAATTTTGTTTTCCTATTGTTGGGTGGAAATAGAACCTTGTCAGAAAAAAGTATGTGCAGTTATCCCAATAAAGTGAAACTCATGACTGAAAATACATGACTAGGGTCTATTAAATTGCGCCTGGGACACATGCAACGTGGGAAGAAGGCATGCATTTAAACACATATCTCACACTTTAAAAAAAAGTTATCCAGAGGCTATTTGTCTTTCTATGAGGGCATTCTGTAAATTCTCATTCCCATTTTCCCATGCTCCCATACCTTACATTATGCTGAAAGTCACAGACGAGCCTGTGGCTCAGTGCTGAAACTCACAAGTAAGGGGTCTCCAAAGCTTTCAGAAATCAAAGTTAGAGCAGACAGCATATTTTAATTCATACTTAATACCCCTGCCCATTGTTCATTTTCACTTTGATTAGCTGTCTTTCAACATTACAGGGTGGATGTGTTCTTTATGTTTTAGGGAATTTGGGTGATTGTAAATAGGTTTTCTAGGTGTGTGACAGATTGTCAAAGTTCCGGGATATGGAATGATGTAGCAAAACACAAGCCATGCCATTTTTGAGAAACCTTAGAGTTTCCTCAGCTCAAACAATTTTCATTCAAGTGATTCCGTGCCTTTCTGTAAAGACAAGAAGAGCATCTCTGATTTCCATAAACGTAACTTTTATATTGTGGCTCTTAACAGCTTAACAATAATATCTGACCACAGATAGAAAATATGTAAAAGTTATTAATGGTCTAGCTCACCATTGGTCCTCTCTGTGGTGGGAGACAATAGATTTGCCATAGTCTTTATTTGGAGATTTCTTGGCACTGTGCTTGTTTCTGGAGAAGGTGAGGCTAGCGTTGCTCGTCATATGTCAGGACATATTAAAGCAGTGAACATGTGGTACCATGTTGCTGATGCTTTGTCAACCTTCCAGGAGATAAAGGGGTACTTCCAATCTCAAATTCCACGAGAAGTCCAAAGCCTTCACCATTTCATCAGACACATGGGGACCCCCAATCCCATGGCCCCACAGTTTGGGGTTCTGTTCTTACAGCTCTGTGGTCTCCGTTATCTGATGCCAACTTCACTGTTAACCTGGAAACTCTGATGCTGATACAGAGTCAAAAGTTATTCTATTCAGTCCTTTACCATGCCTTCCACACTTAGGCCTTCTAATATGGCAAACAAAATGTCATGCGTTTGAGAAATCTGTCACTAAAACAGACTGTCCAACTGTGGCTTTATTGCTTTTTATATTACTCTAGAGAAGTTTAAAGAAAGATATGGAAAGAAATAATAAAGAGCTCATATATATAGTTGTCTCAATAAAATATCATTTCTCTAAAAATAGGCCTTTTTGGGACTATGAATTTCATATAAAATGTCTACTTTACTAAACTATGTATACTTTTTAATAATCTACCTTAGATACTGTATGTGTTTTGGCTTTCGCTTGTTCCTGTAGATAAATGTTCTCTTTTAGCAAATGCAGTAAAAATGGAAGATTCTGTGTGATTCCAGTGTTTGAGCAACATATTCCTGTAGAAACCCAGTTCCACGCAAAATTTTTTTTTTGGATTTTATACTTTATTTATGTTAGAAATCTAAGGGAAAGTACAAGTTTGAAAATGAATTAGCAGAAAGAAAAGCACATATCCACACTCCATTTACTTTCTGTTCGCCTTTACCCGACCAGCTCATATCAATGTCTAAGAAACTGTAAAATTAGTGCAAAACAAAGTTCTCTCCAGGAATAGAGACAACGAATGGGTATAAGACACCATATATTTCGTATATTATGAAAGGTCATTTTTTTTTAAGATTTTATTTATTTATTTGACAGAGATAGAGACAGCCAGCGAGAGAGGGAACGCTAGCAGGGGGAGTGGGAGAGGAAGAAGCAGGCTCATAGCAGAGGAGCCTGATGTGGGGCTCGATCCCACAATGCCGGGATCACGCCCTGAGCCGAAGGCAGACGCTTAACCGCTGTGCCACCCAGGTACCCCATGAAAGGTCATTTTTTATGTAGGCACAGTCTAAGTTCAGCAGGGAAGTCAGAGTAGGACCCGGTGTGCTGTGAGGTGCACAGGGGAGCCCCTGGCATGTGGGTCTGCACTGGGTAGTCTGTGCGGGGTGAGGTGCACCAGGGAGCCCAGGGCATGGAGGTCTGCTCAGTCTGTGCTGCCCACCACCCCTGGATCCATGTGGATAAGAAGGGAATGAAAACAGAGCCTCATTTCAGAAGTTGTTGAATTTCCAGCTTAGGAATTTGAAATCAATCTGTAGGTCTGGGGGAAGTTATTAAATATTGGGCGTGGGCAAGTGATGACATCAAAGTGACACCCCAGATCTGCCAGGCAGAGCTTGTGGAGCAGGAGAAAAAGCAAGGTGGTGGGAGGGCAGGGGATTGAGGTGCGTGGGCCAGTCCATGAAGTTGGGGACCATTTCCCGATTTTTCTGTACATTTATTCTAAACCCATTCTTGTCAGTGTCGTCATTTGTACTGTTTCACAGTGTCTGTCTGTAATTTACAGGCAAATCAGTTTAGATGCCTGGTGAGGGATTCCCAATCACTCTTTCCTGTTGGGGATTATGATGGGAAGGTGCAGATGAGGTTGGTGGCGGAATGATGGAGAGGACAGGACATATGTAGGAACATTCTCCAGGTGGAGGGAGTGACCTGCCTACAGACAGTGATGATGGCCAAGGTGAGGAGAGAGATGAGTGCAGTGAAGCCCAGAACTGATAGCTTCTTGAAGTTCAGGCTGTCAGGACTCCTTGATCATCATGGAATGAGATAGTTCTAGATTCTCCTTGTACAAATTGTTACAAAGTGGCAAGTGAATGTGTTTCCAAATGGACACGCCTGTCTTGGCACAAGACAGGGACACGTTAATTAGCTTTATCTAATGCCTGAAACGGAATTTAAGTTTTTGTGGGTTTTTGGTTTTTGTTTTTTTGGTATGTTCCAAAACTAAGTCAGATATGTTAAATTATAGGAAAATTCAGTTCATCTAAACTTGGTCCTTCTAGGAAAACAAATAACAAAGGTAGTTAAAAGACAGCCATTTCTTCACAGTTAGAAGGGTTTTTGACTTTGGTTTATGTGGCACACTTCCCCCACTATATTAAAATATACTGCAATTTAAACTATTGTAATTTGCATAAAATTCTTCAGAGGCAGACTCTGAGAGACCCTTCACTAGTGAGTCTCCAGGTGCGAATCAATTCAGGGCTCTAGTTTAACTATGAGGGGGCATTAAAATCATGCTCACTGCAGAGATCAGTTGAATCCACATTTTCTCCTATCAGCTATGACACACATACTTTACAAAGAAGGCTTATAAGGGAAAAGCCAACATAGCTAAAGTAGT
This sequence comes from Ailuropoda melanoleuca, assembly GCF_002007445.2. Taxonomy (NCBI): domain Eukaryota; kingdom Metazoa; phylum Chordata; class Mammalia; order Carnivora; family Ursidae; genus Ailuropoda; species Ailuropoda melanoleuca. Next base: position 141,366,832 of record NC_048220.1, on the reverse strand, counting down.
TACATTGTCAGTTGAAAGAACCAGGTGAACGCTAATGGCATCAGAAAATAAAGCACATTAATTCTAGGAAAAACAGAACGTTATTGACAATAGGACGAAAAGCTAGGTAGAAGCAAAACCTGTTGTAATGGATTTTCACTAAATATCAGAAGAAGTCTTAAGAAATTTGCTTTGCTTCCTAATTCCTCCAAATTCGGAGTCTGATTCCACCCAAAACATGAATGTTTACAATAAAATTAACACACAGCCTTAAAGATCTCCTTATCAGTGACCTCATACTCCTCAACTCAGGCAATTATAAGGGTTTTTTTTTCCTTCAGCACCTAAAAATACTAAGTTGGGCTCAAACAGTTGGGTGGTTTTAGCGCATACAACAGTTCACATTCTCGGAAGCCTGCACTTGACCTCTGTGCGCAGAGATATCAATTTCTTACATCTAACACTAAAAGTCCACGCATAAAACACTTCATAGGACTGTTCCTTCAGAACCGTTCTGAGGATATATTCCAGTAAGGTTTACAAGTCACTATTGCTGAAAAGTTCCTGGAGTCCACCTTCCCTCTTTTTCTCACCAGAATGTCAAAGAAGGTTATCATATTGTAGGTTGACCTTTCTCTCCAGGCTTTTAAAAATTGATTACAAAAGGCTCTAATAAAGTCCCATTACAAAGGAAAAGTAAAAAATCAAAATATATCCACCCTTAATTTTGTCCCAGAATTATGCCTTTAATAGCAATATTAATATTGTTTATACCTGATGTCTCGTATCTTCTTGGGGAGGGCTGGGATCAAAGCTGGTAGTCCCCCTTTTTAAAAGTTTTTATTTTAATTCCAGTTAGTTAACGTACAGTGTTATACTAGTTTCAGATGTACAATGTAGTAAGTCAACACTTCCATACATCACCCGGTTCTCATGAGGACAAGTGCCCTCCTTAATCCCATCACATATTTCACCCATCCCCCCCACCCACCTCCCCTCTGATGACCATCAGATTCTTCTGTATAACTGAGAGTCTTTTTCTTTCTTTGTCTTTCTCTCTCTCTTATTTTTCTCCCTTGCTTGTTTGTTTTGTTTCCTAAATTCCACATATGAGTGAAGCCATGTGGTATTTGTCTTTCTTGTACTCACTTATTTCCCTTAGCATTATATTCTCTAACTCCATCAACTGTAAATGACAAGATTTCATTCTTTTTTATGGCTGAATACTATTACATTATATATATATCACATCTCATATATATATATATATCTCATATATATATATACATCATATATATATATATATATATATATACATACTTATCGCACATCTTCTTTATCCATTTTTCAGTTGATGGACACTTGGGCTGCTTCCATATCTTGGCTATTGTAGATAATACTGTTATAAACATTGGAGTGCATGTATCCCTTTGAATTAGAGTTCTTATATTCTTTGGGGAAATACCTAGTAGTGTGATTGCTGGATCATTAGGTAGTGTTATTTTTAACTTTTTGAGGAACCTACATACTGGTTTCCACAGTGGCTGAATCTGATAAAGACTCCAGTAAAAAAGTGAACTACAGGCCAATATCTCTAATTAACACAAATGCAAAAATTCTCAATAAAATACTAGCAAACTGAATTCAACAACACATTAAAAAAATCATTCACCACAATCAAGTGGGATTTATGCCTGGGTTGCCAGGGTGGTTCGACATAAGCAAATTAATCAACATGATATATCACATAAATAAGAGAAAGAATAAAAACCATATGATCATTTCAATAGATGCAGAAAAAAACATTTGACAAAGTTCAACACCCATTTATGATAAAAACCCTTAACAGAATAGGTTCAGAAGGAACATACCTCAACATAATAAAGAATATGACAAACCCACAGCTAACATCATACTCAATGGGGAAAAACAGAGCTTTTCCCCTAAAGTCAGGAACGAGATAGGGATGTCCACTCTCACCACTGTTGTTCAACATAATACTGGAAGTCCTAGCCACAGCAATCAGACAATAAAAAGAAATAAAAGACATCCAAATTAGCAAGAAAGAAGTACAACTTCACTGTTTCACTACATATACAAAACCCTAAAAACTCTACCACAAAACTGGTAGAACTGATACATGAATTCAGTAAAGTTGCAGGATACAAAACCAATACAGTAATCTGATGCATTTCTATACACCAATAATGAAGCAGCAGAAAGAGAAATTAAGAAAACAAACTGAGGGCTTCAGAGGGGAGGGGGGTGGGGGAATGGGATAGGCTGGTGATGGGTAGTAAGAAGGGCAGGTATTGCATGGTGCACTGGGTGTTATACGCAACTAATGAATCATCGAACTTTACATCAAAAAAATAAATAAATAAAAATTAAAAAAAAGAAAACAATCCCATTCACAATTGCCCCAAAAAGAATGGTCTACCTACTNGTTTCCCAAGGTAAATACACTCTAAGTGTAACTCTGGTGATTTATATTAAAAGCATACAAAAATAATCGTGAAATATCTAAAACCACTCAAACTTCAGTAATAGGGAACTGGTGGACTAAACTGTGGTTCATCCACAAAATGAAGCAGCATGTTACCAAAGAAATATATAAGGAATAACATTTATGTCACGCTGTGGAGTGATTTCCAGGTGGAATGATAAACGTGTGTATNCGTAATATTGGTTTCAGGGGTAGAATTTAGTAATTCATCACTTTGATACAGCACCCAGTGCTTATCGCGTCCTTAATCCCCATCCCTCATTTATCCCTCCATTCTTAAAACAAGTAGCAAGAGAGAGAACTTGTCTTCTTTCTTGCTTTGAGACACAATATCCTCACCACTGGGGAACAAACGCAGTGTGGTCAACAGTTCCTTCTTTTTATTTTAGAAAACAAATAATAAAGTTCAGAAAGTAAACTAGATGCATCCACTCCATTATTGCTGTTCCTGGATTGTTGAGTGAAAGCTAGTCTCCTCTATATAAACATGAAAACAGAGGAATACATTTCCTCTTCAATATGACACGAGCAAAGGTACATTAAATAATATGTTGGAGAAAATAATGTATCACCTTTAACTGGGATAAATTCCAGGAGCGAGAGTGGGTCAATAGAAAGAAACCTATTAATATAGTCCATCAGATTAATAGAGATAAAGGGAAAATTCTATGATCATCTACATAGATGTAGAAAATGTGTTTGATGATTTTTCAACTCTTAACACACATTCATATTAAAACACTCAATAAAATAGGAATTGGTACATGTGTTGGCATGTATATGTACATATACATATACATATATGCACATATATATATATATACATATGTATATGGCAGATGCATATATAAAGTTACATAGAAGAAAGTAATTAAGGAAACAGGTTTTAGAATAAAATAGGCAAAACTATATACATTTGCAAGTAATATGATTTTATATTTTATATTTTAAAAATTCACAAAAACCAATGGAAAATTACTACAAATAATAAGATAATTTATGGGGCACTTAGGTGGCTCAGTCAATTAAGTGCAGCTGACTTAGTTTCTGCTCAGGTCATGATCTCACAGGTCATGAGATTGAGCCCCAAGTCAGACTCCATGCTCTGTGGGGAGTCTCCTTGAAGATTCTCTTCTCCTGCCTCCCTACACACACAGTCTCTCTCTCTCTCTCAAATAAATAATATTAAAAAAACAAATAATAAATTGGGGCGCCTGGGTGGCACAGCAGTTAAGTGTCTGCCTTCGGCTCTGGGATCGAGCCCCACATCAGGCTCTTCTGCTATGAGCCTGCTTCTTCCTCTCCCACTCCCCCTGCTTGTGTTCCCTCTCTCGCTGGCTGTCTCTATCTCTGTTGAATAAATAAATAAAATCTTAAAAAAAACAAACAAACAAATAATAAGATAATTTAGCAAAATAGCATGTTATGCAATCAATAATCAGTTTATAATAATCAACAGCTATATATATCCATATATATGAAGTAAATAGAAAACATAATAGATCCATCGATAATATTACAAGTTAATATAATACATAGGGAAGTAAAATAGCTAGGTTTAAAGTTAAATTTGAAACTCTAAAATCTCTTGAAGGACATGAATCAGACGTGAACACAAATAAAACCATTCCACATCTACTTTCGCACTAGACTACTGGTAAGTATAGGGCTCACTTCTCACATGCCTCTGTCCACTGGGTCTCAGCATGGCCGCTTGAGAGCACAGTAAGTGCTCAATAAATCTTGTTGAATAAATGGATGACTGGATGTTCATGTGTAAATACTTCAGCATTGAAGTATTTGGAAAATGTCAATTGATTAAAGTTTTATACGCCATAAAAAAGCCTGGCACGGTGTCATTGAGATTTCCTTGAGATAAAAATTGTTCTTGCAAATCTGTACATACATATCTCACTTGGAAAAGAAAATGGTGGAGTCTGCAAATTACACGTTTGGTATATTTACATATTAATTATGCATATTACACAATAATTTCTTCCCTCAATAACGGTTTTATTCTCAATATCCTTTCTCAATTGAATAACAAAATTAAACCTGGTTTACACTCAACTTTCTGGTTCTGGGATGAGTGACACTTATTTTTTTGCATGCTCACTGAGATATATGGAAATTTAAGATATTGAGATCAAATCTCTCAGGATGTCCTGGTAAAAACTTTATAGGGGAATTATGACCTGGCTGTGATTCATTGTCCATGAATCTCAACCTTCTTCGGTAGTTATTTAGGGAGGTAATTAAGGTTAATGAGATTATAAGGATAGAACCCAAATTCGATAAAACCAGTGCTCTTAAAAGTGGGTATACAGAGGAAAGGCCATGTGAATACACAAAAAGGAGGCTATCTATGAGCCAGGAAGAGGGCTCTCACTGGAAACCAACCGTGTCCATATCTTGATCTTGGACTTACAGGCCCTAGAACTGTGGCACAAAAATTTCTGCTAGTTAAGATACCACCTAGCCTATGGTATTGTGTTATGGCTGGCCAAATAAAATACTAAAGATTTTGTCCTTCACAACACCAGAAAATACTTCTTGTTATAAAATTAAGTTTGATTTTTTCAAAATTTCACAAATGTTTATTTTTCAAAGCCTTAGTTTCATATACTTGAGATAAAAAGCCGATTGAGGGGGCGCCTGGGTGGCTCAGTCAGTTAAGTGTCTGACTCTTGATTTCGGCTCAGGGCATAATCCTGGGGTTGTGAGATCCAGCCCCCTGTCAAGCTCTGTGCTCAGCAGGAAGTCTGCTTGAAATTCTCTCCCTCTCTCTCTGCTCCTCTCACCCTCTCTCTTCCTCTCTCTCTCTCAAAAATAAAACAAACTGAGGGCTTCAGAGGGGAGGGGGGTGGGGGATTGGGATAGGCCTGGTGATGGGTAATAAGGAGGGTACGTATTGCAGGGAGCACTGGGTGTTATACGCCAACAATGAAACATGGAACATTGCATCAAAAACTAAGGATGTACTGTATGGTGACTAACATATCATAATAAAAATTTTTAAAAAAATAAATAATTTTTTTTTAAAACAGTTTCAGGTCTCTGTCCTTAAAGGGTGTATATCTGAGATGAGAGAGAACATGTACGGGGCTCTTAGAAGATTCCAGGAGCAACCACTGTCATCCTAACTGCTAGGTGATAACGATGATATTGCACTATAAAACTTCAGAACTTCAGAATCCTGCTTAACACAGCATCACTACCAAAGGATCAGATGAAGAATGTTCTAGGAGAAACTTGCTGGTCCAGTGCTATATGCAGAGAGGCCTGGGAAATGAGGTGGCTTGTGAGCACTAACCACACCCATAATTCAAAGAAGAAAGTCACAGAAGTTGTAAAGGAAGTCTGTGGGTGCATTTGTGTGCCCAGGATCATAAAGAAGCCAAGTAGGTCTTAAAAACAGTATTCTAACTTTTCGTGTAAAATGTTCAGCCTTATGTTTAGTCAACCAAATTCATAATGTTTGTCTTTTCTCTCTCATTATTCTTGTTTCTCATTTCTAAATGACTGAAAATGGTCTCCTTATCATTTCCAGTCTATTTTTCAAAATGGTATTTTTTTACTCTTTTTCAGTGGAGAAATACTACTCAATTTTATGAAACATGCATGACATCAATCAGGCACAATTAAAAATGCCAACCATTTACATCTGTTTTATTACTCTGAGTAGTCATATACTACTGATCTGCCTGACAATAGATCTACCCACAATGCATCTGAATTAGCACATGTTTCTGGCACCTTGCTTTGAACAATGGAAGGTAATATGAAAGTATCATCATGATAATGATTGGCTAAGATACTTCCATTTCAACAAATGAATGAAAACAAAATCTGAGGGCATTGCTTCTATATTATTTCACAGCTTTCGTTTGAAAAAATGTTGGTTTATGTTGGCAATCACTAACTTTTGTTTACTTTTTTATGATTAGTGAAGATTGCCGAATGACAAAGTTCTACATCTGCTACAGAAACAAAAGATAAAAAGAAAGGATCAATAAAAAAACAATAAAAAGCAAAAGAAAACAAATCTGGCACTGTTACTCTCAGACAGAACCTCATTCAAGATCTAAAAGAAAAAGCATAATATTTTATATTTAAAAATAATGATATTCCAAAAAGTTGTATCAGTCATTAACTTTCTTCAGTTACTAACGTAGGATTAAAATATTGAAGACAAAATTTAAGGGAACTGCAAGGAAAATATGACAAAAGCACAACATATCTATCTTGGAAATTCAGGTTAATAAATTATGCAAACATAGAATACAGAGGATTTGAAAAACAATTTTACCTCAGTAAGCAAATAGCACATATATTATTTTATATTCAGTAATGTAAGAACAAAGTTGACTCACATACACATGGATTGTTGAAAAAATGACCACACATCTTTCTTGCAATCCAAAAGAGCGGAAAATTTCACAGGCTACCATCACTAGGTCATATGCAATAAAGCTTGATTATAATAAAAAGGTAGGAAAATAATAATCGGAAATTTATAAACAAACATTTTGAAATATTTCCTTTTTCGAGAGAAATTCCAATGATGATTTAAAAATGACTTATAAATGAACAAAAATTAGAACACTTCTTGAAATCTTCAGAATGTTGTCAAAACAGAAAGCAGTGGGACATTTGTAATTACAGATACTCTCACTAAAAAACAAAATGGAAAAGGAACTAAGAACTACATAAAAAGCTAGGGGCGCCGGGGTGGCTCAGTCATTAAGTGTCTGCCTTCAGGCCAGGGTGTGATCCCAGAGTCCTGGGATCCAGCCCCTCATTGGGCTCCCTGCTTGGTGGGAAGCCTGCTTTTCCCTCTCCCACTCTCCATGCTTGTGTTCCCTCTCTCGCTGCTTCTCTTTCTGTCAAATAAATAAATAAAATCTTTAAAAAAAACTACATAAAAAGCTAGAACATAATATGAAATACAACAAAAGAAAAGCAATTTTTTAAAAAATAAAAATTGTTTTTAAATTATGTGAAAATGTAATGGGCCTGGGAGAGTTAAGATGTCTGCACAAATAAAAATAAAATTGCAATATTTAGTAAAGAGCAAGACTTAGTAAAGGGCGAGTATAAATAAAATATGACATTGGTTCAGACAAATAGACTGATGCAAGAGAATAGAATCCGGATACCACACCCACCCCACCCACAAAGACAAAAGTGCTACTTGAGAGCAAAGGATGAAGGATGATTTTTTTTCAATACATGGGTCCTTATCAATTATATATCCATATAGCTTAAAAAAAAAAGAATTTTGGTCTTTATCCCATACCACAGACAAAATCAGTTTCAAGTGAATTACAGATCTAAAAGTGAAAAGGTAAAAAAATGAATGTTCTTGACTATAACGTAGGAGAATATTCTCATGATTTTGGGCAAAGATTCCTTAAACAGGTCATGATAATCAGTAACCATAAAGTATAAAGATGGATAATATTGGAACTAAGGAAGTTTATTATTAAAATACACCATTGATGCATCTAAACTACAAAGACTAGTACCCAGAATGTATATAGATCTCCTGCATGTCAGCTAGGAAACATATTACAATGTATTTGCGTCATTTGGAAAAGCAACCCTTTTGTTTCAATTTTCATATTAAGATCATACAAGCAAATCAAACCCCACAACCAGGAAGTGTCTCTATGGGTTATCCTCGGCTAACAAGCTAACAGCTCTTCCAGATGCTTTCTCGTAGAAATTGCATGTGAGAGCTGTAAATCATCCGTTGACTTAAAGGAGATATTTGCAATTGGGCAAATGCAATCGGATTTATGTTCCTAAAAATTCTCTCTGGCTGCTCTGTAGGGGAAGAGTCTAGGCAGCCAAGGGCAGGAGTAAGGAGACCAGTTGGGAGTCACGCGGTGAGAGATGATGGTACTGGAGGTCGATTGTCAGGGGGGAGGTGAGGAGAAATGGCCAGATTTGGTCAGTATGTTATAGGAATAGTGGACAGGGCTGACGAAACACTGGATGTCAGTGAAAACAAGTGTATTTAACACGGCACAAGCATTAGAGACTTGGTTCCCTGCCCCCCACCTTCCATTTTATTTTGGAAGTTTCCAAACATTCAGCAAAGTTGAAATACTTGGCTAGTGATGCCCCTCAGAGCCGAAATCTATTTATGCCATTAACCTTTTACTCCACTGGTTCATCAAATCCCCAGACATGTCCCAGCCCTTCTATCTTTCCATCAAACCATTTTTATGCATTTCAAAGTAAATTGCCAGAAATACATCTTCCTAAATACTCTGCATGCATATCATTAGCTAGATTTCAACATTTGTTTATAGTTTTATACAGAATTTACATGAAATGAAATGTATAAATCGTAAGTGTGTATTTGCTCAATTTTGACAAATGCCTACATCTGGGAAAACATTATTTTTTTCCAATAGGATAATGAGATGCTGCAATTCATTATAACTGCATCAGCTGATATTAAGTCATAGGTAATTGCTCCAAGACATACAGAAGAGCTGGCAGGGAAAGCTAGAATCAATATGTGAGGAAAACATACCCCAAATCCAGCAATTTAAATAGCTACCTAACGGTGTGCATATTTTTTCAGCTCTTTTTTTATTAGAATGATAAATTTAATGGCTTTTAAAAACTAACTAGAATTCCATATGGAAAAGATAAGGTTGTTAATTTGATTTATCTACTGATCGCTCAATATGTTTCGCCCGTACAAGTATTTTAAAACTCAGGTTAATGAGACATAAAGCTTTAAAGAAAGTCAACAATTCTGGCTAAACTGAATTCATAAATCATATTTGCAATGGTGGCACAATTAAACTGTTACCTGCGTATAGGCAATATATAATGACATTATTCCAAAAGATTAAAAAAACAACTCTTAGGATGCTAACAGTATTAAAGGACTCAGTTAGCTACATTATACAATATAGGTGGTTTATTTTTGGGGTGCTTTCCTTAATTTTAGAAGTATCTTTAATTAAAGCAGCACTACAGAAATGCCCAATACAATTTCTCCTCAATAAATAGTCACCTTAAGCATTATTTATGTAACGTAAATACAACTATGGATGCCTCTACAACTGGCAGTGGTAAGAATTTCATGATTTTTCATACAAGCTAGTAAATAGATATCAAAGAACATAAGCCTCTTTTTTTTTTTTTTTAAAGTCCAAATGGTCTCCTTTTGTTATCAAGCCAGAGAAACAAAGACTTCATGTTCCTGCTTGAAAAAATTATTTTCTCGGTCATGGCTCTAATAGAGGCAGTTTGTTATAAATGGGGTAATCTATTCCAAGTTCAATGGCTCGTCTGAGAAATTAGTCATTGGTAAGTATTTAAAAACAAACAAATAAACAAGCAAGCAAACGACCAATTTCCACTTTCCTCCTGTAGAGTGCAGAGAATTGTTTGATTTTGAGCCAACTAACCCCACGTTTCTCCATCCTGCATCTGTTCCAGATGAATGGACTCTATCCATCCAGTGACAATTGGATGAAGGTGATCCAGACATGATGAGGCTGCATTTCACCTGTGCACACTACTGCTCAGTCTTTAGGATTCTGCTTCCTTTTTTAATGCATATTTTAACCTATTTTACCATCTAGACTTGATTTATAAAAAACATAGTTTTAACTTTTGTAAGACCGCCATGTTGAGATTCTGCATTCGAGAGTGCTAAAACTCAGTTAGCGGTCACTAGTGGTATTTTTTGGACTACTCGGCTCTTTTTGATCCTGTATTTTAAATATATAAAATGATGCTTAATACTGTGGTAAGAAGAACAATATCACTTCATTAGGAAAAATGACTCTGGCGATTTTCAACTGCATTAGTCTGCCCTCCTTGTAGCTGAGAGGAACAGATCATACAACGTTCCCACAGTTTTCTACTCAAAACTTATTAGCACACAATTGCGACAACCTCAAGAGGCTTGGGGAAAGGAGGTCAAGGTTAATTTTTTCATATTGTAACAGCATGGAACAAACAAAATACTCCACATTACCATCTTCACCCTCAGCACTGAAATTTGGAGCCATGAATCACAGTTGAGATGTGCAGAGAGGTCCTGGGAGATTCATCATGAAGTCATTTTAAATGTCATCCTGGGAAAATTAGAGTGTGTCTTATCAGCATCCCTGAGCATGAGATAATCAGGAAAAGATGAAGAAAGATAAAGCAAAGCCAAGAGCTGAAGACATATAGAAGCAGTGTGGGAACGTCTCCTGGAGGAATTAATGTAAGTGCTGTGAAAAAGTAAAGTATGAACAAGCCTCCCACCATCTAGACCATCAGGCCACTAAATCATCTAGTTGCTTTCCAAGATTGAAGTTTATTTTCCTGCTGTTTTGTTCACTCATTTTTTTTCTGCACATTTTTTTTCACTGTTTTCTTTTTCCCGGTTTTATTGAGGTTTAACTGACAAAACTGTCAGATATTTAAAGTACACGTTGTGTGATTTTATGTGCATATACATTTAAAAGGGTTCCCACCACCTAGTTCATTAACATGTCTGTCACCTGACACTGATCTCTTTTTCTTGGTGGGGAGAACGTTTAAATTCTACTCTTTGCAGAGTGTACAGTACAGTGTTATTAACCATAATCACCATGTTTTACATTAGATCCTTGGAACTTATTCATTTTGTAGCTGAAAATTTGTACCCTTTTACCAATGTTTCCCAATTCCCACCCCCCTCCCCAGCTCCTAGGCAACCACTATTCTACTTGCTGTTTCTATGAAACTGTTTTCACTTAGCATATCCCTGTTGTCCCAAAGGTCAGGCTTTCCCTCCTTCTCTTTGATGAATAATATTCCACTGCATGTATATGCCACATCTTTTTCTTTAGGGATTTGTTTATTTATTTGAGAGAGAGAGAGAGAGCAAGGGGAGAGGCAGAGGAAAAGGGAGCGAAAGAATGTCAAGCAGGCTCCCCATTAAGCACGGAGCCTGACTCGGGGCTCCATCCATGACCCTGAGATCATGACCCGGGCCAAAAATAAAAAGTCAGACGCTTAACTGACTGAGCCACCCAGGAGCCCATATATGCCACCTCATTTTAGCCATTCACCCACTGATGGACACATAGGCTGCTTTCATATCTCGGCTACTGTAAATAATGCTTCAATAAACATGCGAGCGCAGACTGCTTTGCGATTATCTTGTTTTCATTTCCCTTCAGATAAATACCGGAAAGTGGGATTGCTGGATCATAAGATAGTTCTAGTTTTAAGTTTTTGAGGCACTTTCATTCTGTTTTCCATAGTGGCTGCTCTTATTTACATTCCCACCTAAAGAAGTTATTTTTTTGACATTTTAACTTCAAGTAACAGGTCAGCCCCCACATGGTTTACTTTATTTCTTCAGCTGTGGGGAGTCTTTTGGACTTCCTTTAGCTTTTCCAGAAGTTGCCACCTTCACGTGATGCTCCTGTGATTTGCCCCATCCCTGGACACACCCTTCCACGCTTGGAGTCCACAACTTCCATGTGAACGGTGGGTGGGATGCCCTGGGGGATGGTGGGTAGGGCTGCTCCTCCCTTACCCTCGTTAGTTCTGTGTTCTCCCTCCTCCAGCCCTCTTTACTCCAACGTCATGGTCACTAACTGCACCACCCCTGAAACACTGACTCCAAGTCACCCCACCTTCTGATGTCACATCCTTTCATTTGGAGCCACTTCCTCTTATACTCCCACTTCCGGAACTCTCTGAATTCCATGAGACCTCCCCACAAAGTGGGCTGTTTGCTCTCTCAATACCTGTACATGCCCTCACTTCCTGATCTCCCCAGTCCAGGACCTCAGCTCCCTTTGAAGCCCTGAGAAGGCATAACTCTAGCCTGGTAAGTTTTATATCCCAAGAGAAATCAGTGAACTCACACTAGTGAAGAGCAGAACTTCACAGCCTGGTGTCAGGGTGGGGGAGGGCCGGTCAGTGTGAAGGTGGTGCCCCAGGTGACAAAGACCAAACACACAACACTGGATGTTGCCCAGCTAATGAGACAGCAGGTGGATACGCCAACACGCAAACATTGACGGAAAATCCCCACACAGGAGACCCCAAATGCTCCAGGTCGATCTCGGATGGCGGCTGTAGGAGTGCTGACAACACGGCCTCCATCTTTGGCCCTTCATCGTGTTCATGCCCTTGCAATGACTTGCCTCAGGCTTACACGTTCCAGCCCCGGGCAGGTGAATGTATGCCCTGAATGGAATGTGGGAGGGTTTGTTCTGATCTTCTCCGAAGTGGTGCACAGAAGGCCCCACTGTAGGTAGCTACCCTGTGACGTCATCACTGTGCCCCTCACGCCATAGAAGCCGGGAGGTCTGGACTTGGAGGAGAAGCTGTGGAGCGTGGTGGCATCGTGCTGGGGTCGTCTGTCTACCTGATGCCCTCCCGTCAGTGAGATGACCCTCTGTGTAAACAGTAGGGAGGGGCTTGCTTGGTTTTTTGGTCTTCAAGTGCCCACTCAGGCTGTAGGATACATTCCTGTCCCTCCTCCATCTCCTATCAGCCCCTTTGTTGTAGAGAATAAGGGCATTCACTTGACAGAGAAAGAACTATTGTCACATCTTCAAAAGGAAGAAAATGACTCAAAAAACCACACCCATACCGTAGTAACATTTACTTATCTGGAGTCCTGCCTCCGAGCCTTTGGCAGTTAATGAGTTGAATATGACTTCTGGATTCAACTATAAAAGTTGATTGTAGCATGATAACAAAAATGATGGATTTGGTTATTTAAAATAACTACTGGTTATTTAAAATAATTATTTTAAAAAGTTTTGCAAACACTGTTTCCATAAAACAGTCGGTAAAGCTTCTTAAACTCTTTCCCTGGAAGCTATTGTCTCCTGAATTATTTATTGAGAAGATAAACACACAATGTTTATACTCTCTCTTTTTTTATAATGCTCTTAAATACTAAACTTTTTGTTTCCAAAGAAAGCATTTGTTTGATTTTTAAGTAATACCCATATCTGTCCTTTCCACTGGTATATAAGGGAAAAGTTTTTGCTATGATAACACCAATGTCAGTAGATACTGGTTGTAAAGTTTCAGTGGCGTGACCATGCTCTGGAGCTTTTATTTTTCAAGGTAAAGTAGTTTTATGTGTTTCCAATGTCTTTCACATTTCACAAAAATCCTCCTTTCCCCAACAACTACACCCACATATATCTCTGCTTACCTTTTACTGTCCAGCAAAGCCATATTTAATACATTTCTTGATCTCATCAGTAGGGATATCTCACATCTCCATAAAGAAACAGATTCTAATCTGTCATTTTTAAAAAATACTTGTTTATTTATTTTAGAGAGAGAGTGAGCATGAGCTAGGGGAGGGGCCCAGGGGGAGGGGGAGAGAATCTCAAGCTGACTCCCTGCTGAGCATGGAGCCCCATGTGGGGCTCGATCCCATGACCCTGAGATCATGACCTGAGCCAAAACCGAGAGTTGGACACTTAAGCAATTGAGTCATCCAGGAGCCCCTATCTGTCACTTTTTAAAAAGATTTTATTTATTTATTTGAGAGAGAGAGAGTGAGAGAGAGTGAGCACAAGCAGGGGAGAAGAAGAAGCAGACTCCCCAGTGAGCAGGGAGCCCGATGTGGGGCTCCATCCCAGGACCCTGGGATCATGACCTGAGCCAAAGGCAGATGCTTAACCGACTAAGCCACCTGCCCCCCTTCCCCCAAATTGTCATTTTTAAATGCAATGAAGCTCTACAAGATGAACCGCTTTGTCTCCACGTTCCTATCACATCCACTCGGTTTAAAGTCCAGGCTCAACAAAACCAAGCACAGATGCCTGAGAGGAAATAGCACAGGCCCCTTTACACACGCACTTAACCTTAATTAAGGTGGCATCCTGCTTTCACTGAGATGCCAACCAAATAAAAAAAAGAGGAGAGCAATATTTTTCCAGATGTAGACACAAATTTTTCCAGAATGCCCTTATTCTCTACATTGAATATAATCATGGACAGTTTGTATCTGTCTCAGAACAGTAACATTATATGGATTTTACACAGAGTATTGACTGATTTGATGTGAGATACAGAAAATTATTTTAGCAGGAAGAGTTAGAAGTGGTTATTAATAGTACTTTAATGCTTTTAAGATTTTTTTCTTCCCAAATAATCTTTATACTAAAAGTTGCACTTGTTTGATGGTTCCTGGAGCAGTACAGAGAACCTTGGGAATCTTTTGATGTATGGTTTTTGTTGTTGTTTGTTTGTTTTGTTTTTGATTTGTTTGTTTGTTT
>NC_048220.1:141327037-141351978 GCF_002007445.2 Ailuropoda melanoleuca | reverse complement strand
CCCTCAGGAAGGTCATGATCAGGGCTGTTAAGACTCTGTCCTGCCAGCCATTTCCCCAGCCCCAGAGTGTAAATGTTGTGACACATCCTGTGTGGGGAGCAGACCACTCCTTCCTTTCATGGACACTTCTTCAGAGGCTCTTCATGACTGTACTCGCTCTAGGACAGAGGGGAGCCTGGTTTCCAAGCTCACACCCTCGCTGCCAGTCTGAGCAGTCCAAGAGCTGGCTATTGGAATGGGGCATTTTGCTTTATTGTGCTTTATTCCTTCTCAATATTCCCTTCCTTCCTTCCCCTCATTATAGACTTGCTGTCTAGGTGAGGGGCATGACAACAGAAAGTGAAGGTAAAAAGAATCTTTCTGATATTGATTTTTATTATCTTCCACTCCAAGGGATGTGGAAAGGACTCCTGGAATGGACCCAAATAATGAGAGAAAACACCAGATGAGAGCAGAGAACTACTCCCCAAGCTGGAAACTGGGAGGCATGAGATGGAAGATTCAGTAAGATGAAGAACACTGGGGAACTGGGACCAGGGACTGAGTTGGAAAAGAACAACACAGAGGGGAATACTTTCAACAAAAGCAGGTCTCCTGCTCCCCTCCCCCAGCTTAACTGGGCACAGTGCCACATCCGGAGCACAGGGCTGCACGAGCTGCCTTCCATGGCCTCTGAAGAGGTCCTTCTCGACAGAAGCCAATGTGAGGCCAGTTCATGGACCATCAGGAATAAAATCTGAGCTTTTGCTCAAACTCACCCCAGTGGTGGGGCAATGTCCCAGGACCCTGGTAACCTGCCTGAGAAGTAGAGTGGAATTTTATCCACACAGCTGGCAGAGTGGTAGTAGTGCCAGACCTCAAGCTGGAAGCAAACCAGCACCAGCTTGAGTCAGAATCCCCTGCGCTCCCATGGTATTTACAACGGTCCTATAGGCAGCCAGGATGCGGATCTTTAGCAGAGGGAATCCAGAATCCAGCCGTTGTTCAACCGTCAGCTTCGCAAATTCACATAGATTAGTCAGGTGCAGATTGATGTTCTCTTTCTTCTACTTATCTGTCACTATTTGAATTTCCTGTGCTATTAGCATGAAAGTTTTATAAGCCATCGAACAGGTAAATTGAAAAGGGAAAAGGAACTTCTCCAAAAATTGATGAAACAGTCGTTGTGTTAGGGAACGTGTAAATCTTCAAGATGGTTCTAAAAAACTCTGAACATTGGGCTTTATCAGCTTACATCTTTTTGAGTTCTGAGTGAACTCAAGTGACAAAATATTGCACATCTGTGGGAGAACATGGCCGCCGGTTACAAGGAAAGGGCGGCACCGCCTCCTCCAGAAAGCCAGGTGCCTGGGCTGTGTGGCTCGTGCCTGTAAACAACACTAGCAATAATAAACCATCGCTCTCTTGTATCTTCAGGACCTTCCATGACCCTAACTCCTCCTCAGCTAGCTGGTCCTAATATTCACCACTAAGCTACGTGAACTGTCTACACCTTCGGCTTCCATCATGCTCTTTCTCCTCCATCCTTGATTCATTGGACTTTGGCTCCTGTACCTCCTCCTAGTGGAATTGTTCTAATCAAGGCCACCAATGGCGCATGTATCCTCAAACCCTATGGGCACTTTCTCTTTCACAACCTCAGCAACTTGGCCCCTCACTCTCCTCTGTGGCTCCTGTGCCACTACCCTTTCCTGGTTTCACATTCTCTTTGCTGTCTCCTTATTACACTTCTTCCCATGTTCCCCTCAACAGATGTTGCCATTCTAAAGGTTTTGATCCTGGCCCTTATTCTTCTGTCCCTATATGTTCTCTTTGTCTAATCTTGGGCTGCTCCCTAGCTTCAATGACTCCATGATAGCCAAGGTTTCTTGACTGTCCAATATCCTGATTGGAAGACACATGTCCACTTTTCTTTTGCACATCTCCATTCAAACATGTCCACTTTTCTTTTGCACATCTTCATTCAAACTCAAGCTGTTTGGCACTCAACTCGTCATATTCCCTCATCACTGCTACCAACTCCGTGACACTCCATCATGGATCCTGAGTCTCTTCCTACCTTACACTAACGATTACCATTCAACCAAGGTAGAAGCAGACATGCTTNATATGTTCTCTTTGTCTAATCTTGGGCTGCTCCCTAGCTTCAATGACTCCATGATAGCCAAGGTTTCTTGACTGTCCAATATCCTGATTGGAAGACACATGTCCACTTTTCTTTTGCACATCTCCATTCAAACATGTCCACTTTTTTTTTTGCACATCTTCATTCAAACTCAAGCTGTTTGGCACTCAACTCGTCATATTCCCTCATCACTGCTACCAACTCCGTGACACTCCATCATGGATCCTGAGTCTCTTCCTACCTTACACTAACAATTACCATTCAACCAAGGTAGAAGCAGACATGCTCTTTCACCATTGAGCTCTCAAGTTCCACCATAGGGCTCAACTGCATCAAGGGACTTTCATGTAGATGTGATGGCAATGGCATCCCTGCATTGCTCAGTGCACAACCTGCACAGCTATAGGAGGTATGCTGATCTTCTCTCTCATTACCAACACTCAGACAATCATCAAATATGTTTAGCTCTGCTTCTGAAATATCAGCTGCACCTCTACATTTTCCCCTTCCAATTCCTGGTAGAGTCTGTATTTTTTTTTTAATGATTTTTTATTATATTATGTTAGTCACCATACAGTACATCCCCGGCTTCCGATGTAAAGTCTGTATTTTTATCCTGGACTATGGATCTAGTTCTCTGGCGTTTCTCTTGCTCCCATGCTACCTCTTTAGTCTCTGTAGCAAGAGGGACATTTATAAACACAATTATGGTACTTAAACTCTTTAATGGCCTCCCACAGCCCTGTAGATAACAAACCACCAACCTGGCTCTCAAGTCCTCTGGATTCAGCCCCTCCTCCCTCCTTATCACCACTCTTTCTTCAGGGTCCAGACTTGGTGGCCAACTTCATTTGTCCCAAAGGAGCCATGTTGTCTCTCACCTGTTGGCTTTTGTCTTTGCCCTGTCTTCCACCTGGAACAGTCTTCCCACCCTCATCCTTCACCCATGGTTCAGGTCTCAGCTTAAGTATTCCTTTATAAAGAATCCCTCTTCTGGCCCCAGACAGGGTCAGTCAGCCCCGCTTGTGTTCCTCAATTACCTGTGGCTCCTCCATCATAACATGATTGAGCACTACGGTGATTATGGGTTTCCTTGTCAGACTCCCAGGAAGACAGGAGGCCTTGTTCACTAGCATATCCCTGGTATCCAGTAAGTCTTAAAAAAATGCTACTAATTGGGGGCGCCTGGGTGGCACAGCAGTTGAGTGTCTGCCTTCAGCTCAGGGCATGATCCCGGTGTTGTGGGATCGAGCCCCACATCAGGCTCCTCCGCTATGAGCCTGCTTCTTCCTCTCCCACTCCCCCTGCTTGTGTTCCCTCTCTTGCTGGCTCTCTATCTCTGTCGAATAAATAAATAAAATCTTTAAAAAAAATGCTACTAATTGGATAACTTTTATTATTCCCTTAGAATCGCAAATATGTATGATAAAAAAACATAAGAACTTAAAACTCTGTTATCTTTTGGAAGTCTGTGATTTCTAAGACAAGTTAGATGTTTAAATTGTCTTTTTTCAACTTGAACTTGAAAAAAAAACAAGTTTCTGAAAAGTAACAAAAATAAAAAGCCTGAGAGTTTTAAAAGTTACATTTAATGACCTCCAAACTCAAACCTGCACTAAAAATAAGTGTTTTTGCTCATGCAAGGAATGGCGTGACAGCTTTTCTGAAAAAGATAAAGTACTTTCCTTTTTTATTCAAAATGTGCTTCTCACTGAAATCCTTAAGATTTAATTTCCATGTGGGGCAACTGGGAACTATATTAATAAGCAAAAAGATTCATCATTTACTAACTGTGCGAACGTAGCTGAAATAGTCCAAAGACCGAACATTGTGGGAAGACATATGGCGTATTATCCTATGGCTGTATTGTTTAGTTTTATTTTTCTGTCCCAAGGGAATAGTTTATATTTTCCTATCATTTCTTTTTCTTACTTCCCTTCATAAATTATGCCCAAGATCTATAAATGACCAAATATAAAATTGCATCCTTGCTGAATGCGTGTTCCTAAAGGGAAATATATCCCTACCTCGAATGTAATGAAACACCTCTCAGATGAGAAGACATTATTAGAAACTCTTGGATATTTATTTTGACATGTAATTGTTTAAACCAACATTGGAACCTATAAATTGCTACCTGAGAACTCTAAAGAGCTGAAAATGTGTGGGTGCTTTGTTTGGCTTCTGACATTATTGTATCTCTTGGATTTTGATGAGAGTTTTTCAGATTCTCAGGCTATAGGAAACCTTTATTCTTTTTTAATGTTTCAAGTTTTTATTTAAATTCTAGTTAGTTAACATATAGTGTATTATTACTTTTAGGAGTAGGATTTAGTGATTCATCACTTACATATAAAACCCAGGGCTCATCACAAGCCTTTAGATTGGAATCCTCATGTTAATGGATTCTCCAGTGAAGACAACAGGTCCTTGGAAGGAAGGGACAGCCCCCAGCTGTGTGCTGAAAGGATAGAGTGTAGGTTCCCAAGAGGCATCCTAGAGTCTGCTTCCCTCTCCCACAAGCGTTCTATCAACTCCAACAGGGAAGACATACATGGCACAACTAGAAAGCATGTGAAACCCTGAACACTGTTACATAAGCCATAATGCACTGGGAATGAATGTATGCTTTAGATCAACACTGTATAGTAGAAATAGGATGCAAGCCACATATACAATTTTAAATGTTCTAGAGCAAATAAAACAAAAACGGTAAAATTAATTTTAATGATATAGTTTAGTAAGCCCTACATATCCAGAATATTGTCATCTCAACATGTGATAATTTAAACAGATTATAAATGAGATATTTTCATTCCTCTTCTAGCAAAGTCCTCACAATCTAGTGTGTATTTTCCACTTAGACTTCATCATAATTTAGACTGGTCGCACTTGAAATGCTCTATAGCCACATGTGAATAGTGGATTTGTACTGAAGAGAGTAGATGTGAATGTTGGAAAATGGGGGCATGATTGGGACTAGAACAATCAGAAAAAGATCTGGGAGAAAGAGAGTCTTTATCTTTGTTGTTGATTTAAACTAACAAGAGCATTTTCAGGGAACGTGTTGGGGGTATGACAGTGGCTAGGCAAAGGTATCTTTGTTTCACTACCAGAGGTAGTGGCTGAGATGTGAGCCCCACCTCAGTATGGAGGGTGGATACAGAATCACTGGAGGGAGTTGGAAAGAAGATGGGAGTTTAGGAAATAAGCCATCATGAGGTTGCCTAACAGAGTTACTTAAAATTTGTTTCATTCATGTCTACTGTACACTTGCAATACTGTTTTTTTTAACTTTTTATATTAGAGTAGTTTATGTTGATACAAAAGTTACAAAGATATTACCCACATACATCTCACATCTTACATGTACATTGACCATTTGTCAAAATTATAAACTACTATGGATAAAATATTAACTAAAGTTGGCACTGTATTCAGATTTCTTCAGTTTTTGCTTCATGCCATCTTCTGTTCCAGGATTCCATCCTGGAGACCACGTGACATTTAGTGGTCATGTATTCTTGGGCTTCTCTTGATTGTGATAGTTTTTCAGAATTTCCTTGTATGGATGACCTTGAATTTGAGTAGTTCTGGGCAGGTGTTTGGTAGACTGTCCCTCAATTAAGACTTGTCTGATGTTTTCCTCATCAGACTGGGGGGCTTTGGGTGTTTTGGGGGAAGACCCCAGGGTAAAGTGCCATTCTCATCACATCACCACAGCACTGACTGGCAACATGAATTATCGTGGTTGGTGTCCACCTTGATCAACTGGCTGAGGTAGTTTTGTCATAGTCTCCACTGTAGAGCTACCGTATCT
The DNA here is from genome assembly GCF_002007445.2 of Ailuropoda melanoleuca. Taxonomy (NCBI): domain Eukaryota; kingdom Metazoa; phylum Chordata; class Mammalia; order Carnivora; family Ursidae; genus Ailuropoda; species Ailuropoda melanoleuca. The sequence continues at coordinate 141,346,033 of NC_048220.1, read as the reverse complement.
CCTCCCCTTTCTATTTTGTACTTTTTGGAAGTCATCACATGCAACCCCTACTTATGAAGTGGGCAGTGACGCTTCACTCCTTGAGGGACAAGTATCTACACAAATTATTTGGAGTTACTCTACATGGGAGAGCTGTATATTCTCCCCCATCTATTTATTGATTCAATCAAATATTTATTTCACTATGGACTCATGGATATTTATTTTATAGTTTTGATTAAAGCAAATACTACTTACTTATTTTGTTGTTCAAATTGTTCCAGTTTTGGTCATTGGGAGCTCTTTCTTTGGCCCCTGTCTTTTTGGCATAACCCCATCATTGTGGGGTTTTTGAGCCCTGTCTTACTTTCTGGCACTGCAAGATGCTCTTGTGTATTTCCTGTCCCTGTCCCCAAATCAGCCATCTCTCTAGGGAGTCTGGTTCCTTTAATTGGAGAAGGGTATTATAAAGCAAAATCTGGATACCAGTTGTGCTTATTGCTTCTAGACTCCCTTCGCTGCAGGAGCAAGGAATTATATGTGTGTATACTGATAACATGTGTATATACACATCTATAAACATTTCTATGTGTATCCATCTATATCTATGTTAAGCTAATCATGAGTTCTTACTGATGTCCAACTCTGATCAGTTGCCTCGTGGATTATTCAATCTCCTCCCCTTCCTCATCTGCAACCTCCCACATCAACAGTGAGAAAGCTGGCTTCCAGCACCTGTCACGCATTCACTTAATTCTTCAAAACCAGTTTACATGCACAGTGGTTTTGTTTATTTTTATTTATTTGTTTGTTTATTTATTTATTTATTTTTAAAGATTTTATTTTTAAGTAATCTCTATACCCAACATGGGGCTCAAATTTATAACCCCAAGATCAAGAATTGCCTGCTCTACCATCTGAGTCAGCCAGGCGCCCCCTATGGTGGGTTTACAATTGTTCATCTGTACCTTCATGGGAAACAACTTTATCAAATAGAGCACAGTGTTTACATACAGATGCTTTTGCCTTTCATCTTGAAGAGTTCACTAATTTTCTAAGTTATCTCAGTTGGCACGCTTCCCTCCCACTATCTGTGGTGAGGCTGTTTTATGTGGGACATACATTTAGATTCTTATGCTACATTGTGCATTCCATCCTGGAATTCTCTGGCCTTCTAAATGATTTCCATAAATGTGCAGACATTGAGCTTCTTTGGGTGGTCCGGTTCTATGGGTTTTGACAAACACATTGTGTCACTTGCCCACTGTTACCATATCATACAAAATAGCTTATTGCCCTAAAAATCCCCAGTGCTTCACATATTCAATCCTTCTTGACTCCAAGCTTTTGACAACCACGGACCTGCTTGCCATCTTTATTTGTTTGCATTTCCAGAATATCATTAGTACACACATGGCCTTGTGGACTGGCTTCTTTCACTTAGCAATATACATCTAAGGTTGCTCCATGTTTTTACATGGTTTGATAGCTCATATGTATTTTTCCTGGATAGTATTTTATTGTATGGATATCCCCCTGTTTGTTTATCCATTTATCTATTGAAGGATCTTGATTGCTTGCAGTTTTTGGTGATTATAACACTGCAATAAACATTCATGTACAGATTTTGCGTATACATATAAGTTTTCAAGTCAAACCAATTGCTGGACTGTATGGTAAGACTCTGTTTAACTTTGTCAGAAACAACCAAAGTCTCCCCAGATGAGAATATTATTTTGTTTTACCACAAGCTACATCATTGCCAGCAATTGTCTTTGTCATTTGTTTCTGATTGTAGCCATTCTAATAAGTGTGCTGTGGCACCTTACTATTTTAATTTTCATCTTACAGTTTTGAAATGATATTGAGCATTTTTTCATATGCTTACTTGCCATCTATTTATCTTCATTGGTGAGATGTATGTTCGGATCTTTTGCCCATTTTTTAATTGGGTTGTTTGTTTTCCTATTTTTGAGTTTTAAGGTTTCTTTGTATATTTTGGATATCAGTCATTATCAGAATATATGTTTTGCAAATCTTTTATCTCAGTCTACGGCTTGTCTTTTCATTTTCTTATCAGTGTCTTTGCAGGGTAGTTTTTAATTTTAATGAAGTCTGGCTTACTATTTTTTTGTTGTTGTTTCATTAATTTTGCTTTGACCTTGTATTTAAGAGCAGCTCAAGGAATCCAAGGTCATGGAGGTTTTTCTCCAATGTTTTCTTCTAGAAATTGTATCTTACATTTGGATCTATGTTCCATTTTGAATTAATTTTTGTGAAAGGTGTAAGATCTTTGTCAAGATTCTTCTCCTTCTCCTTGGCATATGAACATCCATTTGTCCCAGCACAATTTATTAAAAAGACTGATTTTTTCTCAATTGATTTGCTTATACACCTTCTCAAAAATCAGTTGACTCTATGCATGTGGGTCTGTGTCTCATCTCTACTATGCTCCACTGATGTGTCTTATATATCTTACACAATGCCCTGTCTTAATTATTCTAGCTTTAGAATAAATTTTGCATGTGACTCCTGCAGCATTGTACTTGTAATAATATTTTGAAATAGAAAGTTTAGCGAAAGTTTCTTTTAAATTAGGGGGAAGTGAAAAACAAAAAATTCCCCCAAACTAAAAAAACCTCTAAAATTCCTTAAGTCCTTAATTCTATAGTTGTTTTCCACAGTGATAGAAAGAAAATCTAAGCAATCATTTTTACAGAAATCAAATTAATGAGGTTTATTTGTTTTTATTTTTATTTTTTTGGTGTGTGTGTAAGTCTGAAGTATAATATGTCCAACAAAATTCAAACTAATTTAAGTATTGTGTGTGGATTTATTCATATTTACTGAGGAAAGCAGCAGTATTTGGTCCAATGTGACTGCAAAGGTCAACACACACATTTATAACATTCCACAAAGAGTAATAGAAAATGTAACAGAAACTCAGATACTATTTGCATTAATATTAATCTATAACTTACTTAAATTAATTAGGGATAGAACGGTTTATGTATAAATTATAAAAGTCAATTAAGTTACACAAAAGAGTGAATAAAGGGAGAAACATAAGATTTTAAATATATCCATAGTCCCCAAATTAATAAAAACTTTAATACAATCCATTAACTGCTGAGTGATATTAGGGAGATATTGGACAACATCTTCCAAAAATACGTATGAAAATAAAGAAGTAAGACCCCCTCAACCCTGAAGAAAGGACTATTCTGTAGCCATAGCAATGGGGACAGAGTGATAGTTTTAAAGCAGTGGTTTTCAACTAGAGAATTTTGTCCTTCAGGGGACATTTGGCAATTTGAAGACATTTTCGGTGTCACAAGTGGGGAGGGGGCTGAGCTTCTGGCATATAGAGAGGGTAGAGACTAGGGCTGTTGCTAACTCTTCTATGACACAACAAAGGATTATCCAGCCCAGAATGTCAGTCATACTGAGGTTGAGAGAGCCTGCCATAAAGGAATAGGAAAATGGACCATATCATAAACACCTAATGGAAAATTTGGCTTACCCTATACAGAAGATAAAATTATATCACTACTCAGATTAAGTTAAAAAAATGTCTCCAGATGGATTAAAGATCTGAACACAAATGGCAGAAATATGACACTATTGTAGAAAAACATAAAGAACAGAGAATATGTTTTTGAAATTCTTCCTAATATGAAATCAGAACAAGCCCCATAGGGATATTTGATAATAAAAACTTCACTATTTATGTGATTACTTTAAAATTTCTGCCCATTTCTCACTGATGAAATGCAGTCATGCTTGCGAAATCCTCCATTTTCTCTGCCTGTCTTGGCCCCGGGGGTGGGGTGGGCAGCTCTGCTCTATGGGTATTTTATACACACTGAGCTATGGCAACACTTACGATGCCTAATTAACTTTCTTTCAAAGTCCTTCTTTGCTACTGGAGGATGGGCTAAGAGTGAAGAGCCTGTCCCGAGGCAGACATTTCCCCCCCAGCGCCGAGCACAAGCCTACAACAGAGCAGCCAGACACGTGCTGTGATTGAATCAATCGATGAACCTTTGCCATCGACATCTGATTATTATTCCTCATTTTCAAGGCTGCGTAGGATGAACAACAATCAGTTACATAACGGCAGAAGCAGACAATTTAAGCAAAAGTTCATTTCTGCTTCTCAATTATCAGAGGCTACTCAGAGCCTCACCCAAAAATGACAAGTGAAACGTCGACATAAACGCAATTTAGTAACGTAACAGAGAAACCGATTGCCCTAGAATCCAATGGACCACATAATGTATTATGTGTCATTAAAAATCTTACAAAATAGTTAAAATGGTGAGCCATCCCCAAGCGGAAAGCATTTTAGTTTTTGTTCTCCTATGGATTGATCACGTTGATTTATTTGTCTCAAATGGTGTACCCCAATCCCACACTCATTTTTATTTTAATCGGACATGATTTTTCAGAGTCTCACCTACCTTTGAAGCAAAGATGTGCAAAAGTAGCTATTGCTGGTCCTGTTTACACTTTAGATAATATTCAGAGCAAAATCGGAATGCATATGAAGTACAAAATGGGAAGGGAGACTTAGTTTTGCCTTGAGAATCTCCAGTAGTTCTTACAAACACAAACTTAATTTCCAGCTCAAAAGGCTTAACTAGCTTTACCACTGCCGCAGGGTCGGGCTCCTGTGATGGCCTCCAGACAGCCGCTGTGGCTCTAAGGCACAATGATTGGTTCACCAGGTGATGAGAAAACCCCCAAGGTTTAGGAATTATCCAGCAAGTCTTGACTCTTCAGAACACCCAGTTTTCGTCCAGCGGTAGCTCATTAGAGGAGCTGGGAGACAGAAGTCCACCGGCTCAGGGAGCTTCAGAACACGTTTACTCCAACTGTTGCAAGATCTACTAGCTTGTGCGAAAGCAAAGAGACACAACACATAGTTTTAATGGGGATGAGATGAAAAACATAATTAAGCCTCTCATTCCCTTCCCATGCAAACTTCCTGTAAAGTTTTTCTTTCTTTCTGAGCTTTCCAAGAAGTTATCCTTCAGGATTGCTTTGGGATTTTCCCAAGGAAGCTTGTCCCCAGCCCTTTAACTGGGATGGACCGCGGGGCTGGGCTCATGGGTTGGAAGGTCATTTTAGCCAATAGGAGTTTGGGGGCTTTTTTCTCAGCCGACTGTGATCAATAATTCAGCAGGACTGATGAAGTTGGGAAATATACATGAGGTTCAGTGGGGTGGGGTCCGGAGTCGAGGACCGAGAAAGAATTCTTGAGACGTCTTTGGTGCAAAATGGTGGTTTATTAAAACACTGGGACAGGACCCGTGGGCAGAAAGAGCTGCTGCACCGAGGTTGTGAGGAATGGCTCATTATATACCTTCAAGTTGGGAGGGGGTTAGGGATAGTGTAAGTCTTTAAGGAATTCTGGAAGCAAGGTTTCCAGGACTTTGAGGGGGCTAGCTGTTGTTGGGAAAAGGTCATTCATTACCGTCTAATAAAACCTGAGTCATGAGACCCTTCAGATGTATATCAGTGGGCCCATATGCTTGGGAGATGATTACCAATACGTATCTTGGGGGGTTAGAGATAAAGGAAGTTTCCAAAGGAATTTTTATACATTAAAGTAGACTTACAGGATCTTGGTGGAGGGGAGGGGGTCAGGCTAGGACTGCCTTTTGCCCTTAGCAAAGTATTAACACTGAGGCAGCTGAGTTCCTAGAGGAATGTCACCATGCCTGTTTCAAGGACTTGTCAATGGGCTGTAGGTAGTAAGAACTGTTCCTTTGTCCTTTAGGGCAGCCAGGAGTGCCTGAGGAATGTTGCATACATCCCATGGGGGGGGGGGGCGGTTGCAGGGGGTCAGCTTCTGCTTTGTCTTCAGCTTGCCTTCCATTCCCTCATCAGGACCACGTGGGGGAGCTTGTGGAAACCTACAGCAGATGGGGCAAAATATGGTAAAGGGACCGAGATCAGGCAAAAGACTTGCGGAGCTCATGTGGAATTTCCCCAGAAGGAACACCCTGGGGTACCCAGCCAGTGGCCCATTGCGCAACTGGAATTATTGCCACTTCCACCAGCGAGTGGGATTAAAAGTAACACAAACGCTGCATCTCTAAATACCAAAAGGCCAAACTTTCTGCTGTGCTTTAGGTCAGAACATGTGCTTATGGAATGCCACAGGGGCCAAATTTCACACCCATTTTTTTTTCCCTGAATTTAAGGCAATGTGTTAGTCACAACAAGCTCTGCCACACCCCATGGAGCGTTTATAGCGGAATTAGTCTTTCCTGTGTCAAGCAGGAAAAACAAAGCCAGTAGCTCTGAGATTCTAAGTGGGATTAGCATCACCCCATCCGTTACTGTATTATTCTGAGTATTAGTTCTCATGTTTCTATTAACTATGATTTACTTTTTAACCACAGCTTTGCTTTCTACTGTAATAAAAAAATAATGTCAATTGAATCTCTGAAAACAAATTAATTCTGAGACTTCAAAAGTACTAGAAATTTCAATAGCCTCAGGAGAGAGCACCTGCAAAACTGGGGACAAGCCTACAGGCCGCACGCTAAGAATTATGTGATCACTGAATGAATAGGAGTTGGAATTTTGAGGGAAATTTTCAGCTAATGAAGTCATTCTGATGTAAGACTGCTGGGCAAACCAGAAGGCAATTCAGCAACAGAGAACTCGATTTTTTAATTTAATTTAATTTTTTAAAATCTGAGAGCATGAAGGGAAGTGAATCCTTTTTTCACTGCCTTGTGGGAGACAGGGATACAGAACCAGAGAGAGCTTACCACCTGGGGGAAGTGGACATCCTGTGCAGTTACCAGTGACTTCTAGACCTTGCCCAGCCATGAAGGGGATTGACCGTATCCAGCATCCGAGCCAGTGCACATCCCGCCTCCGCGATGCACTCCCAGTCGTGCACCATCGATCTGAATTCCCAGTCAGCGCATGCGCCGTAAGCGGCAGGGGTGAAGCCTGTCTGCAGGCCTGAGAGGAGACCATCACTCACTTTGAGGATTATGAACAATGGAAAATCAAATATCTTTTTTTAAAAGATTTTATTTATTTATTTGTCACACAGAGAGAGAAAGAGCACAAGCAAGGGGAGTTGCAGCCAGAGGGAGAGGGAGAAGTGGGTTCCCCGCTGAGCAGGACCCTGGGATCATGACGTGAGCCAAAGGCAGATGCTTAACCAACCGAGCCACCCAGGTGCCCTGAAAACCAAATATCTTTTAGGCTGCTATTTCTCTACAAAGTAACTCCCCTGCTCAAAAGGTTATTCCAAATAATTAAGCCAGTGGACAATCAGCATGAGGTTGGCCTCACCCACCCTAACCCACTGCTTTCCATGAAGGCAGTGCACCTACTTTGCACCTGGGGGCAGATCCGGACCCAGTCCCTCCGGAAAGCCACCGGCTCTCTGGTCTTGTCTCTGTCTCTCCTCTCACCTGCTACTCCTCCCGCATCTAGGACCACTTCTTGAAAAGCCAGTAGGTGTAGAACTCCTTCAGGCAATTGTACGACGTGCTTGGCAAAGCTAGCCATGTAGATGGTAGACCCCCACATGTCGGCTGGTCTAAACTGCCCGGTTGAAACCAAACTTAAGAAAATAACCCGCATATTTATTTCCCCTCCCCTAAGATCACCTCAGTGCAGGTGAGAGCTGGAGAAGGCCATTCACCCTTGGCTCAGAAATATACTCATTTTAAGTTAGTGTCTATCTGGGAGGGGATAAGAGAATCTGAGAGGGGATCCAGGCAGACTGAATAGGGCTTCTGCTGGAAGAGGATTGCAGGTTTAAATAGAAAAGTTTGGAGGAGATAAGCATTAGATCTAAACAAACTTGGGGACCCTGTCATCTAGCTTCAGCCACCCTTGCAGAGGGGCCTCTGGTCTCAGCTCCAGCCTTCCCCTCCCAGCTCGGCTCTCTTGCAAGAGAAGAAGTTGAAAACACCTGGGCTGTTACTCTGGTTCCTCCTCATCCCCAGCAGTTCTCAGACTTTAACGTGAACAAAAACGCCCAAGGACCTCATGCAACTCGAAGTCCGTTGGGATTTCTATCAGCCCTCGCAGTGATGCTGATGCCCCTGGCCCAGGGAACACGTGGTGAGTGCCATGGTACTGTACCTCCTGAGTCTGAAAGGTCCTTTCCCTTTTCTGGCCTGTGCTGGAACCCACAGTGAGAGGCTTCCTGGGGCAGCCCATGCTGGGCAACTCTGACAGAGAAAGTTCTTCCTCATGTTGGATTCAAGGATGTCCAATTACTGACTCTGCAGCTTTGCCAATACAACTGGTGCAGAGAAATGACCATGTTTCCCCTGGGCCATGAGAAGGCAAGGAGCTGGGGGTCCATATTGTGCCTATACTTGTTAACTTGGGCAGCTAACATGGCAGGCACTGGAAACCCTACCCTTAAAGTTGAGGAAGCCCAAGGGCTGTGTTCTCTGTGGTCAGGTGGCCTGGGTACTCTCCCTGGGAATGTGGCCTCCCCATCGAATCAAGTTTCCTCGGCCTGCTGAAGAATCCGTAAGATTCTGTCTGGAAGGTACAGACATGCTACCCTCACCATCATCAAGCTCCAGGACTTGTAAGCTGGGAAATAAATCCTGAGGATCTTCCCTTATAATCAGCTCACTCAAAGATGGGGAGATGGAGGCCTCCAGAAACTAAGGGGCTTTCTCCTAATTCACATGTTGAGTTCAGGACCGCAGTGCTTAGGGTGGGGCTCCTGGTCTATTGACCTAGTCCCTTGTCACACACAGTCTTGGATATCAAACGTGGTGCTGTTCTTTGGATTTGGAAACATGTCTGAGAAAACTTGAAATCTTTTATCATCAGAGAAAACTTGAAAATAATATCTTTTCTATAAATTACAATGCAAGGGCAAACTTCATCCTTGCAAAACAATAAGTATTGTGTATACAGGCTTAGGAATTAAAAACCAAACAGATGCGCCAAGAAATGAAATAATTTGTCCATAGTCTGACTATAGTAAAATGATTGTGATTGAAAAGCTGTAGGGGTGGAAAATTTTTCCCTTTTCCCTTCTATGTTCTTTGGCTAGTCTAGTAATTAAATTGACATAAAACAGATTAACAGGAAGAAAACAAATTTCATATGTATGGAATCCCCATTAAAATATGAGACTCCCCAGCACTCAGGTAATTGAAGCTTATATTCCATCCTGAGCTAAGGACAAGGGGTCTCAAAAGGGAGAAAGACAATTCACTGGAAGCTGAGAAGAGCAGATGTTTGGTAAACAAATGTTTCCATGCTGTGCAGATAAGTCTTTTGAATATAGAAGGTTATTTTTGTTAATAGCTCTCTTCCTGGCACAAGTCCCTTATCTAAATTATTTCAGGCAGTTAAGGGGGAGGTAAAAAGCTCTTCCTGAGTCTGCTGAACCCTGATTATCTTCAGCTTGAAATAATCCACATGCCAAAGTGGCATGTTCTGGGGTAGCATATTCTGCTCCGCTTCAAAACCAAACATCATGATGGCCAAATCCCTTTTCTATTCTGAGCCGTAAGGGCAGAGGCCATCCACACTCCTCTGCCGTCACACTTCACACTTACCTGGAGCAAATCTAACCACCTGATCACTTCCAGATGCGGCAGCTCTGAAGAGACCTAATCCTCTCCTCATGAAACTCATCCCACCCGAAGCAGGCTGTACGATAATGAGGCGCCCATTCTACCCCCACACGACTCACCTGCATACATAAGCAGCATCCTTTACTGATGGGAAAATCCACAGAAAATGTTCAAGACCTGACCCCCATCTCAGCAAGAATGAGCTCACGACAGTCATGAAACTCTGAGCCTAGAAACATCATTTCCACACCATGCTAGCTAGTTTCTTTATTCCCTGAACCATATGCTCTTTTCTTAGCTCAAATACCCTGTGAGTGGTTGTCAAGAACTAAAACTAGTGCTAAATTTGTATATTTTTGTTTTTCTCTTAGCTCAAATTAGAAGCATATGTTCACTACCTCCGCCTACAAATAGTTCAGCATGAACTGTTTTCCTCATTTTATTCAAAGCAGATCAGTCAAACAGTTATCACTTCAAAGTCTATCTGCAAAAAATGCGACATGCACAACTTATTTTATTAATTGTGTTTCTTTGCAAACTAGCAAATGAACTCAATTAACTGAAATATGGCCGTGCGTCTTAGTGCCTTAATTAGGGCTGCCTTCAGGTAGGAGATGCTAATGGCGTCATTAAACTGCAGAAGCCACATGAAGAGCCTTCGAGACCCGGAGTTCAAGTTTGAAGTAGGGACTGATAATGGGATCTGGGACTTTTCATCTCTAGAGCTCTGTCTTTAATGGGGCCATGGCTGCAGCCAAGAATAATTGCCATCCGAAGACAGCTCCCAGCATGGTCCTGGGGGGGCTGGAGGAGCTGATGCAAAAATCACTTCTGGGTCAGCCCAGCTATATTGGGTGCTTTCCTGGAAGGGAGGTGGATCAGAGCAGTGAAGATTATCAGAAAGCTCAGGTGTCATTTAGGGCCACTCAGAAGGCAGATGGCCACATCCTGATCCAAAAGTGATGCTGGAGGTCGACAGGGGTCTATAAAGAAAGCTGGGACTCAGATGACAAAATAGATAAGCAGCAGGTGTCCCTGCATTATAGTCCAGGAGCTGAGAAGAATGGAACACAAATTTATTATCTATCGTGTTCCAAGCTCACTTTCTCTCTCCCTAGTTAGATGTGGATATATAGATATACCTGTGTCTACACACACTCACATATTTTATATATAAAATATATTCACATGTATTTGTGTATACGTATAGACACATATGTGTGTAGAGTGTATACATATGTGATTACCTAGCTAGTGCTCATAGAAACCCTATGAGATAATCATTTAAGTAAACTTAACTTTACCAAAAAACTGAAGCTTAGATTGTTGTTACAACTTGTACAAGATTCTACAGACATTAAGTGCAGAATGAGAATTAAATCTATCATCTATGTATCATCTACCTATCATCTATCTAGCCATCTGTCTATCTGTCTATGTGTTTGTCCACATATCCTTCTTTCTTATTTAATTGTCATTATCTGCCTTGTCTCCACAATCTGGAGTAATGCCTGGCACAGGTTAGGCTCTCAATAAATCGTGCTGACCAAACTGCCCTTTGACCACTCCCAGGCCCATGTTCTCCACAACCCCGCACCTCACCAGAAGAGTTGGCTCCTATCATTTCTGCCCCAGGTTTCTCAATCTAATGACAGCATTTCCATCTGCGGATGGGAGGTGATGGGGCTTCCATGCTCTTGCCCTGGAAAAGGCAAGGATCCGTNATGGGGCTTCCATGCTCCTGCCCTGGAAAAGGCAAGGATCCGCGTAAATAAATTCTTGCTTATGATCCCTGCTGATTTGGACCTTGAAGAGGCAGGACTGGCGAGAAGACGGGTGGCAGAAGAAGTGTGTGAGAGAGAAAGAAATGCTGTCTGGGCTACTCAATAGACATGATCCGCTGAAGAACATGCAATGCAGATGTCAAGGATTGGCGTAAATCGATTCCTTTGCGACTAGTATTTTACTTGACCTTGGAGAGGCAGAGACTCATGAGGAAGATGGAATACAGAAGAAATGATTGACAATTGTGCCTGCTTTCAAGTAGTATGTTGCCCTTCACTCATTCATTCAGTCCACACATCTACTGACGGCACACCATGTGGCCACCATCCTACTGTGTGAAAAGAAAGAGTGGAAAAAAGTCCTCATTGCCTTCAAGAAACTTCCATCCTAGTGGCCCCTTGTGTATGTCNTCAAGTAGTATGTTGCCCTTCACTCATTCATTCAGTCCACACATCTACTGACGGCACACCATGTGGCCACCACCCTACTGTGTGAAAAGAAAAAGAGTGGAAAAAAGTCCTCATTGCCTTCAAGAAACTTCCATCCTAGTGGCCCCTTGTGTATGTCCATTTTAGCCCAGCCAACTCTCCTGGGCACCACACTGGGTGACAACAGTCAAAGTCAAGCATTTGGGGAGTTTGTCAGGATTGGCCCAGCTGACTCCTGATCTGAGGCTCTCCACTCCCATATTACTGTGGGCCGCTAAAACTGCAGCACCTGCCGTGTCACTTCGCAGCAATCCTGCTACTATCTCCATTTTACAGATGAAAACCTGGAGGTTCAGAAATCTCTATCTTTTCTGTAGCACAGCGGTTAAGTGTGTAAACTGCAGTTTGCCCATCTGGGTTCAAGTGCAGCTCCGACACACAGCTGTGGGGCTTTGGGAAACTAACCTCTCCACACCTCAGATTTTTGGTTTGCAGAATAGTCCTAATGTTGCCACATATGTCAAAGAAACCTGGTATGAGAATTAAACAAGTTAATACATGTAAAGTGTTTAGAACAGTGTCTTGAATATAGTAATTGTATTGGGTTGAATAGGGGTCCCCCAAAATGTCTAAATCATAACCCCCAAATTTGCAGAGATGCTTTTATTTGGAAAAAAGAGTGTTTTCAGTTGTAATTGGGTTAAGGATCTCGAGACAAGACCATCTGGATCTAGGGTGGGCCTTAAATCCCATGATAGCTATTCTTTTAGGAAGAAGGAAGAACACAGACATGCAGGGCAGCAGGCCAGATGAAGATGGGGTAGAGGCTGGAACAATGTGGCTACAAGCCAAGGAGCACCAAGGACTGCCTGGGGCCAGGGACGGGTTCTCCCCTCAGAGCCTCTTAAAGGAACCAACCCTGCTAACACACTGGGTGCAGATTTCTGCCTCTAGAACTGTCACTTGAAGTCACGAGGTTTGCGGTGCCATCTATTCCTGCAGCCATGAGACATGAGAGCAGTAACGCATACACACGCACACGCACACACTGTTTTCTTGTTATGCAGCAGGTGAGGCCTGCTGAGTCTCAACCTCTGTCATCTGACTTCAAATCCTTAATCACCCAGCCCTTCCATTCTCACTGACCCTCCAGTTCCTGGTTTTGCATCCAGATTTGACCGCTTCCCTTAACCCCTCACGCTTCTTTCTGTGTCTTGCTGAGCTGGCTTCCCCACTCGGGGCTCCATTTTCCATGCCCGCCTGCTTTGCATTTTCCCTACAAACTTCAGCGGCAAAACACACCTTTGCCAGACCCCCACTTGCAGAACTCCCCACTGTTGACTCCTTACCCCTCTCCCTCCCCCCCAGAGCAGGAGACTCAGCCATTACAGCATGAGTTATAAGTCCTGCACTTAATACAGGATTGTGGAGTCGTTCAAGCAGTTTATAAATAACAGCTGGACTGAATAGAATGTAGACTAGAGGCAGCATACGCACCATTTTCTGCAGCGATCAGAGACAGCCTTACGGAGAAAGAGAACATTACGATGTGCAGTGAAGAGCAAGAACATAATGAATTCAGGAAACAGCCCACAGCCCAACGCCAGAGCAAGTGACAGGGAAAGAACAAGTCATCCCAGACAGATGGAGTTGGGAAGGGCTTTCAAGGCAAATGGTTTTTACAAAATATGGATTGAAATGGGGCAAGAGTCCAATTTCCTGTACTGGTACAGTTTATGAAATCTCTCTGTCTCACGTCTTTCTTTGATCTCCAATCAAGCTTCTACATAAAAGTCTCAGGAATAATTGAAAGGAAAAGCCCCACCTATTATTTATATAGAAATCCATGTTTTTAAAGTTTAGATATTTCAGGAAAACATTTTCCTCTGACTTGTCAACATGTCAAAGACACAAAGCATTACGGAAAATTAGTCCCCACATTCTCACTCATGATGAAGAAGGTGGACACAAATAACGCTGATGTGACGACTGGCTCCTGACTCTGTGGCTTAGCTATTCAGTTGATAGAGCAGCTGAGGTGGGGAGTGGGTATGGAGAGCCCTTCCTAGTTCCTCTGAGTGCGACAGAGAGAGTAACCGGGGAAACATGACCCAGTTCATTACCACAAACGTTACAGGAAGTCCTTCTGGCAAAAAGAAAATGATAATCCAGTGGGATAGGTCTACCAAAGGAAGGAAGGGCACTAGAAATGGTAACCGCATGTGTGAATATACAAAACTGTTAGAAAATGCTATTATATCTCTTTAAAAGATAACGGATTGTTGAAATAAAAAGTAACAAAAATGTAGTATACAGTTGATAATGGAGGTAAAATTAAAGTGTATAACAACAAAGGGATAAAGCCTGTAGGAAAGAAAAAGAAGGATGGTCGACTTTTGAATAACATGGGTGTGAACTGTGTGCGTCCACTTACATGTGGATTTTTTTTAGACATACGAGACTGTAAATGTATTTTGTCTTCCTTATCATTTTCTTAATAACATTTTCTTTCCTCTAGGTTACTTTATTGTAAGACTACAGTACATAATACATATAACATACAAAATATGTGTTAATTGACTGTTCACGTTATTGGTAAAGCTCTAGGTAACAGTAGGCTACTAGTAGTTAAGTTTTGGGAGAATCAAAATTATATGCAAATTTGTTACTGTGTGGGGGCTGGTGCCCTATCTTCCGTGTTGTTCAGGGACAGCTGCATGATATTGTGAGTTTTTTATACTGTACGAAGGGGTAAAATATCACCTGAAGAGGGTCTGTGATGTCTTCTACATGCTCATTTAAATAACAACAACAAAAAGGTAGTAGAGGGGGAAAAAAAGAACAAATAATAAATGGGAAAATGGTAAGCAAATAGCAGGTGGCAGGCATGAACTTAACTATCTCAACAATCACATTAAATGGACATAGTCCAAACATCCAAATTAAAAGGGAAAGATCGTCAGATAGAATGAGAAAGACTCAACTATATGCTGCCTGCAACAAATTTAAATAAGATGACCCAAATAAATCAATGGAAAAGGAAAAAGATATGCCATGCTAACATGACTCAAAGGACAGCTGGATTGGTTATTTTGGTTTCAAAGTAGGTTTCAGAGAAAAGAATATTACCAGGTATAAAGGAAGTCAATTCTCAATGATAGTGGGGTCAGTTCATCAGCAGACCTACTGAATTCAAACATTTATGATCATCGTATGCTTCAAGCAGTGACGCCGTTGAATAGACTTGGTCAGACTTCAGGGAGCCAGTTCCTCTGATCTCTTCCCCGAGGATGCGTTTCTGTGACTTTGAGAGCTGGGGGGACAAAGGAGCCTTGTGGACTCAGTATTCAGTTCAGATATTCTAAAAGTATTCTCCTGTTTCTGGAAAGCTCTCTTGCCTCCAAACATGTCTGCAATTCCTCAGTCTACAGTCCCACAGTTTTGCTTTTTAAAAAGCATGAACTTCTGTTATTCTTGGCATGACTGGGAAGGGCGGCCCCTTCTTCCGCGGATCTGGAGCTGCGTGTCTCCAGGAATTGACTTTCTTCTCAAATAGGTTTCAGTTAATCTTCCTCGTTTCAGTTCTGTGTCACCGTCAGTGTTCAATTAAGGGAGCAGAAGCACAGAGTTATGGGGTAAGGGTATTATTATCGAAATCAGATTTAACACAGTTACGAGAGAATCTGGAGAAGTGACACTCCATAAAGGAAACAGCAGCCTCGGAGGACATGCCCACTAATCAGTCTGAGAAACCAAGCTCATCCAGTACTGAAGGTGGGGGGCTGAGTGGTGCTGCTGGACTGGTCCACGCCAGGTATCCGCGCCTCCATAGACAGAGCAAAATTTCTATCCTCAGAAAGAGCAAAGCAGTCCCCGACATTGCGGTGGGGCCTGGTGTCATCTGCCAGGTCTCGGTGGTCTCCTGTTGGACATGAATGATTTCATAGAACATTAATATGAGATAATTAGAGACAAAGAAAAAAAAGAAAGAAAAGAAAAGAAAAAGAGTACTCTATAATCGTGTCTAAATTCAGGCAAAACATGAATATCATCCAAGCCACCATTACCAACATGTCCCTCCCCCCTGCTAATGTAAGTGACTATTTTTCCTTATAGCCTTTACCTTCACTTTAATCTGCTCTCCCTGTAGGTAAGATTTAAGATACCACTCATAGGATTACTCTTTCAGACTGCATCCAATAAAGACCAATAGAGAGCCCCACTTCATTAAACTCTCTCCCAAATCACCAACCATAGCCCAAATTCTATCAGACGGCTTTCTAACACCCTCATCCGGGGACACCCCTGAGGCCCCCCCCAGTGTGCATGAGCTCTCACTACAGTAAGTAACAAACTTGTTATAAATTCAAGTAATTGATTTCTTGGATGGCCATGTGAGAGTGGAAAATACACTTATATCATGTGAACCCACCAGAATTTGGGGGTTTACTCCAGTTGAAATATCCCCGTTCA
Organism: Ailuropoda melanoleuca; assembly: GCF_002007445.2. Lineage (NCBI taxonomy): Eukaryota > Metazoa > Chordata > Mammalia > Carnivora > Ursidae > Ailuropoda > Ailuropoda melanoleuca. The sequence continues at coordinate 141,329,775 of NC_048220.1, read as the reverse complement.
GTTATTAGTGTTCCCCTACCTAACAATATGAATATGTCATTCCTTTCTGAAAGCAATATTTCAATCAAGATTCATTGCTTAAGAATCATCACAAAGATGAAAAGTTAGCTGGCACACAGTCTGTGGGAAGGGGCGGGGGTCATATTAAGTGACAAAGCAGGAAAAGCTAATCCTTTAAATCAAGAATCAGGGAACTTTTTCTATAAAGGGTAAGAGTAAATATTATCAGTTTTTTGGACCACATAGATCTATTTGCATGAATATATGTATTTTAACAACCCTTTAAAATGTAAATATCATCCTAAAAAAATGTAAATATCATCCTTAGCTCACAAACTGCAAAATGACAGACCCAGTCATGGTACTTTTTCTAGTAGCAATAGTCATTGTTATCTGATGCTATCATTCAATGTCTATATTGCTTTCAATTGTTTAGATGTGGAAGCTTCAATGAGAAAAAATAATGCTTGCTTTTTTCCGTTGACTTGATACATACAGAAACAGAGTAGAAATATTTGTAAACTTCATATGAGGCTTCTATCTGAATATACATAAAAATAATATAAATTTTGACTAAGATATGGTGGTCTCACCTGGGATAGATTTTTATCTTTTCTAACTCATTCTAAAATCCTGCACATAAAAATTCCTTCACAAAGGTCAGAGGTTGGGCAGGTCTTGGTTCCCAGAGCAAGCTGGGGGCTAAGAAGCAGGAGGAGCCATAGTTTCCCTGTTCCCTTGAGTTACGATTAAGTTCTTTGTACCTGATGTGTGAATATCCCCGCTAGAATGAAAGCGTTGGAATTATTCTATGAGCAAAACCTACAGCTCAGCGTCTGGTCTGTGCCTGCTGACATGAGTAACACAAAAGCTATGTTGAAAATACACTCAATTCTCATGCCAGCCTCCTTCAGTTCATTTGGCAATTGGGAGCCCAAAGAATGCATGTGGATTTGTGACACCATAATGGATTCTGAGTCTGTGTAATTAATGAATGAATCCCTAGCAGATGTGTTTGTTGAACTAAGATGTGGGTATGTTATTTTTCTATTTTAATCTATGCATCATGTGTCAGGGTTTTTCAGCTGTCTCTGCTAGTAGCCACCTTTGAATTGCTACAACTTCCCGTAAGGAGCTTGTCTCCCTGTAGCAATACTTCCAATAAATTGAATCCAAATTTTCACTTGAATAAATACAATTGAATAGATCCACAGTGAAGAAAAAATATGATTCTAGCAAAGAAACCCAGTGAAATGAGATCAACAGCAGCTTGGCAACTTACCTGTTATTCAGGTTTTTAATGATAACAGAATAAATCCAGAGCACACTTTGCAAAGCTCTATGGGAATAAAGGTCCATTTCGGGATTTGAACTTCGTATGTGTCTACTGAGTCCGTGATCATCTTTTGCTTTGGAATTTTTTTTTCTCTGTAGCTGATTCTCACAGAACATAATTTTCATTGAACACACAGTAGTGGGATAAAGATTTCTTTGCTCCACTGGGGTCTCTGAGATTATTATCAGTATGTGGACAAAAACATCCTGTGTTTAGAAATAGACTGTTTACAATAAACCTGCCAATTGGCACCCAGATAAATTCTCACTAAAGACAAAAGATCTTTTTAGAGATATCTCGCTTATTAAGAGTTCCAATATCATGATGATAGTCACAAATCTAACTAGCATTAGTCATTGGGATGATTCTACAAATACAACTCTAACAACATCTCGGAAATCACCTCTGTTATGACATATATGCTAAAATTTCACATTTCAAATGGCAATTGAGCAGTTATTTTTGGTAAATAGTTAATACTACTGCTGATCTTTTCAGCCTCATTGGTTGAAACATGATTTAAATGCATTCATTTTAATATATGTGAGTGAAAACCAGTCTACATAGGAGAAAAACCCATGCAAATACTTTCTTTTTTTTTTTAATGATTTTTTTATTATATTATGTTAGTCACCATACAGTACATCCCCGGTTTCCGATGTAAAGTTCGATGATTCATTAGTTGCGTATAACACCCAGTGCACCATGCAATACATGCCTTCCTTATACCCATCACGGGTCTATCCCATTCCCCCACCCCCCTCCCCTCTGAGGCCCCCAGTTTGTTTCTCATAGTCCATAGTCTCTCATGTTTCATTCCCCCTTATGATTACCCCCCTTTCTTTATCCCTTTCTTCCCCTACCGATCATCCTAGTTNAGTTCTTATGTTCCATAGATGAGAGAAATCATATGATAATTGTCTTTCTCTGCTTGACTTATTTCACTTAGCATTATCTCCTCCAGTGCCGTCCATGTTGCAGCAAATGTTGAGAATTTGTTCTTTCTGATAGCTGAGTAATATTCCTTGTATATATGGACCACAACTTCTTAATACAGTCATCTGTTGAAGGGCATCTCGGTTCCTTCCATGATTTAGCTATTGTGGACAATCCATGCAAATACTTTCAACATGTAAGTGGCTAAGTTCAAATTAATAAATCTATCAATAGACAGCAGCTAAAATATACAAACTTCTTTTTTAAACCAGCTGTCCTCTCTGACATTCTTCAGTATGCAAATGGCACCCACTTTTCTCAGGTGCCCAGATCTAGGTTCCAAGCTCTGAGTCATCTTTTGGCCCCTCTCCAGCCAAGTTACACAGTTTTGATAATTCTCTCTTTTCCTCCATTCCACTGACACCACTCTTGTTAGTTAGATCATTATTCTCTCACACATATGTTG
>NC_048220.1:141323529-141326937 GCF_002007445.2 Ailuropoda melanoleuca | reverse complement strand
TTGGGAGCATTCTCCGGGGATAGGATAGAGTTTTAATGTACGTCGGAGAATTCTGTAAATACAGTATGTGAACATTTCTGATTGACTGAGGGACTGGGGAAGGATTCTAACAAACGTCGCTGGCAGGGCACCCCGCCCTCACCTGCCATTCCCTGCACCCCTGCCGTGGGCGCCACACAGTAAATCTGGGGACAGAGCAATTCCCCCTAAACCCCCTCTCTGAACGATGAGTGATAATGATCATTTCGCCTCATGCTCCGGTGCTGCTTCGGCTCGGGAGGAGATGGAGGGCCTGACCTTGACGTAGGACAGTCTTCTCTTCCCCAGAGCTGAGAGACATGGACCCCTTTGTGACGCCCACGTCACCACCCACCCAGCCGCGGTTCTGAACCCTGGCGTGCATCTGATTGCTTCCCCCACTGCCTCCGCATGGTCCTCGGGTGAGGCCGACACCAGGGGAAGTGTGAGGAAGGGCATCTTCTCTTTTCTCTGTGATCATTTCTAACGGCCGCTTCTCAGCTTCTGGACGACGGCGGAGGACAGGTCTGCGGCCCACGTTTGCAGAGACGCTGTCATCTTTGAAAACCTTGGAGCGTTTGAATAAGCCCCCGATGGTCTCCTCGGCTCTCCCGGTCAGGATGAATGTCTCTGCAATCACTTCTCCAAAGCTCGCTTTTGTCCCCACNGCTCAGCTTCTGGACGACGGCAGGGGACAGGTCTGCGGCCCACGTTTGCAGAGACGCTGTCATCTTTGAAAACCTTGGAGCGTTTGAATAAGCCGCCCGATGGTCTCCTCGGCTCTCCCGGTCAGGATGAATGTCTCTGCAATCACTTCTCCAAAGCTCGCTTTTGTCCCCACCGGGGGCAAAGCATGGAAATGTCTGAGTTCCTGAGGAAAGGAGTGTCTTGTAATATTTTCTACGAGACTTACAGAAAACAGAAGTAGCATTTATGCGCACTGAGACACCCTTATGATATCATAAGGAAAAATTCACCATCACAAAAGCCGTTTATCGTTTAAAGTCCGCAGAGGGAAAGAGCCCGCCTAGATCTTTATCGTGTTCTGTACCACAAAATGTATGTTTTGTTTAGAAAGGAAAAGATCTGTTTTTGATCAAAATTACAGTCGTTTCTTTTTCTTCTGTGTAATTTGTGGTAATTATTGGTGAATAAAGCTCTTTCTGAAACAAAGTATTGTGGGCTGTGGAACAGTTCAACTCAACAGTCAGTTTAAGGGGAGCCTGGCTACCTTCACTTTTGGATCAAAGTTTAAAACCGGGTCTCTTCTCATTTCCTTCACTCCCTGTACCCTTCCGAAGAGTGTGTGTGTGTGTGTGAGTTGTGTGTTAGTGTAGTTTGTGGTGTGTGCATATGTGTGTATGTTTTATGTGTATGGTTGTGTGTGTGGTTTTTGTATGTGTTGTGTGTATATGTTCTGTGTGTGTTTTATGTACGTGTGTGTGGCATGTGTGTGTATGGTGCATATGTAAGCTGCATGCGTGTGGGGTGTTTCTGGTAAATACCTGCAGTGTGTGTCTACAATAGCTTTCCATTCGGTAAAACAAAAGTTTTTTCACTTCTTTATCTTAGTACAGACCTCTCCACTAGCAAAACTCCTTAATATTCAGTATTCACGATATGTCCTCAAATACTTCCCCATCTCAGGGTCAAAGCTTGATCGCTACATTATTATCGAAGGATTTCTGGGCATAACTGGGCTTACCAAACCCGGCCGACGTGACACGCACAAACGCATCTTCCTGCCTTGGTGTAAGTTATAACCCACCTAACTCTAGCGATGCCCAGCTGTGGAACTTGGCTTTTATCACTACCCTACAGGAGACGCGCCGAAGTCTGGGTAAGTGTGTACAGAAATGTGTCCTGCCACACAACTAACCATAATCTTGTTTAGCACAGTTTGATTCTGTGTCTGCCTAACAAAGAATCATGCAGGTGGAAGACATACACTGCGTGGAATGGAAACTTGGGCAAGTTCGTAGAAACATTCACAAGAGAGAACAATTTTTAAATTGTTGACTGCTTCTGTGTCCCTTGAAGCCAACGATATGACCCTCTGTCATCGAGAGTTTCTACTTACGGAGCGACTCAGATACTGGCCTTGAAGTATTGCTTGGGTCCAGCTGATTTCTGCAACAAGGATACATATTCTATGAAGGGGCTGAAATTGGAAGCTCCTGAAACCTGAAATTCAATACAGGTCAGCTACACATGGTTTTGCAAACAAACAAACACAAACCTCAAATGTCACGGGAGAATTGTAATTAGAGAATCTAACTGGGATCTAAAAAGGCAAGCCTTCTTCCAAGCGGAAGTTCTCAGGCACGCAGGGCAGTTCCGGTGCCGCCTGCATCCGTGGGGCAGCCCTGGCCACCGCATGTTCCCGGGCGGGCATCCTTCTCGGCGCCTCCTTCCTGAGATCGTCATGCCTCTTCCTGAGCCACACTAGCCTGGGCAAGGAGCCCGATCCTTCAGAATTCTTCTGTCCGCACCGGTCACAAGGAGATGCCGAAGTCCCAGAGCTAGTTGGTTCGTCACGTACAAACAAGATAACCCAGGAGCAGCTGTTTGCAAACCCCACAATTCTGCTGCAGGACTTCAGGCCCCGTATTTGCCCCTGTGCCTCAACACCCACACCCAGACAGACACATGTATAGAATCTCCCTACATGCATATCAGGGTCAGATAAGAGCAGAAGCTTCATTTTAAGTCCTTTGCACAGGTGTGACTCATGTCAAGGGTCCTCCTTCTGTCCCCAGCGCCTCGTAGGCTACAAGGTCCGGGCTCTTGGCATGTCACAGAAATAACCATGGAGGGAGCTCACTGTCAGAAAGCACTCACTAGTCCTCTCTTGTCTCCCCACGGGTCTTCACCTTCTTCATTTTCCCATGAAGGATTACACTGGCCAGTGATTATCACAATATCTGTGCACGTGACGTATGCACACCGCCAAGAGTCAGGAAGGATGTGGATTATGGAGGCNAGGTCTTGGAGCTCCCTCAGACCCGCTGGCTACTTTGTTTCCTCATCTGCAAGTGGGGATAATGAGACCTGCTCGGTATCTGCCCCTGGAGTTAAAGGACACCAGGTCACTCGGGGAAAAAAATGTATGAGGTGCGTGAGAGGCCTTAGTGTGTCCGCCAAATGTCCTATGTTGAAGCCCTCGCCCCCGTGTGGGTTTTGGAGACAGAGCCCCGAGGAGGTGATTCCGTGAAAAGGAGGCTCCTAGGGTGGGTCTCCCTCCAGTCCAGTGGGTGTCCTTGTAAGAAGAGGACATCCAGACGACAGACACCGGACATGGATGCGCAGAGGTCGGACCAGGGGAGGTCCGAGCGGGAGGGGCGTCTGCTCCCCAAGGACAGAGGCCTGAGGAAAAACCACACCTGCCAA
>NC_048220.1:141313464-141323432 GCF_002007445.2 Ailuropoda melanoleuca | reverse complement strand
TCCGCCAAATGTCCTATGTTGAAGCCCTCGCCCCCGTGTGGGTTTTGGAGACAGAGCCCCGAGGAGGTGATTCCGTGAAAAGGAGGCTCCTAGGGTGGGTCTCCCTCCAGTCCAGTGGGTGTCCTTGTAAGAAGAGGACATCCAGACGACAGACACCGGACATGGATGCGCAGAGGTCGGACCAGGGGAGGTCCGAGCGGGAGGGGCGTCTGCTCCCCAAGGACAGAGGCCTGAGGAAAAACCACACCTGCCAACACCTTGATCTTGGACTCCGGCCTCCGGAACCGGGAACAAATAGAGCCCCGCGGTCAAGCCGCCCAACCTGTGGCGCTTGGTCCTGGCCGCCCGAGCCGATGGAGCGAGGATGCGAGTCGTTCCACAAACGTGACGGNCCAACCTGTGGCGCTTGGTCCTGGCCGCCCGAGCCGATGGAGCGAGGATGCGAGTCTTTCCACAAACGTGACGGATGCTTGGAAATACATGCACGTCTGCTGGGTCACACAGGTGCGTGGGGACCTCAGTGCCACCCTCCCATCAACGGGTGAAACACCCCGCACTTTCCTAAGGCGTCCTGACTGCAGATGAGTTGGGTTTGCTTGGAGGGGACGCACCATTTCCCACCTTCGGTTGTCTGTCCTCCCGCACTACCCGCGAGCGCATTATCTGGCCCCTAATTACCGAAAACCAATTTTACAAACCTGAGCCCTAGGTTGGCAAACCTGAAGAAGACTGAGGGGAAATGAATATTTATAAATGCAAAGGGCAGAGGTTAACTATGCAAAAGAGCATCGTTAAATATCGTCTCTCTTAAAGCATTAAATATTTCGTGGGTGTTTTATACTTTGTGAAAATGTTAAAAATGTCAATATTTATGCCATAATGCTAAGAAAAAGAATACAAAAAATTATGATTTTTCACTATGCAATACTAATTTTAAAAAGTGTCAAAATAAATTTATATTATACCAATATGGAAATGTCTTTGCCCTTCGAACTCCTTAAACCACTAAAATGTGATTTAGTTTTCATTTTTCTTGCTGCCTAAAAACCTTTTAAAATTGAATCTTTGTTGTTTTTCAGAAGACGGATGTCTTGGGCAGTGGATTTGGATCAGGAAAATGAGCCCCTCGCATCTCCTGTCTACATTTCATTTCCACCCGGCTTGCCACTGACACCTGCCCCTTTCAATAACCACTGAAAATTAATTATGGAGTCCCCAAAATCACAGGTTTGGTTTTAAACTCTGAGCTGAGAGCAGAATCTTTCCAAATATTCCCTTCAATCTGGGAATTCCCAGTGTGCCCCAAGGCAAGTGATTTATTTTTACCTTCTTCCCATATCCCCCCGCAGGTGGTGCCTCCAGAAATTAATCTAAAGTCTACTTCAGAGCCCAATGCCAAAATGCCAAAAGTGCAGGTGTCCAGGGATGCCTTGTCAATGGTTTGGGAATGAAAATAAAACAATACAAAACAAAAACCTGGGTTGGTCCCAAGAGCTACTGGTTATCGCGGTTCTCGAGCTACAGCTGCGTCTTCTTGGTCCAGGTCCCCAGAGCAGCACGTTCCTGTCTCAGCCTGCTTTGACTTGGGGACATTTACTGAGGTTCTTTCTCTGCGTTTGGACGCTGAGATCCCAGCAGGCACAGACCACCACGCCAATCCCTGGAACGCCCCCCACCAAGGCTCCTCGGGGCATCGGAAATGGCTTTCCTGCAGACAGGACCCCACTGAGTGTCTGATGAGCTCCTGTGCCGGCAGTGCAGGGGGTCAGGTGGGCCCATGGTGATGAAGAGATGTGTGTCCTACACAAGTAGAGGGGAACTTCAGTCCGTCTTCACAAGACGAGGCCGACCTGACCCATGGCTGTGTTTCACTGTCTGCTGTGGTACACGTCTAGGCTGACACGGAGGGGTACGACAAATAAAGCAGCTGCCCACCAGCCGCCACTCAAGAGACATTTTGTCCCAAGGGAACTAATCACTGACAGGAAAACTCATGCTTTGTTTTGGCAGACATGCTTGGCAATCTTAGAGAAACCAGCATTTTATTTTATTTTATTTTTTTAAAAAGATTTATTTATTTATTTTAGAGCGTGAGAGAGCGAGCACAAGCAGGGAAGGGGCAGAGGGAGAGTGAGAGTGGCAGACTTCTCGCTGACCACGGAGCCTCATGTGGGGCTCAATCTCATAACCTGGAGATTGTGACCTGAGCCGAAATCAAGAGTTGGATGCTTAACCAACTGAGCCACCCAGGCCCCCCGAAACCAGCATTTTCAAACAAGTATCAGTAAAAGCATCGCAAAGACTCCAGTGCATCCTGGTGAAAACAGTTGCATGCCTTACTGAAAAAATGTTTTCAAGTAGTCTCCAAGCATGGTCTGGAGCCCAACGTGGGGCTTGAACTCACGACCCTGAGACCTAGAGCCTAGCTGTGATCAAGAGCGTCAAGAGTTTATGCTCAACTGACTGAGCCACCCAGGTGCCCCGAGATTATTCTTTTTTAATGAAATCTCGACAGAGCCAAAGATGGAGGCTCTCTGGCAGCTGCTCCAGTAAGAGAGTCAGAACTGGGAGCCCAGATCCCAGAGGTCCCCTGTCCTCTGCACCCCCGCACCTTGTTCTGTGCTTCTGGTTCAAAGAGAGGGTGCCGCCTCATCTCCTGCCCCAGGGGAGAACCCATTTGACTTTAACAGTAGTTGCAAGGGACTTGTGACAGGAGGACAAAAAGCATGGGACACTGTGCTGTGTATTCCATTGAAAAACGCCAAGAAACACATTTATTTTCTCACAGATTGCGTTCTCGGGAAGCAGATGATGAGTTGGAGTTTGGATCGCGAGATGCTTCCTGGAGACGACACCCGGGAGAGGGAAGGGAGGAAGCAGCTTGGGCAGAGGAAGAAGTCGAGCTTTCGATGCCAAACTGACAAAGCCTCTTTTGTCAGGGAGCTCCAGAGAGGGCGTGCCCCTCAGAGTATCCTGGGTCAGTCTGGCAGACCAGGCTCCCTATGTGTCCAACGGCAGGCTCCGGGCAGGCTGTGCCTTCTGTGAGCTGACCACCTGCGGCTGGGGCAGACCCTCAGAGAGCCCGTCTCAGGAGCCTTCTAGCAACCCCATGCTGTGTCATCAGACATGGAGTTCTCCGTGAAGGGGACTTGAGGGACAATCAACCCTCTTCCACAGCCTCATGTCAGACTGTCCATCAGTCTTCACCTTCACAGGGTCACAGCTACTCCGCTTTCCCTCTGCTCTACAGTATGGAAAAACACCGCTCTTTCTAGATGCCCAGTGGTTAGCACCGGGAACCCACCCGCCTAAGGAGGCAGTGCAGGGACCATACTTGGCCATTCCCTTTGGGATCGCACTCCCACACCCGCTGGCTTAACAGAACAGTGCTTCCTCACAGATGCAGTTCTGATAAATACTCCCCACCTTCTTAGAGTTATATGGAATTAAAAACATCACTAAGCAGAACACATAGAACTTCACTTGACGAGTAGAAGCCTGAGACCAACAACACAGTCAGAAGCTGTTGCGAGGGTTTCAGGGAAGGGACAGGATGACCTGGTGGTGTTGAGAATGGCCTGCAGTTTGGGGACATCTGTTTCAGCCAGTGGGTCCAGCAGGGGACCCATTTCACCCTCGGTGGGTCTGAAAATGGACCAAGGGGGTGATAACATTTAATAGCCATTTTGGAATGTCACGTGACTTCTAGGATCTGCTGAGAAAAAATTATTTCAGAATTCTTTCAATCCTGAATATCAAAAAATCAATCTTTGTATCTGGAGTCCCTTTCACCAGAGCCCAGCCTATATCTCAGGTAGGCTCCTCCTGTTGCCTGCAAGGACACTGCCCCTCTTCCCACCATCCCAAGCGCTGCTCTGGCCCTGCCTCCCACGTATCTACTATGGCTACTATGCACGGGTTTTTTTAGGTATATGCACTGACGACATTACTGCTCTGAGAAAACAGTAAGAAATGCTGGATTAAAGAACTCTTTATTTCTAGAAAAAGGAGATGAAAATGGAAATATGATCTCACACAATGTAAAACGGCAGATAAGTCAAGAATTAATAGGTTCTATCATAAATAAAAGTTAAATTTCAGTTTCACATCGGGATGGCTTTGATCTGTTTTTCATCTGAGAATGTCCAATTGGAGAATTCAAGCACTTAAGAACATAATCACAAAGACTAGAATTACCAATTGTGTATTTTAAGACATTAATTGTTGAAGGAGACATTTTCCTGGGGAACTCCTACATAAAACATTCAAAATAATGTGGAGGCATAACACATAATATATCTTCTAAAATACATCTTATATTTTTCAATGGATTATATATACATATGCAAAAATAGATCAGAGGAGCTGAATAACTAAATTATAAAATAAAAATGGCAGATCAAATCCAACTATATCAACGAGACCATTAGATATGAATGGATAAAACAATCTAATCAAAGATAGAGATTATCAGCCTGGGTGGTTATTGAACAAGATTCGACTAATACACTGTCCATAGCAGGCGCCCTTTGGATTCAAAGATGCGAACAGATTGAAAGTAAAAGGACTGTCGGCGATCTGTCACGCGAACTGCGACCTCAGGAGGGTTGGAGTGTCTTCACTCGTGTCAGACAAAATAGACTTTGAGTCAAATGTGTTACTAGAGATAAAGAGGGAATTTTATGGTAATAAAAAATCCAGTGCATCAGGAAGATGAAATAATTATAGACTGCATCCAGCAACAGCACTGAACTAGACGAAGTTAAAAGTGACAGAAATGAAGGGAGGCATAGACAATTCAACACCCTTGGTGGAGACCTCAGTACCCCACTTTCAATAATGGACAGAAAAACCAGGCAGAAGATTAAAAAGGAAACAAGACCTCAACAACACCGTAAGTGAACTGGAGCTAACATATCCACAGGACCTCTCCCAGTCACAGCAGAAGCCACAGTTTCCTCCAGGACGTAGAGAACATTACGTCTGGAGTAGAACATATTTTAGGCTGTAAAAAACTCAGTAAATTCGGGGCAGCTGCATGGCTCAGTTGGTTAAACTCCTAGCTCTTTGTTTCAGCTCAGGTCATGATCTCAGGGTCCTGGGATGAGCTCCTCATTGGGTTCTATGCTCAGCAGGGGTCTGCTTGAGATTCTCTCTCCCCTCTGCCCCTCGTCACCCTCTAAAAATAAATAAATCTTTAAAAAAATTAATAAATTTGAAAGTGTATCCATAATACAAAGTCTGTTCTCTGGCCACAGTGGAATTAATTTAGAAATCAGTAACAGAAAAAAATTGGGAAACTCAGAAATATGGGGATATTAAGTAATGCACACCTAAATAAGCAGTGGGTTAGAGAAGAAATAAAAAATCAAGTTAGACAATATTCTTGTAGGCTTAAAGGAAATGGTGAGTTTCAAAGACAGTAACCAGATGGGCATGGTTTCTTCTTGGCTGTGATGATGGTCACACCTGTCTGTGAGTCCTGACAAGCCTTGCACTGTGACGTTTCTGTGGCTGAATTGCGTGCTATGTGAATTACATCGTTATAAAGTTTTTTTTTAAGATTTATTTATTTATTAGACAGAGAGAGACAGCCAGTGAGAGAGGGAACACAAGCAGAGGGAGTGGGAGAGGAAGAAGCAGGGCTCATAGTGGAAGAGCCTGATGTGGGGCTCAATCCCTGAACACTGGGATCACACCCTGAGCCAAAGGCAGATGCTTAAGCTGTGATGATGGTCACACCTGTCTGTGAGTCCTGACAAGCCTTGCACTGTGACGTTTCTGTGGCTGAATTGTGTGCTATGTGAATTACATCTTTATAAAGTTTTTTTTTTAAAGATTTATTTATTTATTAGACAGAGAGAGACAGCCAGCGAGAGAGGGAACACAAACAGGGGAAGTGGGAGAGGAAGAAGCAGGATCCCCGTGGAAGAGCCTGATGTGGGGCTCAATCCCGGAACGCTGGGATCACACCCTGAGCCGAAGGCAGATGCTTAACGACTGCGCCACCCAGGTGCCCCCTTTATAAAGCTTTTTAAAAAGAGAAAATAAAATAAAGCATGATGATATTTCCCAATTCTACAGCCAGTGAGAAGATACTATTTCTTCAGGAATAACAGAACAAAGGGAAATAGTTCAGAAAAGTTTTTATAAACTTTCCTGGGCATTTACTGGATTTTTTGAAAATACTGAACGATTAAGGGAAATATGGAAGTTTGAGCAATATCACACTTCTAAAAATTCTTATGGAATAGGATCTCGGTGCAAATCAAAATAGGGAAAAATGAAATGAAAGAAGACATCACTGAGAAGTAGTTTGGTCATGTGTATTTGTAACCAAATACATATCACTGCATCTTCAGAAACCCCTGAGCGCTGAACTTGGTTTTGGGTTCACCTAGACTTAGGCTGCTCCCAGCTTGCTCATGGAATCAAGCAGCTCTCTTCTCTGGAAAGAGGAAACTTCATGCCAGATCTCAAGTGTTTCCGAGCAATAAATTTTCAAAGACATTGATCAGTGACAGAGAAAGATGGCACCGTGAGTGAGGACCAGAGGATACAAGGCAATGGACACAGACCTACAGAGCCTTCAGGTATTGAATTTACCTAACACAGCTTGTCACTTCCTTCACAAAGTGAATATAAAGCTTGAAAACATCTGCAGCAAGTCTGAAATGTTGCAAATTGTTTCAAAATATTCTCAAAAAAAAAAAAACTAAATAGGATTTCTAGGGGGAAAAAAAAGTGGTGGATGCTTTGCCTGGAGTAGGACTTTTTCTCTACTGGGCTTTGAAGCACTGATATACTGGGTGGGCTTCAAAAGCTTGCCTTCATGCAACATTACGGCCAGTTAGTGGGTCCTTGGTTCCACCCATATAATGAACCACAGCCTTAAAGGGGAGAAATTCGTCAGTGAAATAGACACTACGTGGGTGGGTCAAGTTCCATAAATGAAAGGTCTGAAAGGTCACATGCCCAAAGTCTTCAACATTGTCTGCAGGATCTCATCTTCCTCTTTCTGTCTTTATTTGAGTAGGGAAACTCTGAAAGTCATTTCCAAACAGCAGCACTGGGAGGTGATGGGGGAGCAGGGAAGTGTGCAAGTCCACTATTAGAGGACCCAGGGTTCCGAGAAGGAGAAAAGGAGAAAGCGTTGGCGTGCTTGCCTGGGTTGAAGCAGCCTATACTGTTATGCATACTATTACTATGCATGTACATTGGGGGACTGTAGCTTTGGATTCATTAAATATTTTTGCTACCTTAATCTCTTGACGTGTCCTCCTGGCGCAGGTGATCTCCCTCGCACCAGTCCACTCCTCGTGCCGCCATCTCTTCTCAACCAGAGGGAATTCGCTTCCCTCTCAGGTTGCTTGGGAGTCCCATGTTCATCTCCCCTTTGTCAAGTAGATACATTGAACAGTTCATCTCTCCTCACTTTTTCCTTGCAACCTTGCTGGTCCAAACACACCAAGAGGTTCAGTGGAAAAAAGGAACATTCCTTTTGTTCTTGGGTGGGCACATGCCATCCTTCTCTTGATGACAGAATATATTTGCTGTAGCCACACAATGTGGTAAGCAACCTAAACTATGAGTGTCTGAAATTTCTGAGCCCCCATCAGACACATTTCTGCAGAGAATTCTTAGCCGTGTTCCATGTACCAAGTACACATCCGATAAGGACCTTCAGTGGCCCTTCCAGGAACAGTGCTGCCGTCTGGGGCTGCTTTCTCCAATGACATGTATCACCCCACTGCTGCAAGACCAGTAAGGAGCTGTGGATTCATTCCAGAATGGAGAGAAGAGGGCGGGATTCCTAGAGCACAGCCCTGCCCTGGGGTTACTCTGCTAGAAACCTAATCTCACAGAGATTCCGGGGTTTTGAAAAGATTTTGAGATAAATGCTTAGTCAAAAAATAGTTGTATTTAAATTAACAAAATGTTTTGGATTCCAAATATATGCAAGTGTTTTGGTCACAGTTTCTTTTGAGGAAATACCGGTTTTCTCATAGCACAGGCCAGTTACTACCAGCCTTGCTTCTCAAGTGGGACAAGACAAGCTGATGTATTGGAAAGAAACTCAGCCAGTAGAATTTTCATTTCATATGACATTAAGTTTCTAGCACACTCGGTATATCCACTTTGACCTTGTACCTAGAGAAAATGAGGGAGGAACAACTTCACTGCTCCCCTGAGAGCTGCTACCCGTGAGAGCGGCCAGTCGCTGGCAAGTGGTTACACTTCGGCGTGGCATCATTGACTTCCCTACCCCTAGGACCGTTCCATTTGCTTGAGTTGGACTCTGTTTTATTGGGGCTCATCCCTTTGTCTCAGACAGTCTCTGCCTCTCTCTCTAGCCCCTGCCACTCACACATTGCGTGGTCTGCAGCAGACGTCCAGTAAATGCTTCGAGGGAAGTTTGTGAATCCACTACCTAGAATAAGACTCTCTGATGTAAATTATTACGTGTGATATGCCAAGTCCCCGGAGGTAATTTTCAGTGGAATGGCATCGGATTCTCTACATCATGGTCTGATAACACAATAAACAAAAGTCAAAATAAAACACACTTGGCATTTTCTTGATAACTGGGCTATGCATTCAGCCCAGTGATTTTTAAACCAATCAACCAATAGGTATTGAGTAACATTTATGTGTAAGTTTCTGCGCCTTAAAAAGGCTTGTCCTGCCTAACAAGGAAACTTGGAGGAAGGGGATATCAATCTCTCAAATCAAGGTAACTGTTTTATAATTACAATGTATTACATAGGATTTTCCGTTCCTTGAATGGTGGGACAGAACACAAAGATATTCAGGCAGATAAAAGGCAGGACTGTGTTACTTGCAGTTTCAAATAGAGGCACCAAAGCCCTTCGTTTTCCAACCAGAGCTTTAACAAAACTCCTTAACTCCTCAAAGTCTTTATGCCTTTCTGTGTCATGCACAAATTTCATGGAAATGCATGAATTGCAATATTTCAACGACTGGGTTGAGAAAGAACGTAATCACAGGTGCTCTCTGAAGACATTTTATTTTTTTTTACTTTTTTTTTTATATTTTATTTATTTATTTGACAGAGATAGAGACAGCCAGCGAGAGAGGGAACACAAGCAGGGGAGTGGGAGAGGAAGAAGCAGGATCCTAGCGGAGGAGCCTGATGTGGGGCTCGATCCCATAACGCCGGGATCACGCCCTGAGCCGAAGGCAGACGCTCAACCGCTGTGCCACCCAGGCGCCCCTCTCTGAAGACATTTTAAACGTTGCTACTGGAATAAAAACGAAAGTCATGTTCAGAGTTGGGACCAGACAAACGGAACACACTGAGCTCTGCATATTCTAAAGGCATCCATTGACAAACCGCTATTGTGACTTGACTTCCTCATCGTTTGAAGAAGTAAGAATTTAAATGGCTCCTCCAACGTCCCTGACAGAGTGCCACAGTCATCAGATGACACAGCTCAAGGCAGAATGTCATAGTCTGTGTGCTGGGGCAGATGGCGTTTGGCAGTGGAATTAGGGCGGTATTATCACCCTATTGGGCAAATGCAACCTGCCACCTCCCTCAGCTCCTATGCTGGAACTCCATACTGATCGGCTGTCTATAAACTCACTAGGAGTTTGGGCAAGAGTTGGCTTGCTTTGTAAGAGAATAATGACACCGCAGATTTGATACTGTTTAGTTAAGTCAAACACTATTCACTTTTTTAAAGTGTGCATTTCATTAGAGACATGAAAATACTTCTTCCCATAGAGATATTAAGATAACTTTTCTACTAGTTTTTTAAAAAGCTATATATTACTTTCCAGATTCCATGTCACACCAAATAAATATAAAATTATTTAGGAAGAAATGATAGTGTCGGTTTACAAACACACACATGGAGTATACATATGTGTATCTATGTCCATATGTATACGTGGTAAACACACACACACACACACATACGCACACACACACTGGTTCTGTCTTT
>NC_048220.1:141298927-141312755 GCF_002007445.2 Ailuropoda melanoleuca | reverse complement strand
TGATGTGGGGCTCGATCCCATAACACCGGGCACGCCCTGAGCCGAAGGCAGACGCTCAACCGCTGTGCCACCCAGGCGCCCCTCTCTGAAGACATTTTAAACGTTGCTACTGGAATAAAAACGAAAGTCATGTTCAGAGTTGGGACCAGACAAACGGAACACACTGAGCTCTGCATATTCTAAAGGCATCCATTGACAAACCGCTATTGTGACTTGACTTCCTCATCGTTTGAAGAAGTGAGAATTTAAATGGCTTCTCCAACGTCCCTGACAGAGTGCCACAGTCATCAGATGACACAGCTCAAGGCAGAATGTCATAGTCTGTGTGCTGGGGCAGATGGCGTTTGGCAGTGGAATTAGGGCGGTATTATCACCCTATTGGGCAAATGCAACCTGCCACCTCCCTCAGCTCCCATGCTGGAACTCCATACTGATCGGCTGTCTATAAACTCACTAGGAGTTTGGGCAAAAGTTGGCTTGCTTTGTAAGAGAATAATGACACCACAGATTTGATACTGTTTAGTTAAGTCAAACACTATTCACTTTTTTAAAGTGTGCATTTCATTAGAGACATGAAAATACTTCTTCCCATAGAGATATTAAGATAACTTTTCTACTAGTTTTTTAAAAAGCTATATATTACTTTCCAGATTCCATGTCACACCAAATAAATATTAGATTATTTAGGAAGAAATGATAGTGTCGGTTTACAAACACACACATGGAGTATACATATGTGTACCTATGTCCATATGTATACGTGGTAAACACACACACACACACACATACGCACACACACACTGGTTCTGTCTTTGGACGAAAGTGACTTTAACTCCTCTGGACCTGACTTTTTTTTTTTTTTCAATAATCGAAGCTATTGGACAAGACAATCTTTAAGATTTTATTTAAGTTTTACAGCCTTGGTTCAGTTAAAAGGAAAAACAAAAAATAGGAAGAGGGTTTAATACCTATGGTTATAAAACATCTCTACTTATTACATTTTGCTATGTTCAAAGAAAGAGACACTAGTTGATCTCATGTCCTTGCTAATTTTTTTCAGAGCTTGTAATTTTATGTATTTGCATAAAATGAGGTGGGAAAGCTAGCTCATCTCCCTTTACTTGTAATACACCTTAAGGAAGTTTTTGATTAATCTACAAGACCCCAGGGCAGATGTTAATAACAAATAATGAGAGCATATGGTAGAAGGACTGATTCATTTGTGGTCTACTGGTCTTAACCCCCTTGTGAAAAACAATAAAAACATAATACATGCAGTAATTTCAAAACAATCCTTAACAGTGCCAGAGTCTCTTAAGCCTTACACTATTTGATTTATCTTTAAAATCCCTTTCCAATTAAACGTACTGATACTTGGAATTAAATAAAAGCCTCAGAGGGTAAGCAGTGCTTTTGCTTTTAACATAATTTAAAATGCAGACACCTCAGATTTGCCAGTGGCAACAGAACATTTCCTAAAACCAAATGCTCATATATATCTCCTCTTTCATAAGAAAGAGATATAATTCCACAAAGCTGCCTGTGTGAGACTCAAGGACAATTCACCTCAACCTATTATCAAAAAGACAAGAGATAAAATGTGCTGGTGAGATGTGGAGAAAAGGGAACCCTGATAAACTGTTGGTGGAAAAGTACATTAGTACAGCCCATGTGAAAAACAGTATGACAGTTCCTCAAAAAATTACCAATAGGACTGGCATATGATTCAGCATTTCTACTTCTGGATACATACCAAAAAGAATTGAAATCAAGATCTCGAAGAAATATCTTCAGTCCCATGCTCATGGCGGCATTATCCACAGTAGCCAGGCATGGAAACAACCTAAATGTCCTTCAGTGGATGAACTGATAAAATGTGATTACACACACACACACACACACACACACACTAGACTATTATTAAGTCATAAAAAAATCTTGCCGTTTATAACAACACAGATGAATCTAGATGGCATCAAGCTCACATAAGGCAAAGACAATTACTGCATGGTATCACTTCTATGTGGAATTTCAAGGGGAAAAAAAAGCCAACAGTTTCAAAGAAACAGAAAATAGCATGGAGGTTGCCAGGGGCTGGGGGAAGGGGAAAATCGGGTGATGTAGAGGTCAAAGGGTACATTCTCAGTTACAGGAAGATTAAGTTCTGAGGATCTAATGTACAGCGTGGAGACTATAGTTAATAATGCGGTATCCTATACTTGAAGGTTACTGGAACTGGATCTTACGCATTTTCACCACACACGCGAAAAGAACAATTACCATCAAGAAATAAAGATGTGAGACCAGAAGCAGTAAAGTACACAAAATATCTCTCTTTGGAGACCTACAGATTTCACAGCAGCGGAGACAGAAGCAATGATTTAGGACTCCCACCCTTCATCTTCCCGCCTCCAGAAACAGCTCTTGGATGACTCTAAGAGCTGAGACTTTCAGTTTGCATAACAGTCTTTTACTAGCTTTTATCATTATAAATCTACATCGTTATGAAATACTCCTCAGCCCAAAGAAGAGGTTTATTTACAATTCAAACATTATTTTGCAGCATACCATTCTGGCAGGCTAGCAAGACTGTGCTTTTTAGGGGCTCTGTCTACTCTCAAGTCTAGCTTTGCCAAAACATCCAAATATGTAGATGTATTTCCAGAACAGCAGCCACATTTTATTTGCCTTCACATCCCCAGAGATAAGTCAGTGCCTGGCCCAGAGCTGGTGGGTGAGCCATACATCTCTGTAATGGCGGTCCTTGAAGATAAAGCCATGGGGTCCCGTACTTTTGTGGTATCTTCTTTGCATCCAGTCACATGCTGATCACCTCCTCAACTCACAAGCTAATTGTTCTCCTGGTACCCTTTTCTCAAATTACGATTTTTGTTCATTGTAATGCGAAGAAAACACAGCATACGTCATCCCTGTTCCAGCTGTTCATCAAATTCTATTTGTGTATTCAGGTACCAAGAGATCTGGAACTCCTGCGTTGGCTTCCTAGCAGTGACCTAGGTAAAGCATTATCACATTTCCTGAAACAGAAGTGGGGACAATAAACAACAACTCAACACTGTGCCATGTCCACGTGCAAGAGGGTGTCCATGAGACGTGTTTCGGATGCTGATCATTGTCATAGCTGATTAATTTTGTTGATACAGGAAATGAAGAATATTGTAAATTGGAACATCTCCTGAAATTTAGGATTCAGGATATAATGTCACCATAAAATATAAAGATCTATTTGCCACAATTTTGAAGCATCAGGATTAGGCCAAACCAAAAAACAAACAAACAACAACAACAACAACAACACAACAAACTAAACCAAACCAAACCAAACCAATAACAACAACAAAAAAAACCAGTCCAGACTTAAAGGTAAAAGTAACTACTTGAGACTTAAGACTAAAAGTAAGTAACTACTCTTAAGCCTAAAATAAAAAGTTCTATCACATCTATTTCCAAAGCACCTCCTCAAAGTAGAAGGAGATAAATTCACTTCGAGGGAGGCTTGTGCATTTTTCTCTGATGTCATTAACACATTAACATTCATTGGACAGAAATCAGGTTTGGCTTTGGAGAATTGGAGTTTCCAGAAGCCCACCCTGTGACTACTTTGGCTGTACATAATTAAACATGAGTTTTCTAATGAAATAGAAGATAGAAATGAGAAAGGATTTTGACAAAATATGAAGTTGATACACTATTAAATATCAGTCATCTGTTCATTTTAATCAGGGTGCAGAAATCCCATTTGATTATGCAATACGTGTATGGAACACTCCACATTCGCAGACCGAGCTAACGAGAGGGAGGTGGTCTAGTAACTT
Source organism: Ailuropoda melanoleuca (assembly GCF_002007445.2). NCBI lineage: Eukaryota > Metazoa > Chordata > Mammalia > Carnivora > Ursidae > Ailuropoda > Ailuropoda melanoleuca. Next base: position 141,308,919 of record NC_048220.1, on the reverse strand, counting down.
CACAGAAGAAGTGGAAACTCCTTCCTCTGGACTCCTGGAGACTCACTGAGGGGAGGTTTGCAGGAGATAGGAGGTGGCCTTGGAACTCAGCCAAGTTAACTGATCCCAAGAGAAATTGCTCCCATGACTGGGGTCCCTTGACTACAGGCCCCTCTAGGTCATGGTCATGTTTGCAACTGCTGAGGAGTTTTTGCGCCTGTTACTGAATAAATGCTCAGTGAAAGCCTGCACAGCTTGAATTTGTTAGCGATATCACATGGTCAACACAGGACACGTACATACCGTCCTCAAAGCCTAATGCTTTGGAAGGACATTAGTTTTGGAATCAGAGAAAATCAGAGTGGACAACCCAAGGAAAGATCACAGTGAAAAGAATCGCTGTGTCTCTGTAATGACAGCGGAGATGCGTTCCTTACAACATGGAGGAAAGGGCAGTGTGGTGACATCCCCCTTTACATACTGTCTAGGGCTTCCCAGACAAAGAGGGCAAGCCACGTCCACACGGTGGACATTCAGAAATCATATACCACCACCTGAATCATAAGAGGGCAGTGTATGGGTATTTATTGTTTTGCTCAGTTCAATTTTCGTTCTGCCTGTGTCTGGTAAGAATGCCTCAGTCTTCAAAGGAAAACAACCTGAATGTCTGTTCCCCACTTTTCATGGGTCTGTGGGAGTTCCCAGCATGCCACACTTTCATTGATAAAACTAGGAAGCCTCAGGCAAGTCAAGAAGAAGCAGTGACCCTACTTCTCCGAGGTCATGCATACTAAGACTGTTCATCAGATTGCTTCTTCCTCCTGGGTTCAGAAGGTTGGCATGTGACCCAAACCAGACCAACCAGAATCTCTCTGTTCTGGAGCGTGAGTCTTGACTGGGAGAGAGAATCAAGGANGTGGCATGTGACCCAAACCAGACCAACCAGAATCTCTCTGTTCTGGAGTGTGAGTCTTGACTGGGAGAGAGAATCAAGGATAAAACATCTGAAACTCTGTACCCTGAAGGGGATCGTGTCTCACTTCCCAGGACCTGTGTTTGCTGGCTCCGGACCTTCTGAAAATCGCCTGTCCGGCCACCCTGAATCATGCCAGCAAATGTCCCCTGTGCTCGAGGTAGCCAGAGCGGGGGCAGGTCAGTCACACGAGAAAACTCTCACAGGTGCCCAGAGTGGCCCCTGGAGACGAGGTGGGGTCCGCCGAGGCAACATCAGTGGAGGAGGCAGGAGTGCTTCTCTTGCCCTGCTTATCCCGAGGACGGAACAGGAGCTCCTGCTGCAAACGCCGCACTTCGTTCTCGTGCTTCTGTTGTGTCCTGTGACTCACACGGACGCCTGTGGTGGACGAACGTCAAAGGACTTGACAGAAGATGTTAAAGCCTCAGAAATGAATCGGGAAAGGAGGAGCGTTTTGCCCACGTGGGAGCTTTCTCCCAGGGCCGGGACTCCAGGGCGACCCTCGGGACCACCGTGCTCAGTGCTGGAAAAGCCCAGCTCCCCGCCCCAAGTTGGCGATGGCTGCCCACGGATGCCAGGCGGCCAGAAGCAGAGCGGAGGAGCCCAGGGGACCTGCGCTGGCCTGGTTCTCGCAGCACCGCCCCCTGTCGGGCGACTGTGGGATTGCACGGGCCTCCCCTGGGATTCCTCCTCCAGGCAAAGGGCCGCCTCTCCGTTGTTCTGAAGGGCCCGAGGGTGGAGAGAAGTGCACAGATTCAACTGGACGTTGTGGAGCTGGGCCCCTGCTCAGGTCTATTCTAAGAGGCAGAGAACCCCAGACTGGACCTCAGTCCAGGAACAATATCTCGACATTGGTCCCCATTTAATCGACTTGCCCAAATGCAACGGACAGGAAGCCAGCCGCCCCTTCCCAGGAGCTGTCTTCTCAAGGAATTGGGGTTGCTTAGCTCCCCTGGTGACCGGAGGCCCACACCTAGGGGAAGCAGGTTTCTAGGTGGCGCTGCTCTGGAAGGGACAGCCTCCCACTGCATCTCTCCGAAGGGTCCTTGGAGAACAAGAGACAAAGGAGGGGGTACTGGCGGGCAGAGGCCCCACCTCCGACCCCTCCTCTGCCAGCTCGGGGAGTCCTGCTATTCTGACGCAGCCGGATGTGGACATTGCTCAGGACCCATCACTGTCACCTGGCTCTGCGGGCTGCACCTCTTCTTCCCCTTTCCCAGTGACACTGAAGCGACACACCAGCTTCCTGGTACCTGTTGCCCCCGAGAATGTCCAAGCGGAGAGGAAACTGGGAGAGCGGCCAGGGCTCACGGACAAAATGCCAGCATCTGCTCGGTATTTGTGGTGGTTGCATGGGGATGGGGAGGGTATTATTCCCTGCACATTCCTATATTAAGACATTTTTTTGGAAGTTAGCTCAATTAAGATACAGTAAGCAGCTATACATTATAATTCTCTGTTATTTGTAATCCAGCCTTTCTGTCTGAAGTAATCACTCCTGTTAGAGGCTTTAGTTGTCTCATTCATAAAAAAGCAAGTGTCATTTATAATTCATAACAGCAGTCTATTTATATCTATGTCTGTATCTACCTATCTATCTAGATAGCACCATTCATCCAAGAATTCCTGGACAAGAATTAAAGTAATAATAATAATAATAAAAAAAAAAAAAAACCACTCTTCCTGGTCCCATCCTCCCTTCTCCTTTCCAGGGTGACCTGGTAAGGTGACAAGGTCGATGATCATTTGCTTCTTATCTTTACCTAAGCGGAGACGGTCATTTCCCCTCACTCTCTTTAAGCTTCTGGAGAGATTTTTGGTGTGGTTTTAGTGATAAGACTCAGACAGAAATCAATTCACAAACTATGCAAATTTAGAGAAGTCAGAGCAGGCAATGATCTGACTGCAGGGGAAGGCAAGGCCATACTGATGCGCGGCCAGGAACTATTCAAGTAGAATGATTTGAAAATGTAAAGGATTTGAAAACGCATTTCTGGGACACAGACCACTGAGACAGCTGAAGCAAGCAAAAATGGGAAGCATTTATTCATTTGTATCCCAGGAAAGCATCGGCTCGTTGAGCTGGGGTCTCATGTAGTAAGCTCAGTCACTCTTTGAGGACTTGTGTGGAAACATGGCGGGAGGAAATGGCCACCCAGCATCTGCTTAGCTGTGTCCTCGAGGGCAGTCCAACTGAGGAAGGCTCATTCTTCCAACCGCACACCCTGTTCTTCAAGGGCATGGAAGCAAATGAAGACCATCTGGATAAGAACGAGCACAGGCTTGCGATAGCTAGGGAGTTGGCCACCATGACACACCTTTGGAAGAGACTCCAAGTCAGACGGGGAGAGTAAAATAGGGAAGGATTCACGGGTGTCCTGATAGGAGGCTGTTGGCGTGGGGAAGCTGGAGGTGGGCACACTAGAAGAGGGGCTCCTAGGTGATTGGTTTGGGGCATGTTTTTGACTTCTCCCGGTTGGTCCTGACTTGCAAGGGGACGGCAACGATGAGGAAAGCTGTCAGTTATTACATCTGGGTCATCCTGGGCTGGCTGCTGCGGAGGTCTGAGTCAGACTTCCACCTTCATATATGCTGTGAGCACCCCCTGCTTGTACAGGCAGTCTCTCAGGAGGAATCAAGTTTTTCACCAGCATGTTATAAAATATGAGCAATGCCCCAGGCACTACCCACTGCACTGTGCACACATAATTTCCCATGAGACACTGAAGGCCGATTCCCAGTCCAGTCTGTCTAAGACAGCTCCATGACGGTGCCCTACAAAGCCCCCGGCCCAGGAGGAGGACCCGGTTTCAGTCCCGGCTTTGTCTCCTCTAACTCAGGCGCCTCGCCTGTGAGGTGGGGATTGCAATACCTGCTGGGTGTAGCTGTAGTATCAATAGTTGTACTATTATCAAGTATTTGTATTATTATGCACAGGTAGACATGGTTGTTAAAAGAATAAAAACATTTGCAAGAGGCCCGGGAACCAAAAAGACACAGGCTGAGGACCAGGTCTACCTGCAGCCAGGTTATTCCCTCCCACCAGATACAGGACCGCAAGAAAGAGCAGAGCGGGAGAATGTTCCACGGAGCTGATGGCCCTGAGCCCAAGTGCCAGCGTGCTATTGGGTAGTTCCTTCCACAGGGACAGCACAATGTGGAGGAGGAGCTGAAGTTTATCGTGCACTTCTGCGACTCAAAAATAAAGCAAAATTTGTGGGTTTATTCCCGAAAGCTGCTCTGTGCTAGGTGAGGGAATAAAATTCAAAAAGTTTTGTAGTTAGGAAGAGGTTTTAACCCCGTTCAAACTTCTGTGGCTGGCTCCTTTTTGCTCCTGCAAGTTTGATCTATGTTCAAGAGTGTTACTTGCTTTCAAGGCCATAGTAAATATTATTGAAGTGTGTACACTAAATTTATTTGAAGACCATTTACATCTAGAAAAAGAGACTCGGAACCCACTGCGTGACTCCACTAAGCTGCTCTGGGAATGCTATAAGTCAAAATTCTGAAAACCCAAGAGAACAGAAGTCATTCTCATGGGCTGATTCCCTTGCAAAGCTGCTAAGAACAGCTCTGTCCCTCCCAGTGGTTGTGTTTCAGGAGACGCTCGTGCCTGAACTCAGGTGATCTGCCTGGGCACACTCGGTATCTGAAGGAACAAACACTAAGACTCAAACCAGAAGACCCTGGTCGTGGTGTTTGAAGATAGGAGTGACCACGTCCTGATTGTCCCAGAAGAGAAAGAGAAGGGAGAGGGCCCTCTATGTACCCATCACTGCCAGCACCCAGACAGCTTTGCCCTGGTCAGGGGAAGATGCTGCATAGAGACACCTCTCTGGGCTAGAACTGGCCAGAGACCAGGAGGACACACGGTTGGCTTGGCAATTATAGCCAAGTTGCCGCGGGCAGGGCACTGTGTGAGCATTTTATGCTCACTGCATCTAACTTCCTTTGGGGAAGGTGTTACCAATTCCATTTTACAGAAGAGGATGCTGAGGATAGGAGAGATTGCCTAGATCTCCCTGAGCCAGATGGCTATTGAAAAAGAAGAGAACACCATTAAGAATTGTAAGAACAATAGGGGCACCTGGATGGCTCCATGGGTTAAGCATCTGCTTTAGGCTCAGGTCATGATCCCAGAGTCCTGGAATCCAGCCCCAGGTTGAGCTCCGTGCTCAGCGGGGACCTTGTTTCTCCCTCTCCTTCTGCCCCTGCTCTTCCACTCATGCAGACGCTCAAGCGATCTCTCTCTCTCTGTGTCAAATAAATAAAATCTTTAAAAAAAAAATTATAAGAACAATAGAATAACAACATAGTTCAAGAATAAAATGTAGTACTTTTGTAATGAATTGGAAAATCTCTAAGAAATGTATTTCATAAGGATATAAANATATCAATAGTTGTATTATTATCAAGTATTTGTATTATTATGCACATGTAGACATGGTTGTTAAAAGAATAAAAACATTTGCAAGAGGCCCGGGAACCAAAAAGACACAGGCTGAGGACCAGGTCTACCTGCAGCCAGGTTATTCCCTCCCACCAGATACAGGACCGCAAGAAAGAGCAGAGCGGGAGAATGTTCCACGGAGCTGATGGCCCTGAGCCCAAGTGCCAGCGTGCTATTGGGTAGTTCCTTCCACAGGGACAGCACAATGTGGAGGAGGAGCTGAAGTTTATCGTGCACTTCTGCGACTCAAAAATAAAGCAAAATTTGTGGGTTTATTCCCGAAAGCTGCTCTGTGCTAGGTGAGGGAATAAAATTCAAAAAGTTTTGTAGTTAGGAAGAGGTTTTAACCCCGTTCAAACTTCTGTGGCTGGCTCCTTTTTGCTCCTGCAAGTTTGATCTATGTTCAAGAGTGTTACTTGCTTTCAAGGCCATAGTAAATATTATTGAAGTGTGTACACTAAATTTATTTGAAGACCATTTACATCTAGAAAAAGAGACTCGGAACCCACTGCGTGACTCCACTAAGCTGCTCTGGGAATGCTATAAGTCAAAATTCTGAAAACCCAAGAGAACAGAAGTCATTCTCATGGGCTGATTCCCTTGCAAAGCTGCTAAGAACAGCTCTGTCCCTCCCAGTGGTTGTGTTTCAGGAGACGCTCGTGCCTGAACTCAGGTGATCTGCCTGGGCACACTCGGTATCCGAAGGAACAAACACTAAGACTCAAACCAGAAGACCCTGGTCGTGGTGTTTGAAGATAGGAGTGACCACGTCCTGATTGTCCCAGAAGAGAAAGAGAAGGGAGAGGGCCCTCTATGTACCCATCACTGCCAGCACCCAGACAGCTTTGCCCTGGTCAGGGGAAGATGCTGCATAGAGACACCTCTCTGGGCTAGAACTGGCCAGAGACCAGGAGGACACACGGTTGGCTTGGCAATTATAGCCAAGTTGCCGCGGGCAGGGCACTGTGTGAGCATTTTATGCTCATTGCATCTAACTTCCTTTGGGGAAGGTGTTACCAATTCCATTTTACAGAAGAGGATGCTGAGGATAGGAGAGATTGCCTAGATCTCCCTGAGCCAGATGGCTATTGAAAAAGAAGAGAACACCATTAAGAATTGTAAGAACAATAGGGGCACCTGGATGGCTCCATGGGTTAAGCATCTGCTTTAGGCTCAGGTCATGATCCCAGAGTCCTGGAATCCAGCCCCAGGTTGAGCTCCGTGCTCACCGGGGACCTTGTTTCTCCCTCTCCTTCTNTGAAGTTTATCGTGCACTTCTGCGACTCAAAAATAAAGCAAAATTTGTGGGTTTATTCCCGAAAGCTGCTCTGTGCTAGGTGAGGGAATAAAATTCAAAAAGTTTTGTAGTTAGGAAGAGGTTTTAACCCCGTTCAAACTTCTGTGGCTGGCTCCTTTTTGCTCCTGCAAGTTTGATCTATGTTCAAGAGTGTTACTTGCTTTCAAGGCCATAGTAAATATTATTGAAGTGTGTACACTAAATTTATTTGAAGACCATTTACATCTAGAAAAAGAGACTCGGAACCCACTGCGTGACTCCACTAAGCTGCTCTGGGAATGCTATAAGTCAAAATTCTGAAAACCCAAGAGAACAGAAGTCATTCTCATGGGCTGATTCCCTTGCAAAGCTGCTAAGAACAGCTCTGTCCCTCCCAGTGGTTGTGTTTCAGGAGACGCTCGTGCCTGAACTCAGGTGATCTGCCTGGGCACACTCGGTATCCGAAGGAACAAACACTAAGACTCAAACCAGAAGACCCTGGTCGTGGTGTTTGAAGATAGGAGTGACCACGTCCTGATTGTCCCAGAAGAGAAAGAGAAGGGAGAGGGCCCTCTATGTACCCATCACTGCCAGCACCCAGACAGCTTTGCCCTGGTCAGGGGAAGACTGCATAGAGACACCTCTCTGGGCTAGAACTGGCCAGAGACCAGGAGGACACACGGTTGGCTTGGCAATAATAGCCAAGTTGCCGCGGGCAGGGCACTGTGTGAGCATTTTATGCTCATTGCATCTAACTTCCTTTGGGGAAGGTGTTACCAATTCCATTTTACAGAAGAGGATGCTGAGGATAGGAGAGATTGCCTAGATCTCCCTGAGCCAGATGGCTATTGAAAAAGAAGAGAACACCATTAAGAATTGTAAGAACAATAGGGGCACCTGGATGGCTCCATGGGTTAAGCATCTGCTTTAGGCTCAGGTCATGATCCCAGAGTCCTGGAATCCAGCCCCAGGTTGAGCTCCGTGCTCAGCGGGGACCTTGTTTCTCCCTCTCCTTCTGCCCCTGCTCTTCCACTCATGCAGACGCTCAAGTGATCTCTCTCTCTCTGTGTCAAATAAATAAAATCTTTAAAAAAAAAGAATTATAAGAACAATAGAATAACAACATAGTTCAAGAATAAAATGTAGTACTTTTGTAATGAATTGGAAAATCTCTAAGAAATGTATTTCATAAGGATATAAATCTATATTAAGTTACATATACACACATATCTATAACTACACATATGCACGCACTCGTGCACACACACTCGTACAAATGCATGAAAATCTGACTTCTTGATAGACATGGAAGGAATTAAAAAGGTTTTCACTATCACTTGCAATATAGATCATCAACTGGTAAACATAATACTGGTAGATCAACTTTGAGAGTATAATAAAATACATGGGAATTACATGTTTGTGAGGCAAAGATATTTTACAATTAGAAAAATTCATCAATATCAGTCCTTTAATTAATAGCTCCCCCTCATAGTTCTTTAAAAGGACAGTTGATATGTACAAGACTGTGTTAATATCCAATTGACAGAGAGCTAGTATGCTTATTCTGTTACTAACACTTGTCTGGGTGTGTGTTTGCTCACAGCCTCAGCTCTCTGTAAGATGGGAGTTGCTCACAGACTGTTTTCCAAGGTTACACTCAAGTTTCCTCTGACGATTAGAACTCTGGTAATTGAGTTTCCCAAACAGTCGATTTGATATGCTTTCATCATTTCAGAACATCGTTAAGAGAAAAGTAAAACTTACCTAAATTCCATCTCTTGGGCACAAGTGATCCTGCTATTGTTTCTATCCTACTCTTGTTTCTAGACTGTCACGCTCGGTGTTTCGAGGGGGACAACATGACTGTGCTTGTACTTTTCAGCTCATCATCAGCACGTGTCCGTGCTAATTAGTGGAGACCTGCATCTGTGTTTAGTGAGCTCAGTGCGTGGGTGCTCCTCCCCAGTGGTGAACGGATTAAGTCATTTGTAGAATACCCCTTTCAGTGAATGAACTCCCTAGGGAAATAAATGTTTTGGCTGAAAAATTATTCATTATTTGATAGATACAGTGTCAGAGAGGAGATACACTGACAACTAAAAATTTGGCTGATCCATGGCATATTTCGGAATACACTTATCACATAAAGAAAGAGATCAACAGGACGTCGGAATTTATATATAGGCACATTATTTGTGTTTTGAGCACATTATCTAGTTTAATGAAAGGGGGTAATGTTTCCCTAGTGTGACTACTGAACAGTGCTATACAGTGAAGCTGAGGTGGGGTGTGACGTGGCGGACCAGCGTGGGATTCTGGAGATCCAGCTCTAACTCAGCCCTGAGACACTGGAACTCCAGCTGCTTTCCCCAGACCTTGGAATGAGTAAAACATAACCTATTCATGGAGAGAGAATGTGTAATCAAGACACTTAACAGGTGGTAGATACAACCCAAATTAATAGTAGTCGTTGTGAAATGTCTACCAGCCAATATTGTAAGGATGTAAGGGAACAAATGTCCACAATAAAATAAGGGATTTTTATTAGAAATTACACTGGCTGGTGATGACCACTGACAATGAACCTCAGAACTGAAAATGACATTGCAACTGAAGAGAGAAAACATGAATGATGTTGGCTACAGTTTCAAGTATAGGAAGACCTGAGAGCTTTACTTGGAAATACTTCCTGTGATTCAATTTAATCTTTCACTATTTTTGACAGTGAATTCAGCAAGCCACTGAGCATATTTTTAATCTAAGAGAAAGGTTAAGCAAAGAATAAGAAGTATGGTTTCTATAGAAATAATTTTCTTGTAAGTTGTCATAGCACTAGAACAATAAAATGTAATTATGGGAAATGACTTATGTGTAACTTTAAACAAAGCCCGAGGAAGATACTTCGCGACGTAACGCACAGTATTATTTTTCTATAGCACACACTTACTACTTTGGCCAATTTATTCAGTCCTCCTCCTCACACCTAAGCTTAGAACAAATGATGCAAAATATCAGTCATTGGCATTGAAATCAAGCAATTTCAAAAACAAAAGGCAAACCTATTCACTTTGCATAGAAATCTGTAGGGAGGGATAATATGAGTAGGATATCACAATCCAGGTGTTCTGAAATACCAAGTTTCAATTTCCTCTCTCCTTACCATCCTGGATGTCTTCAAAGGGTGATTAGAGTGAGCTCCTGGTTTATTCTATGAATTTGGAGAAGAATGCAAAACACAAAAGCCTAGCATCAGGACTTTCGTTTCTAAATAATATTTTCTACTGAGAGGAACCAGGACTCCTTGGGAAGGG
>NC_048220.1:141242575-141298827 GCF_002007445.2 Ailuropoda melanoleuca | reverse complement strand
CAAGCTTAGGAGCTGTGCTTTTAGGGTGATGGCCGTGGTGCTTGTCCCAAGAGCCCGGACGCTGCTGTGGACACCTGTGGCGAGAGAATACTCAAGCTGCTGTGGAATTGGACATCAGACGTTATAGAAAAACAATGAGGGACGCCTAGGTGGCTCAGTCCATTGAGCGTCTGCCTTCAGCTCAGCTCATGATCCTAGGGGCCAAGGATCGAGTCCCGCATTGGTCTTCTCGCTCAGCAGGGAGCCTGCTTCTCCCTCTGCCTGCTGCTCCCCCTGCCTGTGCTCTCTCTCTCTGGCAAATAAATAAATAAAATCTTAAAAAAAAAAAGAAAAAGGAAAAGAAAAAGAAAAAGAAAAACCATGAGTCAATGTGATATGGTGAGGTTATTACCTGCAAAGGTTGATTTGACCTAAGTACTTCACCAAAATGGTAGTGGTGATGGTTGCCATATTGAGAATGAATTGGCTGAAGTGGGTGTTCTTTGACTGAAACCACACAGTAGAACATACCCTGAGAACCTGGGGTGTGCCTGGGCCTGGCTGAGCTCTCGACCTTTCTGGGATCTTCTCTCAAGGGGCCTCTTATGAAGGGGATGTGATGGTTCCACTCTCTCCAACTGGGCTGCTCTGAGGAGGTGATTCTGGGAAGGACCGCCTGCACCTGTCCTGCTTTCTGGGGCAGACACCAGCATGTGCATCTGTGAGAAGTTCACTGAACCTGTGGAGTCTGGGTTTCAGAGCCTCCTTAGTCTACACTGACCCCGCGGGGTAACTGACCACACCCAGAGATGCTTACAAATGGTCAGATACCCGTTAAGGAACATGCTTGCCCCTGTCTTCTTACCCATTTTGTTGGGTTTCCAGTTAGTCCCTGCACTAGTCCAAGTTGATCTGAAACTAACAGACACGGCCAGGCCCATTAGGCCCATTTCTATGTGAGCGAACATGTGTGAATCCTACAGCCTGACTCAACCTGAGTCTGATTTCCATGGTGAGCACAGCATACAGCACTTGGGATGGGGGAGCCGAGGCGTGAGGGGACATACATTAAATGGCTCCTTTCATTTTGTTAACTTGCAAAAGCAAATACAAAACCCTCTGAAATTTCCCTTATTTAAATTATATGTTATTTTTAAATGAAAGAAAATAAAATTTGTGCAGAGTTTCTTCTCTAATGGTAGTGCACATGGGAAACCTGCAATTCTGCTTAGCATCTTTCTTTTTTAAAGATATTTGTCGTTAGCAGAAGCCATAAATTATAACCTCTGGGATGTCAGACCCATCCTTATTCATACAAAGTGTATGGCTCATAAAGAGGAAAACATTTAGTTTATCCCAAGGCATGGGTTAAAGAACGCGCCGTCAAGAGAAGGGTGGGGGAGGCAGTCTTCATTTCAAGGAAACACTCTTGTGATCTAAAAATGTCACTGGCGTTAAACTTCTAAGAGCCCCCAACCACCCTCAGGGCACAGCTATCTTCATGGAGCTTGGGTACCACACGGGGTCACTTTCTCTGTGCCTCTGAGATCCGGAGTGGTCTCAGTTACTGTGAGGTTCGAGACTCTTCCAAATACCCCCCGAGTTGTCCTGTGCAGTGCTTGATGAAGAAGGATTCCCATCCCTGGTGGGATCCCAGAGTGTCGGTTTAGGAGGGAAGCTGGGAAATTTTACCCCGGATTTATGTGAAATTATTTAAATTTTAGTCCTTCCGGAGATTAGCAACAAAATTGGTGACGTGAGTTCTGTATCAAAGTTGCTACTCTGGAATTATAACCATGAATACCAACAGGTGGAGTCATTGCTACGTACTGGTTGATTTTCAAAGCCAAGAGAGTAAGAAGTTCTGTTGCTTTTGCTATTGCTAATATGGCCAAGAAAATGTGGACAAGTGGGCAGTTGGCGACAATTTATTGAAATAATCCTGTCTCTACATTCTGAGGCAATCTGAGGCTACACTCATCTGTGTCCCTAAGATCACTTCTTAGACCAAAGCAATCGTTCTGTGGTGTGACCATTTTGAACTAAGTCCCAGAGATCTTCCTTCTCTCTGAGGGATCACAGGTGACTTCTGATAACACAATAGCACAAAGGATCTCAAAATACCTTCCAGCAATTCAGTGAAATTAAATCCCATTATTACAAATTCCACAGCCATTCTCCCACAAAAATGTGATTCAGTCCTCTCTGGTACATTGTTTAATGGAATAAATAAAACAACACAAAGCCTTGTTTTAAATCAGCACTATAAATCCCTTTCACGTCTCACGTCAGATGCTATGCAAGGTCCTGCAAATCACTGTCATTTAGATAAAATGTAATAAGAAAGCATTATCATATTTGTCCGAACTCTTTCCTAAGTAATGACACCAGTTTTAAAATCCCTCCTCCATGAAGCCATAAAACTCCTTAGAATAATTCACTCAGCATTTCTAGTAATTCTACCAGCTCTCAAAGCCCAGGTACACTCGAGCCTCCTTCTAGGTTAATTGCCCTCTGTGCTATGTGCAATCTAGGAGTTAGGGAGCATGCATCTCTACCGAGCAAACAAACCGCTGGGGCCCCCATTCTCCAGCCCTTCCCACCAGAGAGGGCAGGACTGTGCCCCGTTCCCATATGGACAAGAACACTGTGAAGGCGCACAGTCCAGAGGCAGCTCCCCACGGGGAAGCGAGGTGCTGGGTGACGTATCGGAGACGTGATACATAGTGTAGCATGATGGCTCAGTGGACTCCCGAGCCTCCCATCCTGGCGAGGACAGAACTGAGGCATCACCGGCCTGTCTGGAGGGGCGGCGGAGGAGAGCACCTGCTGTCTGCGGGGAGGCAGACCGGCAGAGAAAGGGAAGAATGGGAATCTGGTTGGGTTGTCTTCTCACATTTCAGAAGTTACTACTACTCCCCCTCAAAGAAGAATTTATGAAGGTGATGGAGACAAAGCAGGAGTCTTACTCTGAACTTTCCCTTCACATGAAAGTAAGTGGCAAGGGTGGAAAATAAATATTCACCCCCTTCCACACATGCCCACCCCCTCCAATGGTGTTGACGTTAGTATAGAAGCCTGTGTAACTCAGGAGTGGCTCTTCATCCTGGGTGAAGGGACAGTCAGCCAAATCAACCCTACTCCCATCTCACAAGCTCGGCCCCCCAACAGCAACCCTGTTTCTTAATATTACTCCTTTAGGTATTCCACTGGAACCTTGGGTGGGCAGCATGGATTTGTCCCTCCTGACTCCCTGACATGGGACTGAAGAATACAATTAATAAAATGGCTTCAGGGCTATCCTGACCCAAGACTAAGAATCACTTCTCATTCTACTTTCTATTCCAAGTGTCATGTTCAAAATAGTCCATCAGGGGTTCTGCCAAGATAGCCACTTACCATATTAAGAAACCACAACAATAAAACATAAAGACATTTCCATGATGAAATTCTAACTTTCTGTATTAAGCCCCTCCCACTATTATGACTTTCAGAGAGATATTGGAGTTGAAGAATTAAATCCCCTTAGAAATGAATTTCTTTAGACGAAACTTCAAGCATTTTGCTCTTTCAAGTTCCACGTCCAAAGAATTAAATTCCAATTTCTTATTCTCCTCAGTCTGATTTTGCCGATTTTGTGGAAGTTCAGGAATTGGCTGTGGTGGCAGCAGGAGTCGCTAGGTCTTATTTCAGGTGTGACTCTGTCATGAGGAGTATTTGTTTCCATTCCCCCTGCCACATGCTATCCCGGTGTGGCACCAATATTTTAAACTTAGAGCCTCACTAATGATCTGTGCTCTCTGTTGCTCCCAGAATTCAGCTGCTTTGTTCTTTCAAAGGTACATATGTTGTTCTCCCCAACAATTCCTTAAAACCCAGTATGTGGAAAAATTATTTCTTCCCTCTAAGTGGACTCTTGCCTCAGTGGCACCTGCCCACTGAAGTCTGTGTGGTTCATCAATGTGTGTTGTGTCTCCTCGTGCAAGAGGGACTGACTGTAATGTGACTCACATTGCCTCTGTCATTTCAGTCAAACAGCCTGCCCCCCAACCCCCCACCATGGGAAGTCACACACTTCCCTAAAATTTGTCCTTTTGTTAAGGTTCCAATGATGTTTTCTTAAGATCTGAGTAATCATGTCTTTGTTGAGAACAAAAAGTAGCCCTCCCATCTCTTGGGGTTAGTTCAACTTCTCCAAGAAGTAGACTCTAGGATGGGATTAGACACTCAAGAGGTTTATTGGGAAAAACTTCAGTGAGGGGAAAATGCACTCAGAGTCCTAGAGATGTGATCCGAGCCCTTGGAAATGGAGGCTGTCTCCTAAGAATAGAATTTAAAGGGAGAAGGGTAAATGATCCAAGATTTGGTCCTTCGACTTCACTATTTAAAAGTGAAGAGGAGCCTAAAGGATTAAGTGGGAGCATCCCCCTAAAAAATCCTAGAGTCAAGAGTGACATCACGGAGGCCAAGAGAAAAAGATCTTTAGCAGGGGCAGTAGTAGGGAGATAAAAACAAAAAAGTGACCATTGTAGAACGACATGGAAACTGTCTTTAGAAGAGTAGTTTTCAAGACATGGGAAGGCCAGAAACCAGATTGTGGTCAGCCGAGGAGCCAATGGAAGATGCAGACGTGCAGGAAACACTGGTCGACAGCTATTCAGAGAAACTTGGCCGTGAGGGGGTAGAGCAGACGGGTCGGCAAAGGGATGGATGGCCAAGGGAGAGGTGGGGCTTTGTTCCATTTTGTTTATGGAGGACAATACTAGAACTCATTGACAATAATCTGGAAAAGCATGGGGAATGATGATACAGGAAAGAGAGGGTGACAGAAGAAGCTACACAACGTCAAGAAGAGAGAGGACCTGGGGTGTCTGGGAGCCTCGGTTGGTTAAGCACCTGACTCTTGATTTAGGCTCAAATCATGATCTCAGGGTTGTGAGATCGAGCCCCGAGTTAGGCTCTGTGCTGGGCATGGAGTATGCTTCAGATTCTCTCTCTGTCCCTCTCCCTCTGCCCCTCCCTGTCCCTCTCTCTCTCCCTCTCTGAGGGGATAAAAAAAAAAAAAAAGAGTGATGAGACTTGCAGCACATCTAGAGGGACTGGGTTCTGATAAAAGAAGGAATAGTTAGTTATTATGGGAGGAGAGAAGAATTGGGCTGCAAATGTGGACAGATTTATGAGTTGGGAGGGAAAATAAGAGGTCTCCCATCTGGTGACCTCTATTCATCCTGTGAATTATGAGGCAAGGTTTTCCACAAGGCCTACAAGGAAGGAAAATTTATGAGATGGCCACCTATGAGAGGGGAAACCCAAGGGGAATAGAGGTACAAGGTAATCGTGCCCACATGAAATCTGAGATGAAGCCATGAGACAGATACACTGAGGACAGATTGTGTGCTTTTCACTAGCAATGTTCAGTCACTCTGGTGAAGGCTTCAGATATCAGATGGAAATGTCCATTCCGACTGGAGGGTTGCCAGGCAAGTGCCAGGCAGGAAAAGAGAAGAAGGGGAGATGAAGGATTTTAATGACGATCCTGTGGTATGATGAAGGAAGAGAAGGCCAAAGGGATGGTGCGAAGATGAAAAGGTTAAATGAGTTTAAAATTAAAGCTCAAAAATGTTGCAGTGGAATATTCTTGGCCAAATATGTTGGTGGTTAGCAACTTCGGGAGTGAAATGTCAGCACTGATCATTTTCTGATGTAGGACCCTGAGACAGAACGGTCAAAGTGCATTGTGGGAAAGGTCATAGAAGACGAGGAGCCACAGAGCTTCAAGGTCAGGGTATGAACGACACATCCACACGCATCATGGGGGGACATCTGTGTGGGTGTTGGGATCCAGGGATCATGCAGGGATATAAGTAGAAGGTACGATGTAGATGTAGGAATAGAGAAGAAACTAGTGACCCAGGACCTAAAATGTTCAACGGAAGAAGGAAGTGACCAGGATGATGGGTGCAGGCAGCAATGAGGAGGAGGCAGGGCTGATTAATGGTGTCATTCTCACCGGGAGCAGGGCTTGTAAAAGCTGGAGATGAGTGATGGTCTGGAGGCAGCACGGGGAGGCAAGGGGGGAGCCTAATGCCTTATCCTGGCCTCAGGTATGGTGGGTGTGAGGGAAAAACAATCCTCGGTCGTAGTCTGTCACCATAACAAACTACCACAGGCTGGATAGCTTATAAACAACATAAATGATTTTTCACAGTGCTGGAGGCTAGAGAGTGGAGGCCAAGATACCAGCGCCCACAGGGGAGGCCCTCTGCTGATCACAGACTTCAGGTCGTGCCCTCACATGGCAGAAGGGGCTAGCTCGCCAAGACCACTTTTATATGGGCACTAAGGCCATGCCCCCATGACCTAGTCATCTTCCAAAGGTCCCACATCCCAATACTGCCACCTTGGGCTTGTCAACATATGAACTTGGTGGGACACAAGCTGCAGCCCACAGGGTCCCCTACTTAAGAAGTGGGTCCTCAGTGGGCAGGAGATTTCAGAGTGAGGAACCAGGAGGTTGACAAGCTATGTCAAGAAGTATCAGGTGGGCAGGAATGTGGTACCTTGGATGGAGAGTCTGGAACAGAGAATAAAACCAAAATGTAAAAACCAAAGAAGTCTGTAATATGTATGGATTGTAGTTATTAATAGTGTATCGATATCAGTTCAGTAATTTTAACAAATGCACATGCTAATGTGAGGTGTTGATAAAGGAGAACTGGACGTGGAGTATATGGGAACTGTGTCCTACCTGTGCAATTTTTGTGAAACTGCAACTTTCCTGTGAACCTAAAACGATTTTAAAATTAAAAGCTGAATTAACAATGATACACTGTGGAAACACACTCAGTATTATTTCAGTAATGCAACTTGTAATGTACAGACCAAACTCAGCATACAACCAAGTTCAATGGAGTCAGGAGCACTGTTAGGCAATGAACACTGTTATGAACTTTGTAAGTCTTACTTCTGCACAGAGGATTGCACGTATTCCCTTCCCTCGCTGACTTCTCCCGGCTGAGACCACAGAAACTGACAGAGGCCCTGGGAAGGGAGGAATTTTCAACCATTCCTCTTGCCGCAAAAGATCAAAAACCCTTTACAAAGGCCAACCAGCCTTATGTTGCAGATGACGATATGGATAGTTAGATGATAGATAGGTAGAGACGTACACATATTTGATGGATAGTAATCTGGAAATAGATACCAAAATTACAAATGCATATAGATTTGATCAAATCATTTCCATTTTAGGGATATTCTGCAGAGATTCTTAAACGCATATGAAACGGCGTACACGCATTATTACCCTCTACAGCACTGTCTGTAATGGCAAAATGTTTGAAACAACATAAATGTTCATCAACAAAGGATTTAGGGAAGTCAACTTAAGCAATGGAACACCATGAACTATAAAAAAGAATTTTTCACTCTAAGGCGTATGTCTGTGTGTCTATGTGTGTATACTGTGAACATATTACCCCAAATTAATGTAAACCAATTAATGAGCCAGTTCCCCACAACAGGAAGATGAGACCAAAAAAATGGAGTTGTGTGGAAAAAAAGCCATTCAAATGGTCATATTTTAAAACAAAATGCATGCGTTTCAGTTCTAGATATATAAGGCAGTGTGAAAAATTCTTCTTTAAACAATATTTCCAGGTGGGTTAATTTAAATAAGCATGGTAAATACACTTGGACTCCCCATGGTGCCACCTCGATACTTATTTTTCACTTTCTCTTCTTTCTGTTGTGAAGAATGGCTGCAGTCTTGTATTCCCTGTCTTGGTAGTTAAGAAATGTAACATCTTTGTCAACTATTGGTGAGGATCTCGTTAGGCCAACTCTGAGTGAAAAAGCAATGTGATGAGTCAGTGGCTTTAAATTCCTTATATAGATTAACAAAATGATTCAGAAAATAGTGAAAAAATTCAGTTCTTTGAGTGCTAAAATCTCTGAAATAAGTAATTATATATAAAAAATTGATGGTTTGAAAATAGTTTTAATAATACTGGCAGAATTTGTAATAACCCTAGATGACATGATGAGAAATTTCTATAAGGAGATGGTGAAAAAGGGAAAAACATGAAAACTATTTAAAAAATGAGCTCTTATGTATCTTCAGAAGATATGTGTGTATATATATATGTATATATATATGTATATATATATGTATATATATATAAAGAAACTGCTGTTAGCCAGTTCTGATGATGTGTAGGCAGGACACAAAGGATTTGCTTTATATCTTCCACTAGTTTTCATACTTGTTTTCTCAAAAAGAATAAGCTTTTAAGACTAGTTGTTACCCCAAAAATGAATAGAAATGCTTTAAAAATAAACTAGAAGGAAGAAAAGTAAGCCAGTAAATTATACTTGGGGATAATGAAAGGAAACTGCCCACTAGAAGAATTCAGGTCATAAGAAACATCTTTGCAAAGGCAAACAGAGGGAGGGTGAAGTGGGTTAAAACAGAAGACAAATTGCGAACGTGGGTTTGGCTTTGACTGCGGTCTTGCTGTGCTGTGCATGTATGGAGTGTCTATGTGCCCAGCATCCCAGCTGTGCTGGGAGCTGAGCTGCGTTCTGGGATGAGCTGGGGGTGGTGGCATCCCTGCCTGACCAAGCAAACTCACAATTGCAATCCACAGAAGTTCTGACTCACAGGGCTAGCAGAGGCTTCCCTCGGGGGTCACTAAATGCTTTGGGACAGCGTCGAACACAGGGGATTAAGATGAAGGGTAGACAAGGAAAGCACTTCCCAAGCAGAAGCATGGTGTGTGTCAAGGCTGCAGAAAAGAGCAAGTCTGGAGGTGTGGGGAAGCTTCCAGCTCTGACATAACTGGGAATCAGGGTTGAACAAGCAGAATGGGGAGACATGGGAGTTGTGCTATGTTAATAGTCAGAAATGCATGAACTTATTCATATCATCCAGAAGTATCCAGAGGGTTGGATTCGTCAGGTCCCAAAAGGAAACACTGCAAACACATGAAGGGGCACTCACCAATGGAAGACATGGCGGGGGGAGGGGGGATGGAGGCAAGGCTGTGAGGGTGAAAATAGGGAGGAAGAGGTCGTTTTGAGCAGCAGATAAGATTAGAGACTGACCTGATCTGGGATGTGAAAGAAGTCTGGGAGTCAGTGGAGTTGGGCGGGTCTCTAGACTGGGTAACCTGATGATGCCATATCCCAAGATGGGGGCAATGCAGAGACGGGGGTCACCACGTGTGGGTGATGAAGATGGAAGGTGGTCACCGTATGGGTGTAGTACAAGGGGCGTGGGGATGAAAGATGCAGGTCGGGGGTGTGAGTTTCGTTTTCGACATGTCTAATGTCAACCTACTGTGGGAAACCGTGGGGTAATCTGGAGGATATTTCAATCTGTTTCCAAGAGGGTGGTAGTTTAAAGGAGGGGTTATGAGATCATGCATTCAAACTATGAGGAGTGAGAAGAGACAGGGATCTAGATTGGAACCCCAGGAACCCCAATATTAAAGGTAGAGGAATTGGGAAGAAGGCTCAGAAGAACAAAAGGAAGACCAAGAGAAAGAGGTGTCAAAGAATTAATGTACTAAAGGAGACGGAGGTCGTTACGGTCACATCCTGTGGGTTCATGTGAAAACAGGTCATGGAATCCAGAAGCCAGAGGTCGCTTGGGATCTGAGAAGCATCAGATCTGATGGAAATCCTGTAGGAGTGATGAGGAGACTGAGACAGTTGTAGATCACAACCCGCCTGAAAACTGGAGCAAATGCTTTGAGCAACAGGCAGGGTTGAGAAGCAGGACTGAAGGGCAAGTTTCTGAGTTGGGGATTCATAAGGATCTATGAATAGGCTGAAGTAGACCAGTAAAGAGAGCAGAGAGGTTGGAGATCCATGGGGAGTGGGGACAGTTCCGGAAGGGGTGGAAGGAAAGGGCACCAGAGCACACGTTGCAGGTCAGTCCTTGGCTGGAGGAGAGGTTCCTCTGCTGAGCAAGAGGCAAGGAGTGAGTAGAGCAGGTGCTGGTAAGTGTGGAATTGATGGGGGCAGGGGTGGGGAAGGGAGAGGAACACCAGGGTCTGGGAAGCTCTTACTAATCCCTCTATCTCCTTTATGAAATCGTGGGTGAGGGAAATTTCTGGAGCAGATGTGAGGTAAAGTATAATAGTGAGGAATCACGGGATACAATTTTGGAACCATTTCTAATGAGAAACCCCAGAGGCAGGCCACCAGGACATAGCAGGATTGTCAGGTGGTGGCGAGGCTGGAGACCGTGATGTTTGGGGGTCCTAATCTGCAAATACAGGTCATACTCTCCAATGGCACCCATGGACCTCAGGCTCCGGAGGGAGGATTTGGAGAGATTGGCTAGTCAGAGTCAGGGTCTCCTGTTGGCAGGTTTGGGGTGACACCGAAAAGCCCCAGAAGTCAGGGAGTTGAGGTAGTGACCGAGAGCGGCTGATAGGGTGAGGTGTGTAAAATAGAGGGATGGGGGGACAAGAAAACATAAGAGGGGACTGAAGAAAGGAAGGAGGAGGACAGGGTCTTGGGCATTACAATAAATTTAGAAATAAATTGGTGGAGAAAGGAAGTGGGGAAGCTAGAAGTATTTTAAAAAGCGTGGCCAAAAATTAATGCAGTTAAAAAGTCCCCTGGATATGTTTTAGTGAGCTCTGATACAGCGGTAAGAGTTCAACTCTGTCCACAATCTTGCAGAGGGAGCAGCAGGTGACATAACCCTCACCTCCCCAGGCACAGGCCAGCCCATGGGCTATTAGTGCAACCTTAATCATCTTCCCTCCCCAAGACTGACGAAGAATCACAGATCCCAGTTAGTCAGTGGCAGGTGCCTGAGCTGAAAGGATATGTAGGGTTGTCAGCATTACAGTAAGCAAAGAATGATCCGGGGAAAGCACTGGGAAGTGGGAGCTTATGGATAAGCAGAAACAAGAGTCCCTGCGGCCCCAGAGGCAGATAGATGAAGCGCTGATGGCTTCCTTATTCTAGCTCCGCAGAGTTAGATCTGTCAAGAAGCTTTAGCTTCAGGATCCCTCCCATGCACGGCCGCCCCTGAGCCCCTAGCAACATGTTCATGCGGTGACATGGTTAAGTAAGATCCAGAAGTGAAGATACGGCTACTGCAAGTGGTTAACACCAGTTGCTGTCTCCTTCTCTTCTTTCTACCACACCTCACTGCATGCCTGTTGGTGGTAGACATTTATGGAATCAGCTTTGGGGGGTTTGAGTGCAGAGTAGGGGTTACATTTAGTCTGGCTGTGTTGAGATGTATGTTCATGATTCTTGTGGCGTCTGTGTACAGCGAAGTTATCATTAGGCATCACTGTGTACAAAAGGATCCAGGAAAATGTTTACTTGAAGCCATGATATGAAAGTGCAGGGCCAAGGGCCATATGGTGATATGAACTTGTCCAGTGACTCCAAAATCAGAAGTGTGTGAGTATTAAGGAAGAAACGAAGCTTGAGTCATTCAGAAGCATAAGCTCAATACAGCGCATACCCTCTGTATTCAAGGGTTTGGTGTTTCTGTGAGTGGGGGTAGATGTGCTTGTTTATGTATATTTAGTGTCCACTTGATCACCATAATTTCTGTATTCTGCTGTAATCCTGGGGGTAAGGGTTTGAAGAAAGGTTAAGACAAGGAAATCCTAATATGAATTAAGAACTGAGAAGCTAAAAATATTACAGAGACAACGAAGTAAGCCAACAGAAAAACAGAGTTTTCCATTGCTGAGACACCGTCTCAGAAGAACTTAAATTTCTGGACATCTGCATGTAGACTTTCACTTTTGTCTCTGGCTTTAGAGATTATTATTTAGGATACACTTGCAAACTGCCTCTGTCCCCAAGTACTTGTCTGGTTATAATATGCCCTTGACATGCCCCTGATAGGAAGCAACCTTCCCATATGACTCATCACACATCACACACACACACACACACACACACACACACACACCCCACACACCTTGGGATCTGCAAAGCAAGAGGCTAATCTTGACTCTATAAAGGTCGGGTTATAGGCATGGGAATGTCATGGATGGTGCTGCTTCTGGTGCCCAAAAGGAACATGGCGTTCCGAAAATACAGCCTCCTGCTGTGCTTCTTGGAGGAAGGCATATTCGTTATTTGTATAAGATTGAGTCAAATTAATCTCTTTAGTGACTTTGTGTAGACTTCCAGTGAACCTTGATTTCACAAGGACATTACAAAAAACTCACTTGGGCTTCCTCTTTTAAGTTTACCCCAGATCTCCAGTTTACCAATGGAAGCCATGGAGTCCATGGAAAATGTTCATAATGAGACAAAGCATCAGTGCTACACACCTTAGATCCTAGGGGATCTAAGCAGCATGAAGTTCTCAGGTGGACCGAGTTCAGGAGGCCATCAGGGACCAAGACCCAGTGGAGTAAACACAAGCGCTTTGATGAGATTCTGGTTTGGAATCTCTAAGAAGCAACTCATTATAAGGTATTACTTCTGCTCTCATGGTCCACATGGAATCCTGGTCCATCACCCAAATCAGGAACCCATCAGGAGAAGCACTAGCTGACTGATAATGTTGAGGATTTTTTTTTAGTGATCACTTCCGCCAGTGGTTTATCTTTCCTCATTAGCTGAAATCCACCAGCCAGCCATCTCACATTTTCTAGGAAGAGAATGTAGTCGAGGATGTGTGTGGTATTTTATTCTGTATGTGACGGCACATAGGAGAGTTTTCGAACATGAGTGTATTTCTTTACATATAAATGTTTTTGTGTTCTCAAAAATCTCCAGGATTTCTTGGTTCCTTATAGCAATGGCATCATGACACTTGTTTCTGTAACACTGTTGGGGACAAATGGAATCAGGTGGTCCAGTCATCCAGCTGGAAACTACAGTTCAGTGTGTTAAATGATAATATTCTCTTTCAGGCAGATGTAATACGTGTCCATAGCAATGCTATGAAAGAAAGATCTCTGTTCACTGAAAGGATTTTTCGTGCTGTAATTGAGAAAAGTCACTAATAGATAAAACATTCAGTTGTCTCTTCCACTCTGGGAGCTGGAACTTCGAGTCGATAGGACAAATCCAGTGAAGTATGAGAGATAGAACTCAGTTCCTGATAAACACCATATTCATCATTCTTTGGCTTGTTTAGGTATGAAGCAACCCACTCACAGAGCCACACTGGGCAGGATGCTCTCACTGTCCAGCGGTGAACACTCCTGATGATGAATGCAGCTTTATCATGAGCGTGATGACAACTATGTTCAGCTGAATCAGAATCTGAGGCCGAACATTTCCATCAATAATTAATATGCTGCTGGGTCAATAAGCGAGCTGGGTTGTAATCGATATCACATCATAAGGCGGTAATTGCTGGGCACCTCCATACACTTTTGAAGATCCAAAATGGATTGTAATATATATTATTTCCCAAAACACTTAGGTCAGCATTTTGCTGAAAGATGAAGTTGTTTTCATAAATGCTTCGTGATTTGCTGAGGACACAGAGGGAAAAAAAATGACAAAATTGGGAATATAGTTCCTGTCTCCTGGAATGTAGTTCTGTGCTTGGTCCCCAGAGCACTCATGACTACTGAGACCATCAGCTAAAGTCCAGCTATGGGGAAGCGGACAACTATAGCAATGATTCTCAAATGGTTCATGGAGCACGGGGTGTTATACGCAAACAATGAATCATGGAACACTACATCAAAAACTAAGGATGTACTGCATGGTGACTAACATAACATAATAAAAAATTTTAAAAAAAGAAAAAAATGATTCTCAAATGGGGTGCCTGGAGAACTGGTTAGAAATGCTAATTCAGAAGCCCTTCCCCTAGATCTACTGACTGGGAAACTCTGGAGTTGGGGCCCCCCACACCTGTGTCTTAACAGGCCTTCCTGGTATTTGTGACACATGCTAACACTTGAGAACCAATGACACAGGAGATAATAAAACACCAGATGAAAAGGAAGCTAAGGTTATGTCTAGCCAAGTTTCCTGTCATCACTCAGAAAGACTGATGTTCCCAGACAATGATCATAAGAACCCAGGCTAGAGCTTACATTCTAGAAGGAAAGGAAGACAAACCCATAATTCCAGATTTTACAAAGCAAAACTCTGAGGTGTCTTGGGCTCCATAAGATCATGGGGGAATTAAATTGTGGGTAAATCAAGGGATTGCTGTTTGGTTAAGACAAGAAGAATGAGCAGGTGTTAGTGGAATGACACAGGAAAAGGGCAGTTGTGAAGGAACTAGGTGCTGGGAGGAAATGCTGGGAGCTTTAAGAAACAGAATAAGAAAGGCAAATGGGGATTCACGAGCAAGATGTGAGCAATGAGAGATGAAGTTGACTTATCGATAACCAGATTAGCAGGGAAGGTTAGACCCCAAGATTTCTGCCGCTGAGAATGTGAATAATAATAAAGAGGGAGATCAGTTAGATGTTTTGTTTGCTTTGCTTGCTTTTTGATGTGATTTCAGTTACTTCATAGAATATATGTGGGGAACAAGGATGGACTGGGGAGAACAGTAAGGGGACGATGACATAAATCCAGGTGATAGTGGTTTGAATCAGCCAATGGTGGTTTGAGAGGGTTTAACACATCTAAAAAATACACAGGAAGCAAAATCAATAAGACTCGATGATTAATGGGATTTGTGAGATGAAGATGGAGCTGTAAAGAGCAATTCGGATTTTCTGGCTTTAGACACCAGATGGATGGTGGTTCCATTAATCTTTGTAAACACGTGATTGTGGAGACTTCGTTCTGTGAGGTACAAACACAGAACAGGTTTTGTTCAATAATCACTACCAACTTTTCCCTTCTGAAATCTGATTCTCATTTCACCACTCATTTTAGGCATCAGAGAGAAGAAAATTCTCAATCCACAGTATAACAGTGTCTTAGTACTTACTCCTAAGTATCTGCTTTATTCTACAGCGGGTTCAGTTATTAAATCTTATCTTTATTCTGATTGACTATTTCATTACATTTTAGGACCATTACCCTCTTTTACTGCCTGCTGCACAAGGAGACCTGAGATGGCATCCACTCATGTGTCTACCTGCATCTAGGTGGGACAGAAGGCTAGTGGCAGTCTCCCCTCTATTGACAATGGACTTCAATTCTAGAGCAAGTGACGCTAATTAAGCTACCAGCACCTTCATGGTCACATGGGGCTGTGCAATATGGATGTCTGACCTGGCCTCTCTCTTGGTTTAAGTGGTCCCCTTGTTGTCTTTGACCTTGGCTTTCTGATTTCAAAGTATGGTGGAAACCCAGAGAGGAGCTGTAGCTTGCTGTCCCCCAGCCCCCATCAGCAGTACAAAACCCTTACCCGTATTGTTATGAGACCCAACAGTCACCTGGAGTAGGTATTCTGGAGCAGCCTGCCTTTCCTTCATCTGAAGTTTATAGTCGCATAAATAGAAATGTCTTCACAGAAGTAGGCTATCAACTACAATACACCTATAATGAGAGAGGGATACATTCTTGGGAAAATTGTGAAGCCATCAGCCAGGGTATCGCCTACCTTCGCTCCATTCATGAACGTCAGGCATTCTGAAGGTTTAGGTGACAGATACCCTCTCCTCCTGGATAACTGAGTCCTTAAACTTCCTTGTAGGAACAAAAGATAAGAGAATTAACCAGCTTCCATAATTAAAGAAGACAGAGATATTTTAAACAAAATGTGGGCAAGAGAGAACACTTGAGACTTGCCAAGAATTTTTGTTTCCATTTTGAAAGAGAACAAAGGGAGACTATATCCAACAAAATATCAAAACATAGTCTAAAATTACAGTAACTCAGGAACGAAGGAGTGAAACAGTGGAACAGAAGAGAATTCAGCAGCAGAGCCACATAAAATATGTTCACAATTACATCAAAAGACAGCATTTTAAATTGGTAGTGAAATTATGAATGTCGTTAGGAAAAACCTACCAATCTGATAAACAAAAAGGTATATACCTGCTACACAAGAACCAAAATAAATTTAAATGAATTAATAAAATACATAAAAATAATAAATGTATTGGAAGAGAATATAGAAGTTCACTTTGTAGTCTAAGCTAGAATTGCTTTATTAAAACATAAACCCTAAAAATCCAAGTAAATTAAAGTGGATATATATATTTACTATATATATATAGTATATATATGTATATATGTATATATAGTATATATGTATATGTAATATGTATGTGTACATATATATGTATGCAACATATATTACACAAACCTTAGAAACCATACCAAATCTATTGAAGGATATGACCTCCTATAAAATCCTTCGTGCAACAAAATGTACCATAAAACAATCAAAAGACAAGTGGTGAACTACAATATACAAAAAGTTCTTATGAATGAATAAGAAGAGATAACAGCAGAAAAATATACAAAGTGTACATAATGGTTAATACACAAAATTAGGAAAATGGTGATTTTCCTTTCAGATTGGCAGAAATTGTTAATATCCAGTGTGTTGTCGAGGGTGTGGTGCACGTGGAAATCTTGAGTTCCATTTGTGGAATTCCAAGTTGATATAGATTTTTTTAAACAAGGTAACCCATCAGTATCTATTAAATATAAATTCACATCCCTCCCAGGGAAATGTTCACATGTGTGCACAAAGGACACATGCAAGGACAGGCAAGGAAGCTTCACTTGTAACAGCAGAATAATTGCAAACAACCTAACTGCTCATCGATGAGGGAATATTAAGATGAATAGTGGCAGTGGTCATGAAGTAAAAAAAAAAATAAATCCATACGCTTTGATATTAAAATAATACCAAGAGATATTTTCAGTAATAAATACATGGCAAGAATAAAATGTACACTGTGATTCCATTAATGTTATGAGCAAGCCAACTATATATTTATATATATGATTGCATGCATGCATAATATCTGCATAGACACAGATCTGGAAAGCACTCATCAAACTTAAATCCATAGCTTGTTCAAAAAAGATAATTTTGGGGCGTCAGGGAAAGGGGAAAATTTGCATTTTTGTGTATGCTTTCCATATTATCATAACTTGGAAATAAATAAGAAAAATAGAGAAAAGCTTCTGCATGGCAAAATAAGCCATCAACAAAATGAAAAGGCAAACTTCTGAATGGGAGAAAATATTGGCAAATCATATATCTGGCAAGGGGTTAATTTCCAACATATATAAAGAACTTACACAACTCAACACCAAAACAAACAAAGAAACAAACAAAAACCAATCAAACAATTCAATTAAAATATGGGCAGAAAAGCTAAACAGACATTTTTCTTTTTTTTTAAGGTTTTATTTATTTATTTGAGAGAGAGCATGAGCAGGAACGTGGGGAGCAGCAGAGGGAGAGGGACAAGCGGACTCCCTGCTGAGCAGGGAGCCTGATGTGGGGCTCAATCCCAGGACCCCGGTATCACGACTTGAGCCAAAAGCAGCTGCTTAACTGACTGAGCCACCCAGGTGCCCCTAAACAGACATTTTTCTAAAGAAGACACACGGATGGCCAACAGGTATATGAAAAGGGAACTGCAAGTCAAAACAAATTGCAATGAGATCTGGCCTCCTCCCTGTTAGAATGGCTATTATCAAAAAGACAAGAAATATTATTCAGCCATAAAAAATAACGAGGTTTTGCTATTTGTGACAACTTGGAAGGACCTCAAGGGCACCATGCTAAGTGAAAATAAAACAAGCTCATAGATACGGAGAACAGGTTGGTGGATGCCACAGGTTGGGGATCAGGGGTGGGTGAAATGGATAAAAGAAGATCAAAAGGTATAAACGTCCAGTTATAAGACAAATAAGTTGCAAGGCTACAGTTAATAATAGTGTATTGTATACTGGAAGTCACGAAGAGAGATCTTAAAAATTTTTACCATAAGAAAAAAATTTTGTAACTATGTATGATGACTGATGTTAATTATCATTTTGCAACGTATAGAAATACTGAATCATTATGTTGTATGCCTGAAACTAATAATACTGTCATATGTCAATTACACCTCAATTTTAAAAAAAATATGTAAGATTCAATTGTATTAGAATGGTTGTATTATATCTTCCCATCTCAGGAAAATGAGTATCATTCTCCATTTTCCCTGATTCCTACCAATTCTATAACCTAAGGTCTTCCATCAGCCTCCTCCCAGTGATTATCTGAAAGATCTATGATAACTAAAAATAACTCCTTCCAAAGCCTGTATTTGTCCACCTTCATGAGATTCGATTAATCTTTCATTCTCTAAATAAACAGAGAATGTCACCATATAACAAAACCATTATGATCTGTTCCCACTATATTTCCCAGCTGCATCAGAGAAATAATAGAGAATTTGAAAGGATTTTTAGATTTCTGTAACCAGCATTCTTAAAGAAACCTGCACCACATCTAACCACTACCTGACGAGCTTGAGGAGGGGACAGTTTGGGAGAATTGATTCATAGAGCCAGGAACTACATTGTGTCCAATTAGATGACTGAGTCTGGCACATTTTACTTTGTGTCTATGTATTAGATGAAAATCACTACTTATTAGAAGCACCTGACTTTTTATCTGAAGCCTCTGATGACACTGATATTAAACTGGCATCATCGATACTTTGGGATGGTTCCCTACCTTTGGAGCCAACACATGAACAACAGTTTCACTTTTTTCCTATCAAAGAAAACCTGAAATCAAAATCAAATGAATTAACTTACAGAGCCAATCACGTGACCTAAATACAAGGTTGTAACATGAAGAGTGGTGTGTAAACCCAGCCATCACAGCTCCACATACATGATTTTGGACACAGCCTTCTTAAAACACTTACAGACACTTGAGCGTATTTGGTGAGGTTGAGTTAGTCCCTCAGAGTCTGGGCTCCTTGAGCACTGGACAGAGAGAAGCCAAGGCTCACTGAATAGAAGGTCAGCTCAGGCAGCTTTCCCCTAAATAACCAATCCAAACTATCAACTGCACCTTCCCCCTCTCAGAACCAGGATGGGATTGCAGAAGAGAAGTATTTTATAATCACAGCAGGATGGTTTGAGGCTTTGGAGGGCAAAGGCTGAAGCTAACATTATTTATTTAGTTAGTTAGTTAGTTAGTATTCTCTACTATGGATTAACAAATAACAAAAACACATCCCTACTGATGTTTCCCGTTCAGAATGGAATGGCACTGCCACTACCAACAAGAGACTTCTGTTTCAGGTGGGACAGGGATAATGACTGAAAGGGGAACACTCCCTGCTTGGACTGCAATAGAAACAGAATTTTTCAATGACCTTAAACATAATTTTCAACATAACAACCGAGTCACATAGCTCGAGCGAATTACTCTGGTGTATACAGAAACTTTAGACAATAAAAGATGTCATTGAAAAGTCATTTGTAGAAGGTTTTGCATCGGTATGATCAGGCCCATTTGCACCGTTGCGCCATCAAGTTGGATTTGATCCTCAAAGAGCACTGGAAGTCCAGTTACTCTCTGAATCCTGTTCATTCACGGGGGACCTCGGGCCCGAGTAACCATGTGTGAGAGGGAGCTGATTGAAGGCTGCCTCAGTGTCGTGTTCACATTTTCTATCCCCAAGCTAGAACCAAATCCAAAGTTTTGACTTGAGTCTGTCACTTTATCCTCAAGGTAGATGTAGAAAGAGATGCTAGAATTCAAAGACTTCATTCAATTTTTTCCCTAAAGAGACTGATAACTACTTCTAATACGAAAAGAACCCCGTGTGAGGTCAAACGTAGAGCACAATTTAAATTTTTTTGAGGACTTAAATCTCATGAAAAGTTTCATTTTTTTAATGTTTTAGCTGCTTGTGTGTGTGTGTGGCATATTTATTTGCTGAAAACTCCTAAGAGTGAATAATATTCCATTAGTTAATCTAAAAAAAAATCTTCAAAACCAGCAATAGATTATAACTCAGGAACTTTCTAAATAGTTTGGCCTCACTAAAAGTTGATAAGTATAAAAAAAAATGTGACTGCGTGATGTAGTTAGCCTTGTTGAAATTGGTGGAATTAAGATGGAGGCAATTCTCTACAAGAATTCAGAAACTTTCCCCTATTGCCAAAGGTGCATTTGGTGGCAATGAACTGAAAACTCAAAGCCAATATCTACTAACTATTATATTTTCTATGTTTCAAAGTGGTTCTGAATGATTTACATACAGCATCTCATTTATTTTCACAATGATAATATAAATTAGATGTTATTTCCCCCTTTCTATAGTGGGGAAATTGAGTGTTAAGAGGGTAAACATCTCGCCTGAGTTTATACTTCTGGTAGTTGGACTACAACCCCGTGCTGCCCTTGGTCCTATCTCAGTTTGTTGTTTTGTTTTGTTTTGAAATTAGTAACTCCAAAAAATGGAACTGTCATAATAGCACAGGAAATAAAGGCAGAATTCCAGAACTGATAATTAAACATTTGAATTCAGTTTTAGCAGAAAAACAGCCATTAGACGTTTGGGGATCCAATGTCACTACCAAGGCCATTCCTCATGTAGTTAGGTAAAAATTTCATTTTTGGTCCAAACGGTAAAACCATTCCATTTTGGTCTGAAAAAATTAAACCATTCACGTAAATTAGGACTCCTTATTCTCATTCCAACTCAAAGACACATTTCTTCTTTTCGTATACACTTGCCTACATAAGAGATTTTTTAAAAATCTAATGAACTTTAAGTTCATTTAGATTTAAGTATTTGATCCTGTATTTTTATCAATGAGTAGGATTTTGTTTTCTATGCAGTCTAATGGGAGAGAGAATATGTTGAGAGATTATGCAGACATGACGACTGCCAGTCTGTACGAGGATTATGATGCTGTAAAGGCATGAATAGACATTGTTGTCCACTAAAGATGTGTTTATTTGGGGGGCCTGAATTAGTCCCTCAGCCTGATGTCTTTGGGTACCATAGAAAGACAGCTTACAAAGCAGAGGGTCAACCCAATTGGCTTTCCTCCAAGTGACACATTTGAACACTAAATACTCCTAGGATTACCATGCAGAGTATGTACAACAGGACTAACATTGTTGGAACATGTGTTAGAACATGTCCCACATTATTGAGTTTTTCAGGTTTGGGAAGCAGATGGAGCCTGCACCTCCCCCGTGTACAGACAGGGAAACTGAGGCTCACAGAGGTGAAAGTACTTACGCAAGGCACCATATTCTGTCCCAGATTCAGGAACAGAATCTGGAACAGAGGGCTCTGTGTCTGGGCAGAGCTCTTTTAACCATTCCATGTGACTCTCCAAATAGTTACTCCTTTAGGGTCATTCCTGTCTCCGTATGTTCTCATGTGCTTCTCACATTGGGGCAAAGATTACTGGGATCATTAATAAATCAAGGATGGGCCTGTGGATATGCATGTTTTATAATCCCAACTGATGATAGTTGGGTTTCATGGAAGACAAAGACTGAATCTTCCTCTTAATTTTCTCAGGCTCTTAGTGGCATAAGGACTGCCTTGCATATATGAGGCCCTTTCTACTTACTGAATGATAATTAATGTCATCTTCATAATTAATATATGATGATATTGTTGTATTCATTCCCTCTGTAAAGGCTTGGGGAAAGGGTAACTACTATGAGCCTTTATTTCTTCCTATATAAAATGGGACTGGCACAACCACCTTGTAGTGCCTCCAGGACAGCTACAGATGACATGTGTGAAGCACCAGGATCCTTCCCAGCACATGGGAGGTAATTCATTAACAGAGACAGCCTTTATCACAGAACCCTGGTGATTATTTTGTAATCATTATTGTATCTCTCATCAATATATCTTCTGTTCTCTATGGAACTTCACACACAGAGAGAAATATAATCGATATTTAATAATGGAGTTTAATAAATACATGTTAGTTGATTAATTCTTTGTCAAGGAATGGAGGCAGAAAAGAAAAATCACCGTGGAGCTTCTGGTAGAAGCTGTGCTCTCTAATCCATCTACCAAACTGCTGTCCATCCCAGGTTGACAGTCCAGCTCCTTAGCACATGATTGATTAAGGACTTCTCTGCCCGAGGGCTGTCCACAAGCAATCACGGAATCTTGCACCCCAGACATTGTTTCAGCTCTCAGACCCCAAAGACATGAGAAAACCCTGAAGAGATCCACTTCCATTGCATGTAAAACAATAGAAGACCACATTAAAACTCTACCCTCACTCAACCTAGTGGGGGCTGTACAGACTCAGGATTAGTGTTTCACAAGACACCCAGGGAGTGGGGGAGAGTTCACACGTACTCAGGGCACAGAATAGCATCTTCCGAGAAGTCACCCGCACTTGTGCCACAGTTTTGGGGGCAGGTCTGGAGGTGAGTATTCTAGGGGAGCTGGTGGTTGAAGTTGGCTCTTCCATTTTTGTTTCATGCAGTTTCCATTTAAAAGCAATTGAATGCAGGTGGTGAACTTCCCAAGTTTCTGTTAAGGAGTGATAAAAGATGTTTACCATGTGATTTAATACAATAAGAAAATAATCTTTTCTGGCTGTCACTCTTTAAAATATTCTCTGACCTGCTCTCCCTCCATGACCCCTAAACAGTCATTTTTATTGAAATATATATTACATTATTGGATGTTTTGTTCAATAAGGTTTTCATTTTACCTTTCAGGTCTCAGGAAGGGGGGGATGTATTATAGAAATTATTGCTTTGATCGTTTCTTCATCTAGCCATAAGAAATATTAATGTTTTTATTGTAAGTAGACAAATATAAACATCTGTGTCTATTTAGAAAGAGGTCATGTCCCAAATATGGTAATTGGGAGGTTATTTGATCTTTTAATTTCATATCCAGAGAACATACACGAAGTCTGAAACTCAGTGAACGCTTTCCTGATATTTCAAACAGTTTAAACATGAAGAGTTCCTCTGAAAAAGGTAATACTTCAAGATTCTCCCTCCTGACTGGGGACTCTCAGTCATGTTTCTCTTTATGGGACAAAGGAGGCATAACATTTAATTAGCATGAACATTGATGAGCGTGCTAGCAGGTGACAGAGTCAAAAGTCATCCTGGAAGACAGAAGGCAGAGAGCTTGCCCCTTGAGCTCACCTGGCCAAGCTTCAGAGCTTGCCCACCCTGAGCAGGTGCCTAGGAGACGGACTCACGGGGATGGAGGGAATGTGAAATATCACAGCCTAGGAAGTACCTATGTGGAAGCAGTCTAAGCTAAATGGAGTCAGTAAATTTGCATCAAAATAATTTACTTTCATAACTGGAAAATCCAAGACCAAAAGATGGAGGTGGAGAGGGGTGGGGCAGAGCCCTAAACTTCTGATCAAAAAGGCTGGAATCAAGGTTTGCTTAATGAGCGAGGATGAGTCTTGGAAGATCAGAGAGGATCATAGGCCAAGGCTCTATGCCTTAGAAGCTGGCTTGTAGGTGAATCCCGGATATAGAACCAGCCATCCGGTGCCTTAGCCAAAGAGGCATGAGAGGGGAACTGGCTGCATCACCAAAACTCATGGGTCAGATAGCTCACGTGTGTGTGCGCGTGTTGGTGGTTGTGGGGGGCTGTCTGTTCTTAACACCTGCTGGGCAGGAAAACACTCCTACTGATGTGTCTATGAGTGTTGGCTTGCCCTTGCTCCCCAAGGAAAACCCACTTGTTTTCTTCTTCCCACGTGGCTGCCTCCAGGCAAACTGCCCTGTTGGCACACAGTTTCCATCACCAAAACCACACTGAAAGACCACTACCATAACGAAGGCATATGATGTTCACAGGAAAACCCAAGAAGACGCACAAAGAGAGTCTGCGGGCAGGGAGGTACCAAAGAAGGAAGCTCTCTGGCCAAGTCAGGCAGAACTGCCCCAAGGCAGAGGACTTTGTGGGTTCTCTATGGAAAATCACAGTTCCGCTAGCTTACCCCAAAGTGATCAGGCCTAGGGAAAGTACCTAATACCTTTTCAAGTTGTGGAGAGAAACCAAACTGACAATTCAGTCATTTACTATGGGGTTAAGAATGGTTAGAAAGGAGGACTTTGAATGTTTTATAAAGGGATATTGCTGTCAATCCATTAAAGAATGAGAGATAGTTACCCGTCCAAATAACTAGTAATAATGCCCTAGAATCAAAGCACACTTACCTGGACAAAACTAGATAAACTCACAAATTCTTCTGCACTGTCTTTCTTATGCCCTGCAATCTATTATTTTTTTCCCATTCTCATTTTTTGACAACAAAATAATTATTCTGATGTGTTGTGCCATGAAGAATGTTACAGTTGTTTTGTTTTGTTGTTTTAATAATTTTGTCTTTCTCATTACAGATACTCCAGCCCTGTCAGCAGCCCAATGAAAACTACATCCTGGGGAAAATGCCTTCTACTGCCATTGACTGCCCTCGCTGCATTTAGATTTCTACTTGTTTCAGCTTTATACCTCACCCAGAAGTCTGCAAAGTCCACATGCATCTTTAAAAGCCCCATCTACTCGAATTGCTTCATGAAGCTGTATTTTTGCATTTATAGTGGTGTCACAGTGCATTAACAGGTAAACCATCAGTGAGCCCTCATAGCCAACACTGATTCTTCACTTCATCAAAAGGTGATACTGTGACTCACCTTTCTTAGGATCATTAATATTGTCCCTTTTTGCTTTCTGCCCACTTGTGATGCTATCACCTGTTTTGCATTTAAATGAGGCGGGGATTAATTCTGAAATACTGGAGTGAACAGAATGCAGTCTACCATCACCCAGAGGTCAACCAGATCCTTACCGGGGTGGGCCTATGGGGCCCACACACATGTGAACCCATCAATCACCAGTCAATTTAGTTGGCCCTTGGGGTACCTCTGTAAGAAACTCTGAAAGCAGAAATGACTCAGAGGCATCATGACAGAGATGCACGTACTTTTCAGAATTGATTCTTCTAGAAAGAATTGCTACCCTATGTTTCACTCTAAACATGAATGAGCCTTAAAATCAGCCCAAGGAGGGTTTCTGGGATATATATATATATATTTCTCACATCCTGGATCTTGAAAGAAACGAAGCACTTGGAGCTCGAAATCACCTTAACTCTAAATGACAGTAACAGCGCTCTGCATCATCTCCATTACAAATAAAGGCTAAATTGGAGGTGTCATTTCATCNCAATCCATTAAAGAATGAGAGATAGTTACCCGTCCAGATAACCAGTAATAATGCCCTAGAATCAAAGCACACTTACTTGGACAAAACTAGATAAATTCACAAATTCTTCTGCACTGTCTTTCTTATGCCCTGCAATCTATTACTTTTTTCCCATTCTCATTTTTTGACAACAAAATAATTATTCTGATGTGTTGTGCCATGAAGAATGTTACAGTTGTTTTGTTTTGTTGTTTTAATAATTTTGTCTTTCTCATTACAGATACTCCAGCCCTGTCAGCAGCCCAATGAAAACTACATCCTGGGGAAAATGCCTTCTACTGCCATTGACTGCCCTCGCTGCGTGTAGATTTCTACTTGTTTCAGCTTTATACCTCACCCAGAAGTCTGCAAAGTCCACATGCATCTTTAAAAGCCCCATCTACTCGAATTGCTTCATGAAGCTGTATTTTTGCATTTATAGTGGTGTCACAGTGCATTAACAGGTAAACCATCAGTGAGCCCTCATAGCCAACACTGATTCTTCACTTCATCAAAAGGTTATACTGTGACTCACCTTTCTTAGGATCATTAATATTGTCCCTTTTTGCTTTCTGCCCACTTGTGATGCTATCACCTGTTTTGCATTTAAATGAGGCGGGGATTAATTCTGAAATACTGGAGTGAACAGAATGCAGTCTACCATCACCCAGAGGTCAACCAGATCCTTACCGGGGTGGGCCTATGGGGCCCACACACATGTGAACCCATCAATCACCAGTCAATTTAGTTGGCCCTTGGGGTACCTCTGTAAGAAACTCTGAAAGCAGGAATGACTCAGAGACATCATGACAGAGATGAACGTACTTTTCAGAATTGATTCTTCTAGAAAGAATTGCTACCCTATGTTTCACTCTAAACATGAATGAGCCTTAAAATCAGCCCAAGGAGGGTTTCTGGGATATATATATATATATTTCTCACATCCTGGATCTTGAAAGAAACGAAGCACTTGGAGCTCGAAATCACCTTACACTAAATGACAGTAACAGTGCTCTGCATCATCTCCATTACAAATAAAGGCTAGGGGCGCCTGGGTGGCACAGCGGTTAAGCGTCTGCCTTCGGCTCAGGGCGTGATCCCGGCGTTATGGGATCGAGCCCCACATCAGGCTCCTCCGCTAGGAGCCTGCTTCTTCCTCTCCCACTCCCCCTGCTTGTGTTCCCTCTCTCGCTGGCTGTCTCTATCTCTGTCGAATAAATAAAAAAAATTAAAAAAACAAACAAACAAAAAAAAAACAAATAAAGGCTAAAATGCAGGTGTCATTTCATTGCATCATCTCCATTACAAATAAAGGCTAAATTGGAGGTGTCATTTCATCTGAGAGCCAAAGGAGACCATTCACTGAATGCCAAAATTTGGCCAATTTCCCCACCTAGCCTCTGTTAGCACTGGACTGAGTGGCCTCACTGAGGGCGCACCGTAAGACTCATAGAGTGCAAGAGCTGAGGGGACCTCTTGCTCTCCCTGGACAGAGCCACTTCCCAGGCAGAGAGGACAGAGCCAAACCCAGTAGGCCTAGTGTGCCCCAAACCGGAGCCACTCACCTCCAGCAAAGCCAGATCCCGAGTCCACTCACTGGGCTCTGTTCCCATGAAGCGAACTCCAGGAGGTGGAAACAGCTTGTTCCTCACCATCTACATCCATGGAGACACAATTCAGTCAATATTCTTTCAAACACCTGAGCTTTAATGTGTTACCACACAGCGAGATTCCAACCGTGTCAGAAAAAGAAGGGGAGGTGTCGTCATATGTCATATGGCAAAACGAAGGCCCAAATGATGAGGAAATGATGTGAAATACCTTGCTTAGATAAATTACGGATTTAGAGTGGTCAAAAGAGGGCATGGCATTTCCTAGTTAAAATCGAAATGAATCATCTGAGGCAAAGAACAGACTGACAGCTTTGTCTGTAGGGAGTGTATGAACAGACCGCCAAGCATATCTGAAGGAAAACACCAACCTCGGGCTCACTCAGGGGAGAATCTGGGTGGGCATGGCATGAGAGAAACACATCATGAAAGCAGCTCAACTGGACCTGTCTTTGAGGGAGCAGGCTGGTTCCGTGCGAGAGCAGGTGTCCCTCCATGGTCTCAGCTTGCCTTGCTGGCAGCAACTGGCTTTTCCTGGACCCGAACCATCTCCTTTCCACACTGACAAATGCTGCGGACCCCGGCTTCTCTAGGGAAAACCCCACCCTATCCATCCTTCCTGTCATCATTAACCCCAGGTGACACTCTGGAACTTCCCTATGGGAGGGGCTTAGAGGCAACGGTCCGGACACAGAGAGGAGGTTTGGGGGTCTCATCCTGAAATAGTTTTGGTACCTGTTCCCCATGTTGTAGGTTTATTGGCCTTGGCAGGTCTTGATTGGGAGGCAGCTTCCTCATCGGGCCAAATACCATGATAAGGATGTTTCTGATCAAAGTTAATTGTACTGGTTTGTTGCAACAAGGAAAACAGCAGCCCTTGGAGGACGTGGGGGCTTCTCAGTAAGAGGGCTTGTGAAAGGCTTTGCGTTTGCATATGTCACTCTGGAGACATAACTGAGGGGCTGTAATCTTGCTCTGGATGAATGAAGTCAAAGGCAGAAGAGATTCTGTGATTGGGTCTCTCAGTGCATCTTACCTAGGAGGTGGGAAGAAGCAGTTGTCACTCAGGTTAGCTGGGAGAGGCTAATGTTGGGTCATTTTCCATGGTTTGGGCAGCGTTCTTGTTTTTCGTGTGTGTGTGTGTGTGTATTCAGGCACGACTGCAGAAGGGTCTTCTTTTTGCTACATCATGGTCACACACCGTGTCTGGTGCTGGCGTTTTGTGAAATTGTGTACATTCAACAGGAGAGCCTCCTGGCTTCACTAATAAAAACACACCAGCTCCAAGACGCTTTTTGGTTGCTCAGGTTTATACTGATTATGGAAGGGAACAAAGTCTCACCAAACCACCCGTGAGAACTCTATTTTTTGGCTTCCAAACAACTTTTATACCATATCACACAGCGCTCTTCATCTCCCTCAAATAACAATAACTCCAACAACACCAAGAATAGAAGGAGGAGGAGGAGGAGGGAAGGAGGGAGAGAGAGGGGGAGGAGGAAGGGGGGGAGAAGAAGAACGAGGAGGAGGAGAAGGCAGAGGAGGAGGAGGTGAAAGAGAAGAAAAAGAAGACTAGAACTGCCATTAACTCACACACTGGGAGGCGTCAGTGGAGCCATCTCCAGACACGGTTTCCTGGGCTCTCCGAGAGCATCCCTTTTGCTGCCCAACCATCAGCAAAGTCTTTTACAGGCAAACAGCTGATGGTACCGGGTTCTAAGGTCAGGTCATAGACACCTGGAGTCATGATGTTACGCTCCTGCAGGCAGGAGGGAATTAGGGAGCAAATGGTGTTTAAGGAAGTTTTCTCAGTGTCTTTTCTCACAAAGGAGGGAATCCTTATCAATTCCGTGTACCGAGAACCAGCTCTAGTGTGACATGGGGAACCATTGCCCCCTCTCTGCAAAGTCCACATCTGCATTAGAAATGGAGCTCCACTCAGCTCAGACACGCAGATTGATAGCTTCATTCTCTGGGAAGGAAAAAGTTTCCAGCACAAGTAAATACAATGGAGGCAGTCTCAAGGAGCAGCACAGCGCACAGCAGGCTGGAGGAAGTTTACAAATCATTAGCTTTGTTTACCCTATAAAAATATGCAATTAATTCACAGCAATTGATCTGAAAAGGAACATTAGTTAGAATTTATTTATGATGTTCAGCTTAAAATCATTTCCCAAAAGAGAAAAATTATATTTGAAATGAGCAAGTACCATGGAACAGCCATACCTACAATTTTGTCTCTTGAAAGCCCAAGCACGTGCTTCCCTGTCTTTTACTCTGTTTTTCTCTCTGTCTCCCCAGCCCCAGCTCTCCACGGACATTATGGATTTGGGGCAGTTGTTTTGACTTGCCTTTTGTGCCACCAGTAGGTGCCCCTGAAATATCCACTTGTATCTGAGTGAAACATTGGAGGAGTCTAACCCCAAAGCCTTGTCTCCGGGCATTCCTGCTGCTGCACCCCTAGGAACTTGGGACTGACTATTCATGACAACTCCGCCCCTCAATGCATTGCCCCTCTAATCTCAATACAAGCTTGACTGTTGGTGATCTATCCCTGCTCTAACCTTTGTTGCTCTCACATTTCTCTTTCCCAGGGTGGCCAGGGGTTCCTACCTATTTAATATTGTCAGGTATGTGCATCTTACTCTCCTTTCTCCCCTCTCCAGTGCATGTGCCCCATGCTCCCAGCACACATAATGTCCACCACCTCCTAACAACGTAATGCATTTGCTGCCTCTTCGTTCGGCACACGCTGTTTCAGTAGTCCGGGGACTCAGCTCTTGCTCCTCACAATGCCCGAATAACTCCCTAGGACCCAGGTTGAATTCCACCTGCTCTGTGAAATCTTCTCCAAGGCTCCTAGATTCCTCATCTTTTGTCTCATGGCACCACTAATAGCTCTATGAGACCACAGACCACATTTACAGTGATTATTTACTCACACACCTGTCTATGCCAAACCGTATACAAACTCTACATGGCCTGTGCTCAATATTTTATGTAAACTCTGTTCTGCCCATGACCATCTATAGCAAAGATCTTTTGCATATTTTCCTTCTACCTCTTCTCGTTATAATTTGTTAAGCACCTCCCAATCTGCCACTCCAAAATTTCAATAGTTCTTACTCTCTTTCATTTTGTTTTCATGGTATTTTATCATTTCTTCTCAGATTTCAAAGAAGCTTTCATATTTTTTTTCTCTCTGCAAACTAAAATATTTTACAAGAGAATCGGAAAACAAGAGACCTACCAATCCAAAGTTGAGCCCACAAAGCAGATATAAAAAGATATCGAGAGCTTGAAAGGGGAAAGGTTTCTGTATATTCTAGTGTGCTAGCCCACAGAATTTTTTTCTTATCAAAAGTAATTTTGGATGAGACAGAAACCCCAAGAGAGCTGAATAGGTGAAAAAATGTTCCACTGAAATTCTGTCTTCAGTGTCCCTATCCTTTCTTTAATCCTCACTTTTACAAAAGAGGGGGGTATACCAGATCCCAAGTTATTGTGAACAATCAGAGATTGGTTACAAAGATTAGGAAACAGAGATATAAAAATCTCCTTTCCATAACCTACACCATTTCCAAACATCTGGAAGAGAGTTTCTTGAGGTTTTTTTTTTTTTTAAAGATTTTATTTATTTATTTGACAGAGAGAGAGAGAGAGACAGCCAGCGAGAGAGGGAACACAAGTAGGGGGAGTAGGAGAAGAAAAAGCAGGCTCCCAGCCGAGCAGGGAGCCTGATGTGGGGCTCGATCCCAGGCTCTGGGATCACGCCCCGAGCCCAAAGGCAGACGCTTAATGACTGAGCCACCCAGGCGCCCCAGGGTTTCTTGGCTTTGGCACTATTGACATTTGGGCTGCATCAGCCTCTGTTGTGGGGTTGTCTTGTGCATTACAAGATATTTGGTGGCATTGCTGGCCACTACCCTGTAGATGCCACTGACACCCAGGTTGTGTCAACCAAGTGTCCCCTGGGGCTCAAGTGTCCCCTGGTTGAGAACTGCTGTTCTAGAACACAAATCCCAAATTCTACGCTAAGGTTCCTTGGGCTCTCTAGAAAATTTCAGTGGTGCCAAGGCATATCTTAAATTATCTAGCGAAATACAGTGACATTTGTCTGGCACCATAAGACCTGCTATGCTGAGGCAGAACACAANACTGACACCCAGGTTGTGTCAACCAAGTGTCCCCTGGGGCTCAAGTGTCCCCTGGTTGAGAACTGCTGTTCTAGAACACAAATCCCAAATTCTATGCTAAGGTTCCTTGGGCTCTCTAGAAACTTTCAGTGGTGCCAAGGCATATCTTAAATTATCTAGCGAAACACAGTGACATTTGTCTGGCACCATAGGACCTGCTATGCTGAGGCAGAACACAATTTTAACATTAAGTTGTTATAATACTTTGGTGACATCCCACATTTGTGAATCTGGATTTGGGGAACAGGTATAGTAAAAAGCAAGCACTGAGTAAAAGTTAATGTGGAACAGGAAATGAGAACGGCAGTATCCAGTATAATCCCAAGGACTGGGAATTTGTTCAGCGCCTAATAGGTGCTAACTCATCAGGACTCAAAAGCTCACAAAGTTGCTTAGATTGAACTACACAGTTAACTGAATCGGGGGCATCTCTTCTGGCCGAGGAGTCCCAGTGAACATGTAGCCAGGGCGCTACATGTACCATGAACCAGGGCCAGCAGATACGGCTATTCCTAATATAGAGTAAGTAATCATCGTGTGTACAGATTTTCTTTCAAATTACGGTTGGCTTAAAACACTGAACACAATTGTTTCATGGAAAACATGTGAGGGAGTTTGGATGGAAGCAGATACCATGATTCTCTTTACCAATGCATATGAAGACGAGCTGACCAAACTTGGAATTATGATCGAGCCTGAGGACATTTTGTTGGTGTTTGCAAAACTACTATAATTGACGATCTCTTTTATCTTCACTAAATAATGTACATGATATTATAGAGACCTTGGCCCATAACCTCCCCTACACCCCAAACACGCACTTACTATCTGGCTTGGGATTCAGTAAGGTATTTATATGGTGTATAGAAGCAACCTTCCTTTGAAAGGGAAATTATTGAGGCAGGAATTAACAAAGGAGAAATATGGTTGGCTTCAGGGAAAAGGCAGTGGAAAAAAGGCATCAAGAAGGATGAGAAAAGAGATAGGACCCTACAATTGAGAAGGGTAAAGTAATATTATAGATGCATGTTAAGTTAAAAAAAGAGGGCATTTAATTGCAGTTAGAAAAGACAACGATGGCTCAACACAACAAGTGATAGATTGGAAGAGAGAAAAATAAGAGAGGCATGTTAGGAAAAAGTTCACATGCATCAGAGAAGAAAGAATTAGAAAGAAGCTGAATATAGTTGGAGAATAAATTTCTATATCCCTGCTGATTTGAAGTTGATGCAATGCGGCCCTATCAGTAAGGAAACTGATATGGAATAACACAAATCAATGCATGAAATCTAACTAACCAGCTGTGACAGATCATGTTTCCAAAATAGCAGAGACGCATCTCCGTTCCCAAGTGCCCTTTTGTAATGTTATCTTGCTGCTCCTCATGTAGGGATAAAAGCAAATTCCCCTCCCCTTGAATCTGGTTAATCTGTGGTTAATTTGAATAGTATGAGGTGATGTAAGTAATATTCTGGGAAGTCTGAACTCAGAAACTAAATAGACCTAGAAGCTTCTGTTTTTGTACTCTAGGGAAACCTGGATTGTGGAGGAATTTGACTAACCCAAGGGGGCTATACCGTGAGAAGACCAGCACAGTTACATGAAGACACCAGGTGTGGTAGAACAGAAGCCCAGACCCACAGCCCTGGCTGAGCACTCAGCCAAGAGCCAGGAATAAACCATAGAAATGAGGCCATTTTGGAAACAGAACTTCTAACTCTAGTTGGGACACCCAGTTGATGCCAAGTGGAGCAGAATTGAATTGTCCCTAGTTCTTGAGACCTGGCCAAATTGCAAAATTTAGAGCATATTCATGTTTTCAGCCACTAAGTTTCAAAATGCGTCATTTGAGTTTTTCCACCCTCAATAGTCTACATATACAGAGATGTCTATTCAGAGTCATTGACCCAATTCACTGGTCTCTCGCCTTCTTCCCTTGATTTACTTAAGTGAGCCCCAATGAACTTTTTCTATATCTGTCAGGGTCCACACAAGAAAAGAGAAGGCACCCCAGAGATTTCAAACAAAGACAATTCAATACAGGGACTTATACATGACATGGGAGAATGAGAAGCGAAATGAAAGGTAATCAAGGGTGTTGGTGAACACTCTGGAGCTGTGACATTCCTGGGGCTGATCGAGTCATGGGCAAAAGGAGCATTTCCAGAGCCCAGCAGCTAGAACCATCTTATGGACACTACCTCATGGAAGTTGGGACCATGGAGGGTGAGGCTGACCAGCAGGCACTGGGGCCACAGGAAGTTTCCTTACATCCCTCCCCTTCTTTCTCTAAGCCCCCCTCATTTCCACAAGACTGACACATGCCTGCCGTGATTGCTCGAGGAGTTGAAGGGCAGACCTGGGGGGCACACATCATGTTGCCACTCATGCAGGATTCCCCATCCCTGAGACATGATGAGTCCAGATACAGGTTCATGATCACACGTTAGACCTTCCCCGCCCCGAGGCTCAGTCCACATATAGATTCACTGCTGTTGGACTGAACAGCAGGGCACACTCCCCAGGCACATCTGAAATGTATATTCAACATGTTGACCTCAGCAAGCCAGACAGACTTTATTTCTCCAAACTGGGTGGGCGGCAACAGATAGACAACCCGAAACAAGAGATTTAAAATCTTAGCCAAGGACCCAGAATGCATTAGGAACATGCTGGGAGCAACCTTGTAAACCCCTTACTCCCTAATTGCAGTCATTAAAATACGCCTCATGGTGGGGTTATTGATATCTTTATGTGCCATCCTTCATGTGAGTAATCATCTACACAAAAATACAGGTCAGTCAATAAGAAAAGTCTCTTCA
Organism: Ailuropoda melanoleuca; assembly: GCF_002007445.2. NCBI lineage: Eukaryota > Metazoa > Chordata > Mammalia > Carnivora > Ursidae > Ailuropoda > Ailuropoda melanoleuca. Next base: position 141,265,105 of record NC_048220.1, on the reverse strand, counting down.
AACAATTAAGTGTGCTAGTCTGATGTCTTTCAGGGTATCAGAGTCTTTAAGAACACAGGAGCAATTTCATTACTGGACCACCGTAGTAAAAGGAAACAGAAAAGTCATGAATCAGAAAAATGAAATTACAAATGTCAATGAAAAACAGTGGCCTTATTAAGATATACTCAATTCATTTAAAGTAACTTCTGCATTATCCTAGTTTTATATTCTGGTGAGGAACTGATTTGAAGAGCAAACCTTCTTTGGATCAAAAATATTGTAGAAAATCTTTGTAGAAAAAGTATTCTCTTTTTCTATTTTTAAGTAAAGCCATTGCCACATATATTTTCAAATTAAAATTTGTCATGGTCTCTGCAAGCACCCATTCTATGGACCATTCTATGGAGACCAGGACAGTCAAGAGAAGGACAGGGAGTGGGGAGCTCAGGTCACTGTGTCACACAAGGCATGAGTAGAAGGAGCTGCCTCTGGCCCAGGAATATTGGGCCCATGGGTATTATCAAAGAAACTCTGATTGTGGCAGGTCCCATTTCCCACTGAATGAAAGGCATGCACCATTTCCTCACCCCTATGCTGCCACTTTCCTTCCCACTTCAGACCCCTTTATTTCTGAACATGTAGGGACTACCGACCTCGTGACAGGCTAAGCGTCATGATCAAGCACAGCTGCAAAGGCCTGTTTGGACCACAGACCAGATGATCACAGTCTCTTTCCTTGGTTTCCCTCTCTCCTTAGTGTATCGTTAGATAGTGTGACTGAGGATGGAACGACAGAAGGGAAGTTTGACACACCCTACCTCTGTTGGCCTTGAGAAGGAATGGGCAGCTGCTCACTGAGAAGAAATCCTGCAGAGCAGTCTGCTGGGTATGGCTGTCCCTTCTCCCATCTCCTGAAAGATCCCTGTACTCTCAAGTACGAATGACATGATTGCAAAGCAGAGGATCCATGTAGAAGGAAGGTTCTGGGTAGAAGGAAGCTGGGCAGTGGTGGTCCCGAAGCAGTCTGGGCATGGGTGGTTTTCTTTGACTCTATGAGATGGGTATTTCATTCCACATCATTTATGATGGTCATGGTAAGAATTCCACAGTTTGGTAGCACACTCAAGCAATTAGCCTTGGTCAGTCTTCTTTGTTCACACATCATTTGTTCTCTTCATTCTCAAAACAAGCATCTTATGTTTTTTTCAGTTTTTTCCCCTTAAAACTTGAAATCCTTTAAATTTTAAAATAACAAGTTCAAAAACACAGAAGGGCTGATACCTGGGTGGCTCAGTCGGTTAAGTGTCTTACTCTAGATTTTGTCTCAGATCATGATGTCAGAGTCGCGGGATCGAGCCCCGCCTCAGGCTCCACACTCGGCAGAGTCTGCTTGAGATTCTCTCTCTCCCTCTGCCTCTGCCCTTCCCCTGCTCACATTCTCTTTAAATAAAAAAATAAAATCTTAAAAAAAGACACAGAAGGGGAAAAAAATAAATCTTTTTATGCTGAATGTACATTTTCCACAAACGCAAGATCTTTGCAAAGTCTTTTAAGCCAGTCACGGAAATCGTGGTCTAACCAGTTGCTCCAGAGATAACTGAAGGCCTTGCCTCCATTTGTCTAGCTGGGGGTCCTCACTGGGGTCACAGAATTGAGTTAGCTGGCACCAACCATAGAAATAAGAGCCACCATTTAGCAGGACTTAGTCTGCATCAGACACTGGTTTAAAATCTTTATGCAGAGTTCCAACTTGTTATACTAACCAACCTGCCAGAAAGCCGTCATGATACACCTCTCCCAAGTACAGATCTGAGCCCTAAACGATAGGTAGTTTGAATAAGCAGCCGACAGTGGCTGCGCTTGGATTTGGGCTCAGCTGAAGCTGGCCTCTCAGCTCCACTCTTTGCGCTGCTGGGCAGTCCCAGGACTGAAATCCAGGGAAAGTGCAGACGTGCAGCCCCACGGGGCATGGAAGCCATCCATTGCTCACCACTCCCCGTGCCCACAGAGAAAATGGAATAAGCAAACAGCAGACACAAAAGCAGAAACAGAAAAAAAGGAAAGACCAAGGAGCCAGTCGTTGATCTGCCAAAGGGACACATCATCTCCTGTTGGAACAATTTTAATTTAAAAGGATCAAATAAATACGAACTCGAAATGGATAGCTGATTGTATTCTTCTCAATGTTAGAATATACGTATTGCTGCATTATAAGACAAGTCATCTTTTGTGCGTGCCTCATCTCTAAAGTTAAGCTTTCTTACACCCAACGAAACTGTTTGATTGGATCTTATTTTATTTTCAATAATGTCGATAATGAATGTCCTGAGGTCTAAACGGTATGTTTTCTTTTCTGTTAGTGACCCACTAATTGCTGGAATAGATATAACAGTATAAATTATGATGTTATTGATTGCTGCAAAAGTCCCTATGCTTTATAATTGGGAATAGATATATTTTTCAGGAGTGAGTTCCAAAACAGCTTGTGGCAAGTCCAGTTTCAAGTGACTATGGAAAATCCCAGAGCAAATACATTTGCCAAATATAAAAGAAGCACGACAAGTGTTCAAGTTTGGCGATAGTGATTGCCAAAAGCAGATGAAAAGGGAATCCCATCTAAAAATGACTGGGCCTTGGTTTTTCCATATTTATAAATATTCTAAAGTAAAGGAACACCACTGAAAAATAATTCACGGTGTTCAATACAATCCGTCCGAGAGAGAGAGATGTATTGTACTAAAATATGATCGTTTCCATAAACAAGCATACACATGTAGGTGTGAAAATACATTTAGAGGGGTGCCTGGGTGGCTCAGTCGTTAAGCGTCTGCCTTCGGCTCAGGGCGTGATCCCGGCGTTGTGGGATCGAGCCCCACATCAGGTTCCTCCACTATGAGCCTGCTTCTTCCTCTCCCACTCCCCCTGCTTGTGTTCCCTCTCTCGCTGGCTGTCTCTCTCTCTGTCGAATAAATAAATAAAATCTTTAAAAAAAATACGTTTAGAGACCCTCTTCNGCTTGTGTTCCCTCTCTCGCTGGCTGTCTCTCTCTCTGTCAAATAAATAAATAAAATCTTTAAAAAATATATGTTTAGAGACCCTCTTTTTTCCAAATGAGAAGTCAGGTTCTTCAAATGTGTCTTTCCTTGTATGTGTGCCTTCTCTTGCCTCTGTGCTCCTCCTTCCATCTGCTGGAACTCTTGGGGGCGGGCAGACGGCGTCAGAAGCTCACATGTGAGTTGTAATGATGTTGAAGTGTCACCACCCGGGAGTTTACGCTCCAGATACATCCCTACATGTCTGCTGATTCAGTTAAAAAAAAAAAAAAGTCATGTTAGAAGTGAAAAGTCAGGGGCGCCTGGGTGGCTCAGTTGGGTAAGTGCCTGCCTTTGGCTCAGGTCATGATCCCAGGGTCCTGGGATCGAGTCCTACATGAGGCTCCCTGCTCAGTGGGGAGCCTGCTTCTCCCTCTGCCTGCCACTCCCTCTGCTTGTGCTCTTTCTTTCTCTGTGTCAAATAACTAAACAAAAAATCTTAAAAAAAAGAAAAAGAAGTGAAAAATCAGAGTTTAATAGCTCTGTGAATCTGCACATTAGACTATAGATTTATCCATGGCTGAATGTTATTTGCAAAAATTTAAGCGCACAGCTTTGTTTTGTGCCAGAAGTAAGTCAATATGTAAAAGAGACACAACTCCTATGCTTCTTGTGCCAAATTTTAACTGAAAGAGGAGTAAGAATTCAGGAAACAAAAGATCACCTGCTTATATGCTACTGAAAGATTTATGCCCTCACCTTCCCAATGATCCGGGAGACTGATTTTAATCATATCCCTGAAAGAGTGATATACTTCATGCATGGAGTGTGTGTGCCGTAAATTTTGATAAGCTCGAACACATATTATTACAAGCAGCTTGGAAAACATTTTCTCCACCAGCTTATAGTACAGGGCACAAAACAATATTTATTTCCATTTCTAAAGCTTTGCTTTATCTCTTTGCCTTGTTTTCCAGGAAAATAATATATTTAAATAGACTCTGTAATTTGGCAAGTTTTAAGAGCATACTATGCTTGGCGTGTTCAAGCCTATGAGAAAAGTGTACTAGTTTTCTAATAGAGCCTCTATTTCAAATAGGCTTGCATTTTTACTTATTTAATTTCAGAAAAATGCTTGAAATAACATAGCCCAATCACTAAAGGACACATATATCAGAGTTTAAAAAGTGGATTTATGTAGTGCTTTCCTTCCAAGAATCTCCAAAGTGTCACACACATTTATATACATTTTCAGGACCCATCACTTCATTTCCCCTGTATTTAGAGAGGTTTATGAGGTCTTATGTAGCTGTAGATTGTAAGATCTGCAAAGCGTAGCAGTGTAGACATTCAGCAAATTCACGGCATGGCAAATCTGGGAAAATTTCCTATAGTGATTTCATCAACTGAAAAGTACCCTGAATAAAAATGCAATAACATCAACCCACACAAGTACTGTGGCTATGAATAGATCACTTGTTGTACTGAAAATTATGGAAAATGAGCCAGGTTTCTTTGGCAGTACTTTGAACAAGATTACTTTTTTTTTTTTTTTTTTTACTATCCTATAAATACACATGGGAAATAGTTGATGGACACACAACCAGTGAGAAAACAAAGACGGTTAAAAGTAACATGAAACAAAAAAATCACCAAGCAGTAATCCCGTTGTCTCACATCCCTGCGCTTTACTTAAAGAATATGTTTGCTTTGTTTATAAATGTCACATAATAGGTTTGTTTATAACTCTGAAAGAAACAGGAGCCATTTTTCAAAACCTGACACAGTGATTTGGATACAAATTGAATGGAGTTAAATATAGAAGTAATGTGAACAACAATGAAACAATTCAGAACTCAGATCTTTCCCTTCCCTTAACCTGGGGTAATTTACTAGTGGGGGCAAGGTCAGCCTTGGGGAGGAATTCTAAGGCTCAAGAATAAATCATGGTTGCACCAGACTGACTAAAAGGTGCGTGTGATTGGTGAGCTATCCCTTGTATTCTCTGCATCACATGATTTCAGGATCAGAGGTCAGCATTATCATTGGTTGGTTTCTTGACTTCCCTGCAAGTATCTGAAAACTTATTCATACTTTGCTCTGCATACACGCCCTCTAGTCCTTTCTTTTGTTTGATAAAGTATTCCATTCAAAATGTAAACTACAAAGTGTTTATTGGACAAGCGCCCAAAAACGAATGTTAATTTAGGGATAATAGGACATTTTCCTGGTTCTATCCATCTCTGAGTATCATCAATTTAAGAAACACATAAGAGTACACCACATAAATAAATTGCATAGGGTACTGTCCTCAGACTGTTAAAACAAAAAATGAAGATTTCTGGTCTATGACAATCTTGATCAATGCATTATTAAATACATGTCTAAAACCTGGCTAACTTAAGTAATTTTTATGAAAATAGGATAAGAGGTCTACTTAATTGCTTTAAATATTGGCTTTATGCCAATCAATCAAGACAAACACCAAAGGCATATGGACTTGAATTAAATTACCTTATCTTCTTAAAAAGTCTCTTTCCCTAAGTAACATAGCAAAGTTATGCCCAAAGTTATTATCAAAGGATGCTATTTAAAAACAGCATACGAGGGATGCCTGGGTGGCTTGGTTGGTTAAGAGTCTGCTTTTGGCTCAGGTCATGATATCAGGGTCCTGGGATTGAGCCCCACATCGGGCTCCTTGGCTTGATGGGGAGCCAGCATCTCCTTCTGCCTGCTACTTTCCCTGCTTGTGTGCACACGCTCTCTCTGACAAATAAATAAAATATTTTTAAAAATGATAATAAATAAAAAATAAAAATGGCATATGAAATTTATTAGGGCATTTGTAGTAAATCTTTTACTGCAGAGAGAGTCATTTTGGACCAGTGTCCTTGCTGACTGAGTTTTTTCAGACAAATGTTAGTACAGGAAGGATTGTTCTGGACTGTATTTGGAATCCCTAAACACACAGTCAAGAAAGACCTGGTTGGACTGCAGTATCCCATGATGCCCAGGCTTGGGTGTCTGCAAACAACAGTGGTTTACCTTTTGTTCGGGGTGGACCAATGTGGGTTTTGTGAGGGCTCTGTACTGTGCTGTCCCCTCTCACTGTAGCTGACAGAGCCCNAGACAAATGTTAGTACAGGAAGGATTGTTCTGGACTGTATTTGGAATCCCTAAACACACAGTCAAGAAAGACCTGGTTGGACTGCAGTATCCCATGATGCCCAGGCTTGGGTGTCTGCAAACAACAGTGGTTTACCTTTTGTTCGGGGTGGACCAATGTGGGTTTTGTGAGGGCTCTGTACTGTGCTGTCCCCTCTCACTGTAGCTGACAGAGCCCCTGCTTGGGACGAGCCTGAGGACGGAGCACTTGCCCACACACATGGTCACTTTTGCTCACAATTTATTGACCAACACAAGTCCCAGGCAGTTCCTCATCTCAAACAGGAGAGAAACCGTTTTCAGAAGGAGGGGAATTTGAAATACTGGTCCACAGTACTGATGGCCACCACCCCCCACGACAAAACATCACAGGAGAGACTATTAATAATGCAGGTCTAGGAAAAACTGTGATTCCCACTGCCTCATGGAATGAAGATATTTTGTTCAAGAATGAGGATAATTTAACTCATCCCCCCCCTCCTTTTAACTTCTGTTTCAGAAAACTCAGTCTTGAAGCTCTGCTACAGTTTCAATTATGGGATCCTGCAATTTGAGACTCTATTTCAATTTCTCTACATTTATACATATATAAAAATTTATATATAAATTTGAAAATTATATATATTATAAATTTGAAAACATATATATATATAAATTTTATGTTATGTGTATTTTGTCACTGTAAAAATTGAGGTGGGGGGTGATTACCCGAGAGGAATCCGACATCAGGAAGCAGGAGCTCTGACCGAATAACCCCATCGTGCCCACTTGCTAGGTGTCTCGGGAAACGAGAATTAATGTAGGATTTCACTCATCTATGATGGTATTATACATTATATAAATATGTATGCATGTGACATTTTAAGCAATATAAATGTCAAGTCAATGTAAGCCACAAGTTAACCCAACAACTAACAACTGACATAAATTGACCACTCTGTGCTAATCGTCCAAGGTAAAATGAATGAACAAGCTCATTCGCACTGCTCACCTTAAATTTTTGCAGCCAAAAGCACTTGTCTTAAAGCAGAATTTAAATTTTTTTCCATGAATCCTTTTACAGTATAAAGTGATCTGATTTTAAAATGGACACCTTTAAAAAAATTAATAAAATGGGGGCACCTGGATGGTTCAGTTGGTTAAGTGTCCGACTCTTGATCTCAGCTCAAGTCTTGGGCTCTCACGGTCGTGAGTTTGAGCCCCCTGTTGGACTCCATAATGGGCGTGGAGCCTACTTAAAAAATAATAATAATAAAATGGACATCTTAGTTTTTTTCTTTTTCCCCCATGTTACTCTTGAACACCTTTGGGAATTATTTGTTGGTTAAAGTCATTGGACTCTCACTAAAATGTTTGAAGTTTTATACAAAATCTATACTTTTTTGCTTTAAGGATTTGCAATTCAAATGTTCACCTTTTGAGGTATCTTTATGATGACACATTCTCTTAGCAAATGGAATGACCATATGTGGCTGGAGAAAAAGTAGGTTTTAATAAAAAGGCAGGTCCTTCATCTCCGGGTGATATATTCAAGCTGTGTGGACTGAAGAACAGCAAGGGGCTGGGAGACGTCTTTCCAGATGGTCCTCAAACCCTAATAAGCCTGAAATGTCATGGAACGTGGCTTCGTGCCGGAGGCTTTAATGTCACTACGGATTTTGCTTGTTTTCCACACCATGCTGTTCTTATAATCATTCCTGACTTCCCCTCAAATTATACCACAATGGAAAAGAATACTAGTTTAGATGAAACCAGGATATTCCGTTCTTTAAATGCTCTGGTTAATTGCACTGAGGGTGAGAAACATTCCCTCAGAAGAGAGGGAGCTCTGACGTCTCGGACTCTGACGCCTGCCCTCAGCACTGGGTTGCAGAATCCAAATGTGTTGCACTTCCAGCAGTTTCATGCCTTTCAGTTGAAGCCAGAAGACCCCAAAGATGAGTGAGTTAGTTGCTTTACTAATGTTTTAATAATTCTATATATTTCAGCAACTAAGTTAAAATTATGGGGACTGATGCTTAAAGTAATAAACAAATATTGTGGAACTCCCTTTGGATAATAAGTGTGTGTGCGCCTGTGTATGTGTGTGTGTGTTACTACTAAAGAAATCTAGTGTTATATTCTTCTCCCAAAACACACATATATTGGGATTTTACCTCTTCACTTCAAGGTGTTCTTATATGAGTGAACTAATTCCAAGAAAAGGGTCATTTGAGGCAGCTAAAATTCTTGAGGCTCAGAGAACTGGTACCCATACCTAATTACCTAATTTTCTTTTTCTTTTTCTTAAAGAGATGCTCTAAAACTGAATGAGCTCTAGGCCCCCTCAAATTATACCACAAGGGAAAAGAATACTAGTTTAGATAAAACCGGGAAATTCCATTCTTTAAATGCTCTGGTTAACTGAACTGGGGTGAGAAACGTTCCCTCTCTCTCCCTAGCTTTCTCCCCCAATGCACTCTGAGAGCGCACTGAACCAAGGGACTTTAATACCTGTCCCTGCTTTGTGACAGGAGGGTCAGGTAACCTCTGTGTTCGTTAACTCCTTCAGCAGACCCAAGACAACCAAATCTTAAGCCAACAGTGGGGCAAACCAAAAAGTAACACAACGTACACCATGCAACTATGCACAGCGACTGGAATTTGTGCACCCTATCTCTTTAGGTGGGGTGATAATAGAGCTAAGATAGAATGTGGGCTGGACTTTTCCTTTATAAGGATCTGTACCTCCTTGCTGTCTCCACCCTTGAATGTGTAAAAGCTCTTTTCTACCCTTTCTGGGAATTTTATTCTAAGTGTGCCTTTCCATAGAAGCCACATATTTCTCTATAATGTGCATCGGGTCCTTTCTATGAGAAACTCAGCATCCTTAGGCAAATTTAGAATTCGACCATGAGGGCCTGATCTGGACTTTTAGCCAAGGTCTTTTTAGGGATGCCTGTGTGCAGTCTTGACCTGAATGGACCTTTGCTTTCCATGAGCTGCTGCCCTACTGATTCTGCCAAGAATGTCTGAAGGATCATGTTTCTGCCAAAGGCTGACTCTTGAATAATTGAATGTGGGAAAACGTCCCCATGGATAGGCAAATGCCTATGAACCACCCCCTAAATATTTTTATTATGAGCAACACAATATATGCAGCCCCCCCAAATCAAAATAGTATTAGTACTAAGCATATTTGGTTAAATGTCATAACTACCCCAAGGCATAATCCTTTCCCAGCGATGTTTTACAAAGCATTACTAAGCTACTCACTCCTTGATTACAGGGATAGGAATGCAGTGTTTACAGAGAGACACCTGCAGACTTTATCACAGTATTCCTGTGTGGACTGATATTTCTAAAAGCTAAACCCCCCACACTGGCCTCATTCCTTTGTATCAAACTGCCTAGATCACTCCTTGGAAGCATGCACATGAGTGACTCTGGATAAATCGCTTGCTTTTTCTGTGTTTTAGTCGTACAAATCACATTGAGAATATCTGCCTTTCCTTTATAAAAATGACGGTTTCAGACTAGTGCATTTCCACTCTGTCTGCAACTGAGCTCCTGAGAAATAACAAACAAACAAACAAAATACCCTGTAAACTTCCTTTACTGGATAAGGTTGGCATTAAGGAGAAAGAGTTGTGTGTGCCTGGACTGATGGAACTGGAGTAGGAATAAAAACAGAGATTTATTTCCCAGAGCCCTACGCCCTGCTCTCCAGCAGGGCAGGAATGATGCTCTTCACCAGCACGGAGCTGGCACATGCGTCGTGGAGGGGTGAGGCACATCTCCACCTGGTCAGGTGAGGAGGCCCTAGGCTGCCGTCTCCACCACACGACAAGCCAGACCTGGGGAGACAGTGTTCTCAGGGAGCCGGAGTCCATTTGAACCTGACCTTTGGGAATAAAGGGACATACAAGCACTGACGGCATTTTAGATTAGGGATCTCTACTCCACTAAGTGATGCGGGAGAGCAAGGTTCTGGTCTCATGGAGTTGAAGAATGAATCTCTCCGACAGAGGAGAGTGAGTAAAGTGATAGAAGTTCATTAAGTGGGATACAGAAAAAGCTCTCAGGAGTGAGGGGGTCCGGACAGGATTGCCACTGAGGGCTTTTAGGGATGGTCTTTTATAGAAAGCTAACCAGGGAACTCAAATCTTTTTAACATCTCTATTGTTATCACCATTGAGCAAGGACTAGTGGTAACACCTTCAATGGCTTACTTCCTTTTTAGGGTAGGTAATTCTTGGTTGGTCACAAGTAGCTGTTACAACAAGACCTCACCTCTGACACCTAGGACAGGATGGTCTGGTTTGTTCCCTTTTCTCTGGTTTCCTTTCATCCCCCACATGGTGAATTTTGTGAGCCTGATCCCATGGCCCCCTCCCTATCTCTCCCTACCTAGCTCTGCCTGTCCCTTATTCATAAGCACATCTGGATTCCCTCATTTACTGACCACAAAACAGCCATCAGGCAGCAGATGTTCTGAGAAATGTCTACCTTAGACTGAATTAAATTGACAACTTGCCAAGGTGGAATTAATATTTGTTAAAAAAACAAAACAAAACAAGCAAACCCACAGGACCAGAATGGCACCAAACCAGCTTACCATTGAACCTAATTGTAGTTTCAACCTCCCCCAGAAATGTGTCTTAACCTGTCAATCAGGAATTTTCTATAAGCACCAACGAGGTAATCTGTCCCCTGGGCCCTCTCCATCCCCGAAGGGAAGATGATACAATTCAGCTAATAGGACCTCCTGCCCCACCCCTGCAAGGCCAGAGGACCTTGATGGAACCAATCTTTTCTTTTGCTGATAACTTTCTTTTCCCTTTTTTTTTTTTTTTAAAGATTTTATTTTTATTTATTTGCAAGAGAGACAGAGAGGGAGTGAGAGACAGAGAGTGAGCAGGAGCAGGGGAGGAGAGGAAGAGGGAGAAGCAGGAAGGGAGCCCAATGTGGGGAATCTGAGCCGAAGACAGACACCTAACGGACTCAGCCACCCAGGAGCCCCTGCTGACTTTCATGCTGTGCCCTCTTTCCTCTAAAAGCTTTCCACCTTGTACAACTCTTCAGAGCTCCCCTCAACTCACGAGACGGGCTGCAGCCCCATTTGTGAATCGTCTCATAGAGCCAATTACATCTATGAATGTAGTTGGTTGAATTTTGCTTTTCAACACATCCTCTCACTTGCCTCCGGGGCCAAGCAGGGTTCCTTAGCACTTCCACTTTGCTTATTTTTCTTAAAGCACAAATTCAACTTTTAAGGGGGCAAATTACTGTTTTGCTGGAATCTAAGCAAGGGACATTCACTTTGGGGACAATAGTCTCCTTGGTATTTTTATAATCTTTTTGAATTTCCAGTTCAGGTTAAGGAAAACCAGAACAGTGTTTACAACAAGCACCTTACGTCAACTTCTGCAGTTTCTAAATATAAAGAAAGACAAATCTGCATATATCCCTACATGAGTAAGTGTATTCCCTGAAGTCAAAGGATATCATCTTTGCACGCACACACACCTACAGAAACACACACACACACACACACACAACATAAAGAAACAGAATATCCTTCAAAGTATAAGGATTTAGGGGAACTCCAAAGTTGCTTCAGGGAATATGTTAAAATTTAAGAATCAATGTGGAGATGTGTTATTTTTTAGGTGGGTTCTTCCCCGCCTTCACCTTTGACATAATCTGTGGCCTAGAAGCAAATATCAGATCCCACCCACACTGAAGGAGAAGGTTTTACAGTGTCTGAACCACAGAGGGTGGGATTATCCTCTGCTTGGCCACCATCTGCCTGAAGTCCCCAATGATTTCTATCTCTCCCACGTATAAAATGCAGGCATCAACTAGAGTCCAAAATCTCATCAAAATGCAGTCAGGGTGTGGATGAGGCTCCTGGGACCTCAACAGATTAGCATACATTAACATAGAATTTGTTGAATATAGTTACTGGGGCAGAACTCCTCTCCTGGGATCCATGCAACCAGGGAGATAACCCGTGGGTGGGACGGGTGTAGGCTGAGAGTCTTGCCCTGTTAAGGTAGGACCATAAGGGGGACGTGGAAGGTAGAAGGGAACCACTAGCCTGTAGTGATTCTGAAATCCAGCCAGGCAAATACTGGGTTTCTTGATCAGGTTTCAAGGCCTGGGACTAATTCTCTGTGATTCTGAGCAACACCTTCTATGTTCCTGGTTCTGCTTCCTGAATTATCCTTCTCTCTTCACAAAGGTGTGTGATTGCAGCTGACAAGTCTGATAAGCCTGTTCACGGTACGGGCTCCATGAGTCACTTCACAGAGTCTCTCAAGAGTGGATTTTCTATCCATCCTTCCTTGTGAGACAAGGGAAGCTGAAGGGACTCCATTTTGGAAACAGCTCTCTGCTGGTTTTCTGCTAGGCCTCATTTCTGAATAAGCCACAGAAGCTGTGTTCCCACTTCAAGGGGAAAGCAAGAAAGTTAATCATTCTCTGAGTTTTGTCCTAGGCCCCAAATACCTGACAACATCTAAGAAGACCCAGATTCCGAACATTTCCTGGACATGAGCTTCGAACAAATCTCGGCTGACACTGGCATCAACACCTCTGACCTTCAGTGATTTATGGAATAACACCTATTCTTCATCTGACATTCGCCTTTGATTGGACCCTACCCTGGATTTCTGAAGGGAAACCTACCTTGGACCCCCTTCCAATATAAACCCCAAACCCCAAGCAGTGATGAGACTCATTCTCCTTTCCTTTCCGAGTCTCCCAGACACTCCATCTGCTGTTCTCTGTCACTCACACTATTTGATACACTGCTTTCACATTCTCTGGATTGTGTTTGATTTTTATCCTGTGCAAACCACGGCTGCTTGGCTGATCTTGCGGGACCCCTCCCTCCGGATCCTCGCACCCAGCCTGCTGGCGTCACTGGGTTTTCATCTGGGAGGAGATACCTGGCATTCTAGCACAAATGGTAACATGAGTTAATGCTCTTAACTGAAGTTAAATGCAATAAAGATTTTGAAAAATAGCACAAAAATAATAAAAACACCAACAGCTTCGTTTAGTAATAGACACAAAAATGTTTGATAAAATGCAAGCAAACGAATTTATAAAATACAGTAAACAATAAATGCAACATCTAACTAGTATTTATTACAGGTATATGAGAGTACGGCATCTCATTTATCAGGCAAAAGGAGAAAAATCTAAGAGATCATCTACAAAATACACTTGAAAAGATTTGATATCCATTTCTAGTTTTTAATTTTTGTTGTTGTTGTTGTTGTTTTCAAGTAAAATAGAAATAGAATGAGATCTCCTTACTCTGATTTAAAATTTTTCAAACCAACATCACCATTATGTTATTCTGGAAATATTAGCCAATATGATTAGATATGAAATAAGTTATGAAGTGTTATTTTGGAAGGAATACAGTGAAACTATCGGTGTGTGCAGATGGTATTTTGATCATCTGGAATAAGTAAGACTTTAATGTAAGCTATTGCAGACAAGAAGTGAATTAAGATATATGGCTTCAAAACACATGGCAAAATCAATAGTTTTCTTCTAGTTCAAAGCTAGTAGATGGAACACATGGCTCTGCCTCCTCCCGCACAAAATCCCACTGAAATGAAGAAGAGTGTGTGTGTGTGTGTGTGTGTGTGTGTGTGTGTGTAAATTTCATAACCACACTGGGGAAAATAAGAAATGAAGCTGTGGGGTGTGGGGACATTTTGATCATTTTTTTCAGTAATGTTTGAAAGCAAATGGCATCCGACTGGGGAACCAGGGCCAAGAACACAAACCGGCCCACTCCCGCCGCCTGCTGCTCTGAGTAGCTCCTTTTTCCCTCCCTGCAGCTCAGCATCCAAATCACAGCACAGGTGTGGGCCAGGTACAATCACAGAAATTAGTGGAACGACTGCATAACACCTGAGCCAGTGAATCTGCAAGGCAGGGGTCGGGGTCCTTTCACTTCTGCTTGGTTTCCCAAGCATAAAATCGCAGGACACAGTAGCCGCATCTTTCGTGGGCTTGATGAACGGATCAATGGGACAATCAGGGATGAAAGAATGAGCGATTGAGGAATGTCAGTCCCCCCTCCTTGTGAAAACTTCCCTGGGCCCAGCTCTGCTCGGGGAAACACTAACACCGCTCTCCTGGCCCCACTCTGGTGCTGTTTCCACCTCTCCACTCAGAGCTCCTCGCTATGGGAGCTCTATCACCATGCCTTGCCCTTCCATGCCACTGTCCTCAAACAGCCAATGAGCTTCTGCCTTGTCACGGTCCTGGGCTCGTGCCACAGAGCCACGGACTGCAGTGACTTCCCAGAAAGATTTGCCTGAATGAGATTTTAAAAATAAAAGCAATGGATGTTACAGGCAACTGATGAATCGTTGAACTCTACCTCTAAAACTAATGATGTACTATATGTTGGCTAATTGAATTTAAATAAAAAAATAAAAAATAACAGTAGATTCCATCTTACTTAGAGTTCTTATTGGATGGGATTGAAATGATAAATTTGTCAGACTCAAATTTTTGGTCAAGCAGACTCCTTGTCCTTGACTGAAGCTGTTTGTGACTTTGCCAGAATTACAGAACGTGGTGGTGTGTGAAAAGAGCAACTCAGAAAACCCATGACAGATGCCTCCAGAGTGAAATCTATGGATGCCTGTGCAGACTGGTTAATTTTAGCAGAATCCCACAGACACTCAGAGGAAAGACTTAAGGCAAAGACAGGAGACTACTTAAAGGCAAGGAGATTATTCTAAGGATTGTCTTGCAAATAAACCTCAGGACAAAAAGGTTTATTTTTTTATATTTGCCATTAAAAACAAAAACAAAAAAACTATGGCAGACAGAAATAGTCAATAAGCCTACACACACATTTTTTTATAACTCGGTCCAGGGGAAAGAGGCCTAGAAGTGTTAAAAGAACTCAGGATTCACAAGGAAAGTGTGGATTAGAGATAAAACAGGGTCCTTTAAAACTGGGGGCATTTTCAGTGATAGGTCAGTATTTTAAAAAGCTAAAACTTCTACTCAATATGTATGTTATTAATCATGAATTATTGAGTTCTCCTTTGTTTATTACTCAAGACAGAAGTTGGAACTGGAGTGACTCATGTGTTACTAGTTTAAAAATTAATAATTTTATTCAAATTAGAATTCTTCTGAGTCACAAAATCAGGCTAATAAAAATGTATAGATAAGGAAAACAAATATATTGGTGTATAGCCCCCGAAGGCAGAAAATACCTATTTACCAAAAATATTACATTGTTCTTGAAGTGATAAGACTGGAGGGAAAAAACACCAGCTTGTCTTCACCCATTACAGAGCTCACGGTTCACAGGCTGTGATGGGGTTTTTCTCGGGCACCAGTGACTTTCCAAGGCTGACCTTGACATGCTTGCTTCGAGTTACTGAGGCTCACACCGGACAAGGGGCTTTGCCTGACGTTTGTTTTGATTTTGGCTCAAAGATTTATTATTTTTTTTAAAGATTTTATTTATTTATGTGACAGAGAGACAGCCAGCGAGAGAGGGAACACAAGCAGGGGGAGTGGGAGAGGGAGAAGCAGGCTTCCCGCCGAGCAGGGAGCCCGATGTGGGGCTCGATCCCAGGACCCGGGGATCATGACCTGAGCTGAAGGCAGGCGTTTAACGACTGTGCTACCCAGGCGGCCCTGGCTCAAAGATTTAAAATCAGCTGGCTACAGTGAGCCAAGGGAAGAAGGCTGGTTCCTGACCACAATATGACAAACCTATTTTAATTCTGCTCTAAAGGGAAGAATAGATGTAGTGTTTTGGGTCTTCCATCAACTATTCCTACACCAGCTACTCGACTGGCAATGATTCTTAGCTATTTTAGGGTCTACACAGAAAGCAGCCTTCTGTCCAGGCCGCGTGAGCTCTGTGTTTAGCGATGTTACTTNACACCAGCTACTCGACTGGCAATGATTCTTAGCTATTTTAGGGTCTACACAGAAAGCAGCCTTCTGTCCAGGCCGCGTGAGCTCTGTGTTTAGCGATGTTACTTCTTCTGGAAATGATCATTCACTTAGTGTTTATCAAGTGTTTATTATGTGATCAGCATTATTTTAGAACTTTACACGAATCATTTCACTAACAACCAACTGAGTGAACTGGGTGCTCCTGGTGTCATTATACAACTAACTGGGAAAACTGAGGCGCAGGTGGGGGAACGACTCAGCGCAGGTTATGCCTGATCAGATACAGGCCCCGTGTGCGCACCACAAACGGCTTGCTCTCAGGCT
Organism: Ailuropoda melanoleuca; assembly: GCF_002007445.2. NCBI lineage: Eukaryota > Metazoa > Chordata > Mammalia > Carnivora > Ursidae > Ailuropoda > Ailuropoda melanoleuca. The sequence goes on along the minus strand of NC_048220.1, from coordinate 141,248,660 downwards.
CTCTGCTATATTCTCTAAACACCTTGTCATAAACATTTCCATTGTTTTTCATTGTTCTTGGAATAAAGACAAAGATCATTAAAGAGGCCCCAGGACATTGCCCTAATGTCCTTCTCTAGCTCCATCCATCCTGGGCTCTCAGTGGCTCTGTGTTCCAGTGGCAGGGCCTTTGCACATACTGTTCCTTCTAACTGAAAATGCTTTTCCTTTCCCATATTGCCTGCATAAACCCTAATTGTTATTGATATTTTAACCTAATGGTGGATTCCTTGGAAAGGCTTCCCAGACCTCTGACTGTATCAACCTTCATATGGTAATTTCTGAAGCCATCTCATACCAGTTCCTCAACTCACTTTGTATAATTGTCATTTAACATTTATTGTGGACTGCCCCACGGACACCTCTCTTCCTGGCTGCAGAGCCTGCACCGTGAGGGTTGGGACCGTGTTTACCCATGATCATCTTTTTTCTCCCCCAGCACAGATCTCAGAAATGGCATGTGGTAGGTATTCAACACAGACACTTGTTAAGTGAATGAATAAATGAGAACATTTTGTGGAAAAGGATTATTTGCTTTTCTTTCCTCACTGATAAAAGCCAGTGGTTCTACCACAAAGAAGATACTAGAAAGAAAAGAATGAGGACAATTAAGGCAAGAAGAGGAAGAACAGGACAGTTTTATGATAATTATATAATGGAAATATTTTGGAAGATTGAGATCCTTTGGAACGCAGAGAGAGAAGTATCAGCACGTGTCCACTGGAAGCCACAACAGCATTCACAGACACTTTTTGGAGAGGGAGCCACGCTATCCATGCCTGATATCATAACAAGTACAAGAAATGGACAAGCCCCTTCTATGATTCCCTAATAGTTCATTCATGTCATTCTCTAACCAAATCAGGCAACTAGCCCACGGTACTTGAAGAGTATCCTGGGAGTATTAATATCAAAAAGTTTTGGGACACAAGCAGATATTCAGATGGTTGCTGTGGCCCAAGATGGAGAATATGATCACGGCAGGGCTGTTTATTATATTTGAGTCTACATATTCTTTTTTTTTTTTTTTTGAGAGAGAACAAGATGGAGGCGGGCAGAGGGAAAAGGGGAGAGAGAATCTTCGAGCAGACTCCCTGCCAAGCGTGGAGCCCGACTCAGGGCTCACGAACCCAAGATCATGACCTGAACTGAAATCAAGAGTCAGATGCTCAACCGACTGAGCCACCCAGGCGCTCCTGCGTCTACATATCCCTAACCATGAACGATTGCTGTAGGACTGAAATCAGCCTTTAGAGCGGAAGGCAAATGTGTTTAGTGACCATGTTACACCTTAGTTGGAACACTGATTTATAAGAGAAGAAGAAATCTAGAGACAAGTCTGATGATGACAAGCTATATAATTCCATACTGCTTGACTGGAAAGAGAAATGCTGACGCAAGTTGTGACTAACAGGCTTTCATAATTTAAGCTTCTCTTCTCATTTGCTGGATGTCCATCATGATAAATATTATATCCTTAAACCCAAATGATATACCATCCATAGTGGTGAAATTATGGCTTTAAACTATATTAATGTGAAGGGTCATATATTCAGTCCAGATAAATATAAATTTCATTCCCATAATAACTTGCCTGACTTTAAAAACACCTCAAATAATGAATCATGGAACACTACATCAAAAACTAATGAAGCACTGTATGGTGACTAACATAACATAAAAACAAACACTTCACAGAATTGCTTTTTAAAAGATAAACTGACATAAATATTAGAATACAAATTTTGCATTCACGTGAATATTTAAAACTGGCCCAGAGTGAATTCTAGTAATCCACTGTTTTTCTTTGAAGAACCGAGTCAGGACAAACTTGTCAAAATGCGTCATTTTCAGGCTAAGTAATCCCAAACCATTCATTCTCCACCCATGGATTCTAATTCTTACGATACCATTGTAAGTGATACCATCATCCTCATTTACCCAGTGAATGAACTCTAGAGCTTATCACACAGCAGTAAGGACTCGGGTTTGAATCCAAATACGGACCTTCCAAAGCCCTTGGGATGATTTACAACCTCAGTATGTGCGAAGTACAAAAGGTGCATAGAGAAGAGAGAGGGTAATCCGCCTTGGCAAGAGGAAGGAATATTTCCGGCAGGACAGAAAGTGACTAGTTTGCTAGGCAGAGAGGCTTGGGAAGTGATTATTAGGGGAGAGAGAAAGAGAAAAAGAAAGGGAAGCATTCACAAACACATCGAAGGATGAAACTCTAAAGGATATGGGAATTTATGGCATAATCCAGTGTGGCCCAAGCACATAGTGCGGGGAAGAGGGTTGGGAAGGGTGAGGCCAGGGGAGGGCAGGAGGCAAGAGAGGTGAAGGGAATGACAGTAGCAGAGGACATGTGACATGTGGCCTGGGTGGAGGGAACAGAGGTTAAAGGTCGAGGCATCACGTACAGGTCCTTGTCTGTAAGAGGTGCCTCTCTCCACAGAGCTTCTGACTGGTACAAAGCAGGCACATCATCAGATCTGTGATTTAACTGAGCCCTGAAGTAACAGAGATGTCTGGACACTGGATTAAGACTAGAGAGGAGGTGGAGAAGGAGGAAGAGGGAAGCAGGGGATGGGGAGACAGAGGGGAGAGGAGAACAGGGAAAAGACTACTGAAATGACAAGCTTAATTGACACACTGGGTTGTGGCTGGCAGGCTCTGAATTTCCTGGCTTGGTCATGTCCCAGAAAGCCTTCCACCTAGACAGGGGGCCACAGCAGGGTGGGCTGGGGAGGCACCTCCAGCTTGGGCCACGCTGGGTCAGATAGCTGACACATCAGGGCAGTCCACACAAACACAGGTGTTGGTATACGTAGAGCATTTAAGAATAAAATAAAGATTTGGGAATTCTCAGTGTAAATGTCTTTAACGGTAACTCCACAAGTGTTCAAATTGTGGACAAATGCCTGATTTAATGGATGAGTAGATTTATGGAGCCATAAACGTTGATAAGACTGTCCTGGCCAAAGAAAACATGTGAAAGAAAGAAAATGCAATATTTCTCGAACAGGTTTGCAATGCCCGGGACCCACTAAAGCCAGCTTTCTACTTTGGACTGCACCTTGCCCTTGGGCAAGAGGGAGATGTGCCTCACTAGGACAGGCAGGATTCTCGCTGAATCTATGGCTCTTAAACAAGGGGTGCCTTGCAGCAGTAAATTATGCAGATTTTCTTCAATATTCAAGCAAGCTAGACTCTCAAACATATTTGTAAGTAATTGTTTGATATGCAGGAGGTCTTACTCAATAAGAGAAATATCGTAAAAGAACGTTTGTTCCCAGGTCAACATGCAAAAGCCACTTGACTGCATGACGACGTGGCTGAAATACACTCAATGTCTAAAAAGTGTTAGGACGCAAATAGGTCAGAAAGAGCAGGGCAGGATTTCCGGTGCAAGGGCTCTTGTCCATCAGGCGGCTCCTGTGAATAGTACCTTACAGAGGCAGTTTTGCTAAACCCTCTTGCATCAAACATGTAAGAACTGTCATCAACATATGATGACAATGGAGAAATAACACACATGTAAAAAGGAAGGAAATCGGGTTTGAGAAAGAGGTCAGTGAGGTAAGTGAATTCAATTTCTTTTGCATTTTGAAATATTTCGGTCAAACACTCAATTCTTTGGCCTACATTTGCTCATACTAGGTGAGAGCCTACAGTCACATTAGATTTGACTTTGAGATCCGGGCATCAGGTACAAAGAGGAAGTAGACAGGGAGCTCCAAGGAGAAGGCAACAGCAGTTTAAATGTATCAGTTTGGTGTGTGTGTGTGTGTGTGTGTGTGTGTGCGTATCATTGTTGTTGATGCAATTCTTTGGCTTCAAGAGTAAGAAGGATAGCCCAGGTTATGGTTTTATGTTGCACAGTAGACTCTGAATTCAAGGGAGCATAAAAAAGTTCAGATAACTCCAACGGGAGCCAGGAAATCTTTGTACCAACAGATTACATAAAGCCAATTTAAGAATCCCCTCAGTATTTGATGTGATACCACACTTCTATCTCTTGCAAATTCTCCCCTAAAATTATCCACCACGTGTTACGATGGTGACAGTACCGTTTCTAATTTTCATGCCCATGAAAAACAAATGAATTGTGGAACGCTGATAGAATGCTTGTAGTAAGATCCAAGTCATCCTGGTTTCCTACAAGGAACGCAGAATCCTTTCTTTATAACGTCACCTGTGGGACCCCATTAAGGCCGCTCTATTTCTGATTTTCTTTGGTTGCTGTGGTATCATGGGATTTTCATAATTATTCCTACCGGAAGAGTAACTAACACTCAACACTAAACACTAAGAATGAAGCTGCAGGGGATTCTCTCTAAGCAGGCAAGTGAGCATGCACTTGTGGAAATTGTGTTTACCATTATGCCATTGTTTCTCTGCACCTGCTAGAAATGGTAAGTGCAGAAAGTCTGCTTTACACATTGTGATACTCCCTGAAGCAACCATGTGTCCTGGGATTGCGCAAAGAGTGCATTTTCAGGAAAGAGAAGTAAATCAAGCGCCGCCACTACCACATCAAAACCTGTGCATGCCGTCCCGCAAAAGCTCACTGTAGACCAGGACCCCCCCACCCCCGGCCAACCAGAGTTTTATAACATGCTCCCCTGGTCTCACACTTGTGTTGGGCCAACCACTATTCCCTCTGCACAGATCTTGAGCTTTGTCTGATATTTAGTCGATCTACGTATTTGTATCCAGAGCCACAATTTTAATCAACCCTATAATGGCCAAAGGCAATTTTCTTTTGACCGGATGGGTCACACAAACAGAAACTACATTCTGGGAGTCTGCATGTGCCTAAGAGAGTGCCATCCTGAGGCTTCTGTGATATTCATTACGATATTCTAAGTCTCCATGCTTACGTAACAACCATCCTCATGCTTTGCATTCTCAATATGGAAAACCTTAGTGCCAGATAAACATCTTTCCTGCTAACACATCTCATGCGAACACTGACTCTTGACTTGGTGTCCTCAGGTTCTTAGGGAAATCTCTACACAGATTTCTGTGCCTTGGAAGATTAACCAAACTTCCTAGAAATCCATTTCCATGAGAGGGCTTTGCAAGGGAACCAGGAGAATAACTAAAAGAACCTCACAACTAGGGAAATGCGGCTGCTTTCCCTTGTACTCATGACACTAACAGCCAAGTTAATCCCATTATTATTCTTAAGGGATTTAATGATTTACAGAAGTGAACCTTTCAAAATTAAAAACGTTTGTACCTTCAAACTATTGATTCACAAGCTGACCTTCCTGATTCTCTACCAACTCCCCCATTTAATTATTGGTAGGAGTCTAAAACTTTTCAAAATTCAAGTAACTTAAATGGCTGGAAACAATAAAATGAGTATATGTCATATATGCAGTATTTTGGGGAGGCAGTTACTGGAGAAATAAACAACAGCATCATATTGCTTCTTGTCCAAAATGTGAGACTGAGTACCCCTGCCTGTCCTTCTTCTTAAGCTTCCATTACAGTCATAGTAACTGGGTGATGGGCATTAAGGAGGGCACGTGATGTGATGAGCACTGGGTGTTATATGCAACTGATGAATCATTGAACTCTACATCTGAATCTAATGTACTATACGTTGGCTAGTTGAATTTAAATTAAAAAAAATAAAGTGGTAGTAAAGGAATGTCTCAAAAATCCAAAATAATGAAGAATTCTGGAAGGGAGACTAGGGCAGACAAAAGAACTGGACAAATGCCAAGACCATGGAAAGATGCAGAAAGACCAAGGAAGGGCATACTGCACATCCACACCAAACAAATGACTTACAGCCCCCTCAGACCTAACAATTTCTTATCACAACAAATATTTTATAATAGTCCTTTAATTGTACAGAAAATAAATGTATAAAAAAGGTAAACTATCCAGAGACGATTGTTAAAAATTAGTATAATGTCTTAACTCTAGTTGGAAGAAGAGATACCAGGTAATTTAAAATCACTTTTATCAACAGCTATATGCCAAAAAACTAAGCAATCTGGAAGAGATGGAGGCCTTCCTGGAAACCTAT
>NC_048220.1:141114490-141242475 GCF_002007445.2 Ailuropoda melanoleuca | reverse complement strand
GCAACTAATGAAGCATCAAACTTTACATCGGAATCTGGGGATGTACTGTATGGTGATTAACACAATATAATCAAATAAAATTTAAAAAAAAAAGAAACATTTTAAAATATGTAATAACTCAGTGTTTCTTTTCTGACAAAGCTGTGTAACAACAGACTCCAACAAAAGAAGGGAATAATCCCTGAAAGAAAAAGAAGGAAAATCACGAAATGATGGATTGGATAAAAAGGAAAATGCAGGAAATTTGCAATATGAAAGATCAGTCAGCCTAGAAACTAATCAGCCAGATTAGAGTCCATTTCTTACCTCTCCGGAGACTGAAGGCAAGAAGCTGGGGGCAGGAGGGGTGCTTAACAGAAAAGACGGTTCCTTTAAAATGTTGAGAGGCCATGAGTTTATGGTAAAGACAGATATTATAAGAGAAAACAGACAATTACAAACAATGGGAAAACATAAATGTTTTCAAGAAACCTGTGTTTCCAACACAAATTAACTAGTCCCACTTGTAATGCAAAGTTTACAAAGAAAATTAAAATAATTCCAAAGAAGGGATTAAAAGTATAAGAAATTGAAAGATATAAGGGATTTGCTGAGAATGATTTTTTGTTTCTGTCAAAAGAAAAAACATGATGTTAACGAGTCACTTCAGTAAAAACAAAATATGTCAAACTGGAGGCACACAACTATATGAGATATATATAGCATCATTTCTAAGCAACTGCTGAAGTGTAAGAAATTCTGGAATTAATTAATTGATTACTTGTTCTTCAAATGGAAGATATCAAGGCCTGGTTCTCTGTGTACAATAAATATCGATGCAAACCCTGTCTCGTTCTGTGTTTATCACAGTGGGGCTTCTCTCTACGGAAGCCACACCAGGGGATATATTTGTATCTTGCAGCATGGCTTCCAGAAGGATGGGGAAAGTACCGGAAGATCTGACTGTGTGTGATGGTTAGCTTCATGTGTCAACTTGGCTAGGTGGTGGTCCTCACCAACCCGTTGAAGGCCTTAAGAGTAAAACTTGAGGTTTACTATAGAAGAAGGATTCTGACTTGAGGCTGTAACATAGAAATCCTACCTATGTTTCCAGCATGCTGGCCTGCCTGTGGATTTCTGACTCAAGACCGCAACATCAGCTCCAGTCCTACTTTCCAGCCTGCCGACCTGCCCCACAAATTATGGACCAGCCAACCCCCATAATCATGTAAGCCAATTCCTTAGAATCAACTCTTATCTATCTGTCTATCTATCTAGCTAGCTAGCTAGCTAGCTATCATCTATCTATCCTCTATTTATCCATTTCTCATCTATCTATCATATCTTCTTGGTTCATTTTTTCTGGAGTGCTTACATTGATACACTGTGTTTCCAGGATTCCTCCCAGTCATTCACCCCATCTGAATTCAGAGAAGTGGCTTTTCTTTAGGTCCCAAGTTACTTGTGCAGAAGACAACACTGTCGTAATTTGGTCGCAGGAGCCTTTGAGGTGAAGGTAGGGGTGGGAATCAGATCTGAATCCAAAGAAATGCAAGTCTATATTCATAGAACTGCTTTCCAAAAACATGTCGGTGTGCAGGGAGCAGGGAGAAGAGAGAGTCAGCTGGTTTCGCTTCCCTGCCCTACAGCCTCAACTCTGCCTCCAAGCAGCTCTCTTCCCAAAGTGCTCTGGCTTCTTGGTGGGCTTCCTACCTACATTTGCTCTGGTAGTAACTCTAGCCCATCCTCTACCCTCACCCTTCTTACTGCCAAGATTAATATGTGTGGACATATATTTTGATTTTGTTCTTGTTTTTTCCTTTAAGTTTATTCCATAACCTTGGTTAGCTGGGCTCCTAATCTGTTAATTATCCCTAGGGAATTTGGATAACTAATATCTGAAAGGAGAAGGAAAAGTTTGGCGCCTCTGTACTGGTTCTGTCTTAGTTCTGTCAAGTACATCAGTGATTTAACCCATCTTTTTTCCTAAATTTTTGAGAATCCATACCGAAAAAGACAAAGTATTTGGGCAGATTTTTGTGCAAGACGGTTGGGATTTCTACCTTCATTTTCCCAAATCAGAAATTATAACTCATTTTTTTTACTTGAGATTTCTCCTTTTAGGCTGATTCACTCCATCCTGTGTCTACATGAGGTCCCATCATGATGAACCAGAACTGGCTCTGCTCTCCACAGATCCTTCACAGGGAAGCTAGGGCAAAGCAATGGGCTTCCCAAGAATGAAGGAGAGGGCAATTACCAAGGACCTCAGACTCTTAACAGACAAGAGAGTGAGTGGAAGATCATGACAAATCCTAAAAATAGAAATAGATGACTCAAACTATAGGTTGGCCAGACAGACATTAGTGCATGAGCTATTTCTTCTTTTCACATAAGTGCCAGGCCTGTTACCAACAGGGCTACAATCATCTCAGAATTCAAGTCACTTTAGCCTGTATTGGACTGAAATGATCTCCCTCATGTACTGCTTCTCAGTGGAAAGGATGACACTCAGAGAAAAGCCCTAGAATATCTTCTTGATTCTCGACAATGGGACCGTTTGCAATAGTATGACCCCTCTGGTGTTGTACACTCATTTTCTTTATGCCCTGAACATTTTCTCAGGGAATCATTGCCGAAATGCCACTATTCCCATGATGAGAGAGGTATCAGCATGACTTTCCCTTTATAGTTCCACATACATTAGGAAAGCAGAAAACCATTGCCTTGTGGATTCTAAATGAATGAAATCCATCTACATGATATGATTTTCATCTTGTACAGCCTTTGGGAAAGTTTAAGTGGACATATGGGCATGATTTAGGGTAGTAGCTCTCAAACTTTAGCGGGTACTAGTCGCCTGGAGGGCTTGCTGAAACTTGGGTCGCTGACTGTACCCTGAATCACAGTAGGTGGAGGTGGAGGGTGGGAGGGGGAGAATTCTAGCAAGTTCCCACGTGATGGTAGTGCTGCTGGTCTGGGGGTCTGCGGTTCACACACTGGAACCACTGATGTAGGGAATAACAGGCATTAAAGTACATGCTATCCCTTCATGAGACACAAAAGGAGGCAGTATTCTCTTCGTTGTAGAGGGAGCAACATTAGGCTTCTCTCTTCAGAATTTTTTCCATGAATTGCAAGATTATTTTAGAGTTTACAGAAATTATGAAACCAGCCCCAATGCAAAGTTGTCATTCTCTTGCTAACCATTTTCTTCTTTATTCTGGATCCCAGCTGGTAAGACGACATTATGTAGGGATCTCTTTACCATTTCTCTTTTAGAACTGCTAGATTTTTAGCTTGTGCTAATACCATTAAGTCTCCATGTGGAGGTTGTGCTATTCTTGCCATATCTTCCCAGAGAGAAAACTCAAGGACTTATCTTTCCTTCCCTCATTTATTTTTATTTTCTGCTTTCAACTTATGTGTTGTGTCGTCTCTTTTTTCTCCAAAGATCAGTCTGGCTCCCAGAAAACACTTTTCCATCATTTCCATGAGTGCGGCATTCAGTTCTCTCTGTAAGTGTTCACCTTATGAATGCATTCGGTCTATTGTGTTTCAGGTAGTAAGGGGGAAGATGCCCACTGGTTCATACCCATAAAGAAGGCAGTGTTAGTGCAGAAGAGCCAATGCTGCCTGGGACGGCCGAACCGTTATGGTGTGATGCCGATTTTGCCATGTTTAGCATCTTACTGCATCTCTCTGGACCTCAGATCCCTGCTTGAAAAATATGTGTGTGATGGGATGACTGTGTAGGAACTCACAATGTCTTAAAAGTCTATTATGTAGGATTTAAAATGGTTACTAATAAATATAATGAGTTATATAAATAGATGTTGTAATTTACAATAGCTCCGGGTTACACAATATGTTATAAACTTAAGAGCCATTTCACTTGACTTAATTGAAGTTATCCTCATTTCCAGAAATTGTATATTAAAAATTATTAATTTTAAGTTTTAATATGCTTCTTTCTAAGACTAAAAAAACCTACCTAAGGAAAAAAAAAATGTCAGCCTAGATTTTAAATGAATTCACAAGTACCGTAAGAGCTTCAAGCCTACTATTCATGGAATCTAACCAGAGGCTTCCTGGACTCTAACAAATTTAATTTAATTTAATTTAACAAATTGAATTTAATATTTAATAGGTATTTGAGTTTGATTGGATATACTCAAGGCTGACTATATCAGGACGAGTCATCATAGTTTCTCTATTACAGCTATACAGTTTTTAAAAACAAGGAAATTTGATGTTATCACAAAATATATCTTACACAGTAAAAATGTAACTTTTAAGATAAAATGTAATATAACCTTTACTGCATCTTACACAGGATTTTGCAACAGTAGGATTTTGTTCCTAATTTTCAAAGCCATGTTCTTATGAACACATTAGGCATAGGAATCCACTCAGAGCAGAAGAAAAGTGTGATACTACCAAAGTCTATAATCTTGATGTATTTTTAATCGCATATAGCTCAGCATATGTTGGTTGCATAAGTCCATAGACAACAGTCAGAAAAAGAGAGTCACTTCTTTTTTCCCCTCAAAACTCTCCAGTAACAGATAACCAAGTTGGATTACTTTCTAAGCTTTGAGTTTATATTATTGAAAGTTATGAAACCGGCATTTTCCATTTGGCTATCAATTTCTCTTTCCCTGAACACATATGATATCTATCCAATGCCCATTTATTATTTGCATGTCTGAGAAAGAACATACTTACTTTTTAAGAATTATTACATTTTAATTGCCAGAAATGATCAAAGTAATCCAGTTTGGATAACAGACGAAATCTTTTCATAAGACAAATAAAATAAGATGGAAGATAAGAATAATGTTTAAAAAATTTCCTTCAGTGGTAAAAAGTTGGAAAATCCTTAATATTGCCCAACTCCTTATTAATAAGTGATATAAACTTGGTTTCATACAGATATAATGGCTTTATAGAAATATCCTACAGTGAGAGAGCTGTGACCAGAATCCCAGATTTCCTGATGTGACAGACCTGAGTTCTTAATCCTGCATCTCCTAAAAAAAATAAAATCAAGTTACTCTTTCAACGTGTCAAGGGACTGAGGATCTATCTCAGATTGCAGAAGACTAAGAAGACATCTCAATGAAATGCAATGTAAATCCTAGAGAGCCCCCGGACCAGAAAATGGACATTAGTGGGACAACTGTCATAATCTGAATAAGGTCTGCAGCTGAGTTCATGGTATTCTATCATTTGTCCCTATTTTTCTAAGGAAGCATAGCAGCTCATTTAAATAATTTTATGAAAATATTTAATTCTTCTATAGCTAGCATTTTCTGTAGCTTCAGCTGGTAAGTCAAAATATTGCAATGATATGGGTTTAAATCTTTATAATACAAAATTCATCCACATTGGCCATAAAGGTAGATTGATTTATGGAGTGCAGTTACTTCCTTCACATGAGAAATGTCATTCCCCTTCCAATGAAGGTTTTTTGTGAATCCATTAACTTAAAACCGTGGTAGAATTCTTTGAGAAAAGCTGTGCTCTGAGATAAAGCACAAGTACTTCCCCTGGCCTGAACTCTCTGGTCCTTACAATGTCTGAAGTTGCTGGGAAATAGTTTAATCCCCCCAGATTCCCTGCTCACTCTGTTCTGTACTTTTCTGAAGGTGCATCTCTATCAATTATTAATTTGGTATTACCTAAGAGATATTATCTTAGTAGCTCTGCTCATTGTTAATGTGCTTTAAAAACAGGAATCAACATTTCCCTTTAAATATTTAAGTAACTTCTTTAGCCAGTTCCCTAGCATAATCAAATAAGTGATGTCTGCTGGCAAAACAGAGATATTGTACAAAAGGAAATACTATAGAAGTAATCAAACCTGCAAGAGTTTTATGCCTCTTGACTTCGTGTTTCAATAAGGCAGTGGACTGAATGCCCAAAGGTCATGATGTATGTATTGCAACTGGGATATAGAAACCACCTCTGCCCACATTCTGGTGGGAACTGGCTGGAGGCATAGGGTTAAAGGGACCCTCCTACTCTGTATTCCTCCTAGAGATACGGTTTTAGATTCTGATTTGTCCAAGAAACTTCTTCACTGTCTCATGAGTTCCTAGGTCCCTCCGGGGATTTCTATGTTCAGAAAACCAGTTGTTAGAGCCTCTGTCTAGAACAAGTGTCTGCTTCCATATCAGGATCTACTGAAGACAGTTCCTCTATATCCACAATTCTAATTTGTATCAATGGTTATTTTTTTCTCTTTGAAACTGATTTCATAAGAATTTTGTTTAAAAGCATCAGTGATACTGTTGTAATGCAGAATCACTGTATAGCTGCTAGAGATTTCACTTCCATTATGCTGAACTGTTTGTGTAGTTCTAGAACCCAGGGCAACCCCAAATCAGCCAGAAATCCCTCTTCACTCTGTTGTAGAGTTGTTCAGACATCTGTGGCTTGATCAGCAATACTGCTGTTGGGGTGCAGTAGGGCACAGGGGGCCCTGGAGCTAGGCCCAGCTACCCTTCAACCACCTATTTGCTGCATAGACCCGAGCAAGCCACTCACATCCCTGGTTCTCAATTTTATCACCGGCGCTAGGAAGGAGACTCTTAACTCACAAGCCTGTTGTGAAAAGCATTTGAAATGAAAAGGATTCAGGACTTTGAGTCGGTGCTCAACCCATGCAAGTTTTCATAGCCTACAAATACATTTAGCAGAACTCAATTGGGAGAAGCCTTCCTTCACTTACTAAGTGCTCCTTCCATTTCCAGTTCTGTAAAACCTTGTTAGTTGCGTGATTTCCTCACACTTGCTCTAGTTAGTCTTAACTCTCATGACTTCTCTATCATTCCTAGTTTTAAAAATTAACAAGTGATTTTGGCAGGCACCTGCCCACAGGCATCTCCTTCTCAGGATCACCAAGGAGGTCCCGGATTGAGGGGTAAGAGGTCCACGCGAGGGACATGAGGCAAGGGACAATAAAGTCATGCTTCCATTGAGGCAGTGAGATCCCATGCAGAGCCACTCTCTCAAGTGCCGTAGAGTCCAATAAACAGTCCAACGCCCCTGAGACCAGGGAGGTCCAAAAGGCTGTAGTGGCACAAAAGGTGCAACTGATAAGCATCTACTATCTCATTTAATCCTTACAAAAACCCTAAAGGGGAGGTAGCACTTTGCTGGGAATTATTAATTTCTTTACCCTGAATTTTTAAAACAAAGGACCAGCCCATAGTGTCAAAGGTCTTCAACAATCAACAAGTGATAATTACATAGCAAGCTGTTTCCTTTGTTCGCCATTTAAGAGAATAATATTTTTGCTTCATATGCTATAAATTGGTGACTGGGTTTCTTTTTTTAGTCCAGACATATCCCCTTCCTATAAGAATTAGAATCTCTGTAAACAAAATCTGAGTTACTGAACTTCAAGAAGTTTACCATTAAATAAATTAGTCTTCTATATAGTGTTAGGTCTTATGGTAAAGTTGGATATATCTGGAACTCAAAAAAGAAAAAAAAAGTCAAAAAAGACCTCTACTTGTCAATCAGGAGTCATTAAAATCTGCCATGAAACCCAGGAATGTTGTTCATTAACCTTGGATTTTAATTCTGCTCTGACCCTAATTGTCCTGATTCTGGGAGGTGAAAGGTCACTGTGGCTGGAAGGAAATGGAAGGTAAGAGAGGAAACCCATTGCTGCTGAAAGCCCAACAGAAAAGGCAGAGATGGAAACCTACAGAGAGGACAAACAAGACCTCAGGAAGCATAAGCACATGCTGGGTCAGTCGCTACAGGGACGAAGACTCAGACATTGAAACAAGACTCGCTGGTTTTCTGCATGATGAGTCACAGAGCTAACATGGAAACATATTCTGTACAGACTGCTTTTGAAAACCGTAAATGTAGAGTGTATTTTGAGTTACTTTTATTTAAATGACATGTTTAAAGGTGGTGATGTGGGGTTAAAAGTGAACGCCCAAATTTAACCTGTTCCACGGGGTACAAAAGTAACACATCCTCCACAGACAAAACCAAAGTTTATACAAACTCTTCCTGGAGTTTCAGATATGTAAGAAGGAATTTCTTTTTTTTTCCCCTAAATATTTATTTATTTATTTATTTGAGAGAGAGAGAACATGAGAGCAAGTGGGGGGAGGGGCAGAGGGAGAGAATCCTTGAGTAGACTCCCTGCTGAGTGTGGAGCCCCACACAGGGCTTGATCCCAGAACCTGAAATCACAACCTGAGCTGAAACCAAGAGTCCAATGCTCAGCCAGCTGAGCCACCCAGGTGCCCCTATAAGAGGGAATTTCCATACATCATGCAAATTCTCATAATTTGTTTTTCGTTTTCTAAAACCTCTCAACAAACCTGGAGAGGTAATAAGTAAAGGCACTGTTGTAAGTGGCCTGATGGCATTTGATGTCTTGTGTTTAAAGTGCACTGTACCAGGGCTAGAAAATGAACAAGTGATACACTGAGAACTGTGGGCTATAGGGCATCATACAGGACCTGTAACCCCAGCAATGAAAGGCCACAGGTGCCTTGTTCTCTCTCCAGCATTTTACATAGACCAACTCCAGCCCCTACATGCACCTTGCAGGACCAGTGAACAGAGCACACAGTCTGATCATTCGTGATGAATTGGTCTGCTGCTCTAATAAAAGGGCTATAAAGACAGAGGGGAGAAAAACTATGAAGAACCCATGAAGGAAATGCCACATATCCTTGAATAGAGCCGTGTAGTTGCTGTAGGCCCACATTACTGCCAGATGGGTAGTTACTCAAGGAGAAAGTCAGTAAAGAAGGAAAAGTTACACCAGCCAAGAAGGAATTTAGAAAGCCTAGATGTGGCTTCACTTACCAGCATCCCCTTCAAACAGAAAACTAAAAGGCAACTGACAGAATGGTAAAAGATATTTGCAAATGACATATCAGATAAAGGGTTAGTATCCAAAATCCATAAAGAACTTATCAAACTCAACACCCAAAAAACAAATAATCTAGTTAAGAAATGGGCAGAAGAGTGACTAGACACTTTTCCAAAGAAGACATCCAGATGGCCAACAGACACATGAAAAGATGCTCAACATCACTCATCATCAGGGAAATGCAGATCAAAACCACAATGAGATACCACCTCACACCTGTCAGAATGGCTAAAATTAACAACACAGGAAACAACAGATGCTGGCGAGGATGTAGAGAAAGGGGAATCCTCTTGAATTGTTGGTGGGAATGCAAGCTGGTGCAGTCACTCTGGAAAACAGTATGGAGGTTCCTCAAAAAGTTAAAAATAGAGCAAGTACACTACTAAGTATTTATCCAAAGGATAAAAAATGCTGATTTGAAGGGGCATATGCACCCCAATGTTTATAACAGCATTATCTACAATAGCTAAAATATGGAAAGAGGCCAAATGTCCATCAACTGATGAATGGATAAAGAAGAGGTGAGATCTATCTATCTATCTATCTATCTATCTATCTATCATCTATCTATCTATCTATCATCTATCTATCTATGATGGAATATTACTCAGCCTTCAAAAAGAATGAAATCTTGCCATTTGCAATGACATGGATGGAACTAGAAGGTGTTATGCTAAGTAAGAGAAAGACAAATACCATATGATTTCACTCATATGAGGAATTTAAGAAACAAAACATATGAGCATAGGGGAAGGGAATGAAAAATAAATAGATAAAAACAGAGAAGGAGGCAAACCATAGGAGACTCTTAACTATAGAGAACAAACAGGGTTGCTGGAGGGGAGGTAGGTGTGTGGGGGGTTAATGGGGTGACGGGCATTCAGGAGGGCACTTGGCGTGATGAGCAGTGGGTGATGAATCACTGCATTCTGCTCCTGAAACCAGGGCTGCACTGTATGTTAACTCACTGGAACTGAAATATTAAAAAATAACAAAACAAAACAAAACTCACCTTTTGACTATTATAAGAGTTAAACTTCTGAAATTTGGGGTTATATCTATTACAGTACTAACAGAATCCTGTGTAACAGAGATTTGCACTTAGAGCCTAATTTTCGGTGTACACTCTACTAACGGGACTTGAAGCCCCTCTGAGCAGAAAAGAGAAGATTCCCAGCGGAGAAGCTGGGAATCCAGGTGGGAGGTCATCCAGGTTTTCTGGAATTACAACTAGCCCGGAGACTTGAAGCTCGAAACATGTGTTTTTCTATCTCAGTTTTGGTCATCATCAAGAAGCAGTGGGATTTCTGTAAGAAAACTCCATTTTCTCCTTTTCTTCTTTTCTTTTATCCTGCTGCATTCTGAGTAATGCAAGGGGATCTGAAGGCGAGGTTTGGAGGCAGAGAGCTGGGATTCATAAATTCACTACTAACAGGAAATGAATTGTGGCCAAAATGATAGGGAGATGCACGGTTTCCGTTTCACAGGGTGCGTCTGCATCAAAGATACATATTTCCATCACGATGCACATAGATTGTTGGTGTGAATGTAACATGGTACAGTTTCTGAAAATATAAAAATAAAATGAAAAATACTATTTCTGAGACATACCTGTTTTTCTGGAGTTCTTCCAGGAATAAATTAAAGTGTCAAGCTTTTATGATTTCAGTCTCTTATGATTCATTTATGCAGGTAATTCTCCTTAATTAAATGACACCTGCGGGCCAGGCCGCATTCTTAGAGAAGCATCAGTGCTTGGCATCCTTTCTACCCTGCAAGCATGTGCTCTTGGCTCAGGAAGCCCCCAGCCCCACCGCCCAGTGCAGATGGCAGAGGTGAGGGAGGGGAAGGGGGGAAAGGGGAAGGGGCTGGGTAGGTCTGGGGAGGAGGCCAGCTAGGTGCAGGGTTCCCAGCAGCTTCAGGACTTGATGGTGAGGTGGGTTTTCTGCCCTCTGTGGGCTGCACACCTGCCCCAGAGGGTCCTGGGGGTGGGGGGACTAGCAGCCAATCACAAAAGGCCCAGGAGCTGTGGTGGGAGAAATAAACACAACCAGATCAGTCCATTTGGATGGAATACAAAGTGAGTATGAAATGGCCACCTCTCACGCCCCTGATGCTATGCTCACTTCTGTGTTGGTCCCATTCCAGCTTCCACAATAGGGGCTTCGGGACCTGCCCTTAAATGCGATGCCCTTCTTTAGCCCAAACAAAACCAGCGAGAGCCGAACCTAACGGAAATATGCATTTTTTCTGTACATGATGTAAACGCCTACTTTGAAATTGCTACTGCTAACCTGACCGCATAAAGCAGCGATGGCAATCCTTTTGCAGGTCAAGCATGCGTTCATGGAATAGACTTTCTCAGATCAAAAAGCAGCATTTTGCAAGACTCTGGTTATTCTGGATGCTTCGGTTAGATGCTGGTGTGCCTCCCCGTCTCCAAAAATGACAACTCTATCTTCCAGCTTGTTCATCGGCAAACCCTGCAGTCATTCTGGTACACCAGAATTTTCTCAGCCCCTGTATTCAATCTGTTATCCAATCCTGTTCCTGCCACCTTCCAAATAGACCCCGCACTGACCCCTTATCCTCTTCACCACAACTACTCTGGTCCAAGGCACCAGCACCTCTCACCTGGCTTATTGCAAGAGCCTTTTAGGAACTGCTGTTGTCTGTGCTTTAGGCCTACCTTCCTAGTTGATTCTCAACAAAACCGGAAACTGTTAAGTTTAAGGCAATGTTTCTCCTCTGACCAATCTCCTACATCGGTTTCTGCCTCATTCAGGGTAAAGCCAAAGTCCTTCAAATGGCCCCTAAAGCCCTGTCCTATGGGGATCCCTGAATCTTTGGGCACTCATCTCCTCCTGCTCTCCCTCCTGCTCAGGCCACTGACCTCTGCTGTCCACAGCACTCTCCAGGCTCCCGGCCTGGGGTCCTGGCCTGGTTGCTGACCGTGGCCGCAGGACTCTTTCCCTAGTCAGCCACACGGCTGTGGCCAGCCGCACAGGGACCCTCTCGAGCCACGTGCTCTGCTTTATCTTTCCTTCGGACTTGCCCAACACCTTACATGTTCCATATTGAAGGTTTTCGTCGTCGTCTCTTCGGAGGCAAGTAAGGATTGTGGCAGTTGGGTTCACTGCTCTCTATTCCAGTGCCCGGGGCCTGGCACACAATGGGCACTGAGAAAGTCTATTCCATGAACGCACGCTTGACCTGCAAAAGGATTGCCATCGCTGCTTTATGCGGTCAGGTTAGCAGTAGCAATTTCAAAGTAGGCGTTTACATCATGTACAGAAAAAAATGCATATTTCCGTTAGGTTCGGCTCTCGCTGGTTTTGTTTCATAGTGAGGGGAGGAGAGGGTACAGGAGTGAGCTCATTTTCTCTCAGTGTCCTATGAACCACGACATGCTACTGTAGTCGGCTTCAGTCAGTCTTCTGGAAAATGGTATGAAGTTCGAAACATTAGGTGAGATATTTTTGGGCTGTTGGTTTTTTTCCATCACTGGGTGGTTTTGTTTTGCTTTGTCTTTAATTTAATTTAATCAGCCCAATAGTCATCAGCCATCAGCTATTGCCACAGGCACCGTGGGGTCCTGCGGAGACGGGACAATGGGGGATGCTGGGGCCACTAACATGCTGAAATGGTAAATTGCTGGCATGCTTCACACAAAGGCTGTGTTGTCTCTGATCAATAACATTCTGATTAGGGAAGAAGTTTTGGCAGCCAGCCTCCCTAGGGAGGAGGAGGCCGACACAGCAAATGATTATTTTTCCTGGTAGAATTACCTATGAGTAAATCTGCCTCCCCATTTCTTAGTAAACTGTCTATGACAGGTGGGTCATGAGGTGGAAGAGAGATATGTGATTAAATGGTTTTTCCAGCAACATCAAATTACTACATTGTTAGATTATCAAAGCCCAGCTTGGTCCAGGAGGCCTCTTCTTTCAAATGTATATGCTGTTAGTACATTAGCATGAATTATTTATCAGGATCATTATGAAATACTTTGGGCCCAATGGATTGAAAGTGAAGGTAAGTGAGAGAGAGAGAGTTCCAAGACCAAGAGATGGAGACTCCCAAACCCAAAAGTACAGAGCAGAGGGGGGGCGCTGTCCACCCTTGAAACTGAGAAAGGGAAGCCCTTAGACCAGAGAAGAGGTTGCTTTATCCAAGAGCAATGTCCCAGGAAATTTTCCCTGCTCTCTCTCAATGCTAGTTTCAGAAAGTAGAAAGCCTCAGACCTCGATGGTCCTGATTCATGAGTGCTCTCAGGAGTCATTCCACTGCTGTTTGCACAAGGAGTGAAAAATCAAACCCACTCGACCTGCTGGTCCTGTGTGGAAACCCAGGTGGACGTCAGAGTTTCCAGCCTGACGCCGGCTCCAGGGACGCGCCCACGGGGCTCCTGCTCACGGTGGCAGCAGAGATGGCTACCGCGTAGCGTGTGTGAGACACACCAACACTGAGCAGGCTGCACACGATGTCCCCGGGCACATGTGTCCCCGCACGCGGTGGCGTTCTGCTCCGCGACCGAGACGAGTGAGAGAGACAGGCATGGAATGGTGTCTGTGTTCTAGGAACGCAGAGTACCGGTCTGCGTCCCAAGGTCACCATTTCCAGATAACCCCAAAGGGGAACAGTTGAAAGCAGTTGTAATATGTTCAAACCCTGTGAATATTCACCTTGAAAAATAGAGAGGAGTTCCTATTATTATTGCCTTCTAAAAATATATGGATGGCATCTGAGGTCTGGACCTAGAGATTGAACACTTCCCCCACTAAAATAAAAATAGAGTTTTAACTTAAAAAATCTAAAAAAAAAATGTAATGTGGAATACCTGAAGACTTCTGTTTTTTTGTTTGTTTGTTTGTTTTTATAAAAATGTATAATTTGTTGCCTCTCTCTTAGGGTTCCATGAATGTGCTAACATACTCCCTAACACCTAATTATTTATTATTTTTTTTTTCACAAAGAGCAAAAAAAAGCTTCACTTATTATTTTTTTTTCTAGAAAAGAATGTTGTTACAATATTGTTCAAAAAGTGTTTGGTAACTCTAGTAGAGATGTACAGATTTCTGTTACAAATGAAAGTGAACGGAAGCATTAACTATTAGTATTCAGCTCTAAGTATTTTTCTACCCCCGACCCTTATTCAGAGGTTCCTAGACTGTTTGACCTAATTCCCAGTAATTTTCCACTGGGGCAGAAACCTCTATGGGAAAACAGTAGAGGTCACACTCTTACACCCCCTTCCCTGGAGGACGTCCACTGCAGCTCCCGGAACCTTTGTTATCCCTGGAAAGTAAGTCTTAAAGTCCTTGCAGTCTTTGGTACTGGTTTCTCTGTCTACAAATGGCAGCCACTAATTTTAATCAGGGTTTGACAGGCGGCGTTTTGCAATTCCGATCTGCCTATCTCTGCACGCCCCCGCCCCGGGCTCTGAGAACTTTATCACCATCAAGCATCAGCAGAGTCCCTTACATAGCATTTTCCCTTTCATTGTAAGTGGTGCTCCTTCATCACAGCCTTATTTGTCTGGTTTATTTACCTGGCTCCCGCTCAAGAGACTTCTAGCTCTGGCAATTTTTCAGGCTCAACACATCCTGCATCAGCCATCAGGATGAATATCCAAAGGACTGGTTCTGCCCCAGAAGAGAGCAGCTGGGGGCAACAGAAAGGTACAGGAAATCTCAGCTTTCCAGGACACAGGTCAGACTAGCCAGTTCCAAGGTTAGTAATTATACAAGGACAAGATAAAGAAGGATACCCACGACCCCCCTTCCCGCCCCCCTCAAGTGGTCACAGAGATAAGCAGCAGACTTCCCTAGTCACCCTAAAACCACACATGACCTCAGGCTGGGCAAGACACCTACAGATAAGGCCAGCCTTGCCTCTGTTGATTTGAGGGATCTAGGAAGGTCACTGCAGCAGAAACAATGAACTCCCTATCCAGTGTCTTTCTACACTTCTTTCATGGTCACAGGGCCCTGAATTTGTTTAGCACAATGGTATACTCGGCTAAAAGATTGCAAAATCTCTAGCCCTCCTTGATACTGATTTTCTAGCCAGTGATTTATTTTGGTGAGATATGAATATACTAAAAATGGGCACATAAATCTGTTTAAAGCCTTTTTGTACTTCCTCCCTTCCTCTTTGCTTGGAACACAGTAGATGGCTAGAGCTCCAGCAGCCATGTTGGACCCCGAGGTAAACCTGAGAATGTCAGCCTCTGGCTTAGAATGTCAAACAGAAAACAGAAGGAGCTTGGGCTCCTTTTTGTCTAGAAGATAGCAAAACCATTCTGGACCTTCTACTTTTATAATTTTTTTACATGAGAGTAAATACATTGTTTTTATTTTTTGTCTATGCAGCCAGCAAAAAAAAAAAAAAAAAAAAATCTTAAATGATACAGTCTCCCATGAGAGATACTCAGTCCCAATACGCATACACACATATATTCACATAGGCACACACATACATGCCACACCCACACGTAGATGGGACACCCCCCCCACACACACAGGTTTTATGTCAGCAATGATTACTCATGACTACATCTGTGGGTATAAGTCTGGGATGGATGACTTGCTAAGTTTCTGTTTTCGTGGTGTATAACTAATTCTATCACAAAGTGGACAATTCTATAGAGTAGAATATAAAGAGAAGATATTCTAAAAATGGGGAAAGAGAAACCACAGGTGAAGGAGATGAGAATATCTGGAAAAATCAGAATCTTAAACTGTATGTGGTCTATGATTAAGCAATAACTAAATCATGCATATTTATATTAATCAAATTTGGAGGAGAACAAAGAATGAAAATGACTGTGGGTTCATGGTTGAATATTTAAATGTTAATTTTCAGTGTTTTTTTTTTAAACATTGAACTAATAGAAATAAATCATATTTAACAAATGAGAATGGGCATGTTAGTTCTGTTCCTTATCCAAGGGTTGGCCAGTTGCCGTTATCGTAAACATGCCATCTATGTCATTAACTAATATTTGATCAAAAGACTAAACTCCATTACTGTAACCATACGCACTTCAGCTACTTGTCTCTCTGGGAAACACCAGGTATATTTTGTTAGTGCTGCAAAGATTGGAATGGATTTTCTTTGGCAAAATTAGTGGTGTTAGAGATATAGTGATTGGCTTGGTATTTCAGAGACACAATCACTATCCTTGCAAGAACAGGATATAAGCATCCTGTGAACACTTCACCCCATATCCTTCAGAAAGGCACCCAAAGCCTGACTCTGAAACCATCTCGTGTTCACCCACTAACAGAGAATACTAGTTGCTTGAAGATGATTATATGTATAACTGGATCTGCCTCTAGAATGTCTTGTCTGCCCCAAGAGAAGAATTTGTACCAGGTGTGGAGGCATACCTAAATGTACAGAGAACTGGGTGTTTACTGAGCTTACATAACAGGATACATGACTATTCTGGACATGCTTACTAAAATAAACATCTTGTACGTATTCCTATATGTAGCACAACTCAGTACATCAAATGCTTTCACTCCCAATATCAAGGTCATGTGGAAGAAGATTGATAGACCTTGCCAATCTCTAACTGTGGGTGGCTACATATTTATCAAGAATATCCAAAATCCCCTGGGAGTGGCTGTTTAATCATTTTGTGAAGAAACCAAAGAAACCAAGAAGCTGTTTTTTGAAAAGGTCTATTAAACTCATAAACCTCTAGCCAAATAGTAAAATAAAGAAAGACACACATGATGAGAGGTCATTAACACAAATCTCATGGATTAAAAGAAAAATAAAAGAGTACTATGAATAACTGTATGCCAACAAATTTGATATTTTAGACTAAATGAACTAAATTCTTAAAAGGCATAAATTGCCAAAACATAAACAACAAAAAATAGATAACCTGAGTAGCCCATATTTATGAAACAAATTGAACCAATAATTAATAACATTCTAAAATAGAGACCACCAGGCTCAGATGGTCTAACTGGTGGATTCTACCAAACATATAAGGAAAAAATGATACTAATTCTCCACAATTTCTTATAGATCATCCCAATACCAAAAACAGATAAAGACATGACAGAAAGGAAACTAGAGTCCAATATCTTTTATGAACATAGATGCAAAAATCCTCAACACAAGATTGCCAAATTGAAACCAACAATTTCTAAAGTAAATTATATACCATGACCAAGTGGGATTTATTCCAGGTCTGAAAGACTGGCTCAGCATTCAAAAACCAATCAATATAATCCACCATATCAGCAGGATAAAGAATAAAAATCATCTGATCATATACATTGATGCAGAAAAATCATTTGACAAAATACAACATCCAATCATAATAAAAAATCTTAGGAAACCAGAAATAGTTGGAAACTTTCTCAACCTAATACACAACATATATAAAATATCTAAAACTAATATCTTACTTAATGGTGAGGGACTAGATACTGCCCATATAGCATAGGGAACCAAGAAATGATGTCCCATCTGATGACTCCTATTCAACATAATACTGGACATCCTGGCTAGATCAATAATACAAGTAAAAGAAATCATATGTATAAAAATTGACAGAGAGGAAATAAAAGCATCTTTATACACAGATGACATAATAGTTTATGTGTAAAACCAAAATAAACTGCAAAGCCCAAAGCACAACAACAAAAAAACCTTCTGGAACTATACGTAAGATAGCAAGGTTGCAGAATAAAAGATTAATACAAAAAAGTCAGTTCTGGGGTGTCTGGGTGGTTCAGTCAGTTAAGCACTCAACTCTTGGTTTCAACTCAGGTCATGTTCTCAGGGTTGTGAGATCCAGCCCCATGTCTGGCTCGGCACTCAATGGGGAGTCTGCTTAAAGATTCTCTCCCTCTGCCCCTCCCCCCACTTGCGTGTGCTTATGCTAGTTCTCTTTCTTTCTCAAATAAATAAATAAATCTAAAAAAAGAGTCAGTTGCATTCCTAAATACCAGTAATAAACAATCATAATTTGAAACTAAAATAATTATTATTAAAAATAGCATGAAAAAATGAAATACTTAGGCAAATTTGTAAGAAAAGATGTATGGGATCTGTAGGGAGAAACTACAAAACATGAAGAAATCAAAGAAGATCTAAACAAATGGAGAAATATTCACTGATTATGGATTGGGGTGCTAAATATTAAGATGTCAATTCTTCCCAACTTGATCTATAGATCCAAAGTAACCTTAGTATCCTATTCTGTACATATCAACAAACTGAATCTAAAGTTTATATTAAAAAAACCCGAAGATCTAGACTAGCCAACACAATACCGAAAAAAAACAAAGTTGAAAGACTCACACTACCTGATTTGAAGGCTCACTATGAATTACAGTAATCAAGTCAGTGTGGTATTATGGAAGAATAGGCACATAAGTCAATGGAACAGAATTGTGAGCCCAGATGACAAATGTTTTCAACTGATCTTTGACAATGGCACAAACACCAGTTTATGGAGAACTTTTCAACAAATAGTGCTGGAACAACTGGATTCCCATAGGCAAACAAACAAAAGAAACCCAGAATTAAAATCAGACCTTTTATAAAAATTACCTCAGGGACGCCTGGGTGTCTCAGTCAGTTAAGCATCTGCCTTAGGCTCGGGTCATGATCCCAGGGTCCTGGGATCAGGTCCCACATTAGGATTCTTGCTCAATGGGGAGCCTGCTTCTCCCTCTGCCTGCCACTTCCCTGCTTGTGCGCTTTCTCTCTCTATGATAAAAAATAAAATCTTTTAAAAAAATTACCTCAAAATGAAACATATATTTAAATGTAAAACATAAAACTGAAAAATTTTGAGAAGAAAACAAAAGACGAAAATCTCTGTGTCTTTGGGTTTAGTAATAAGGCTTTGAGAAAGGGTATTGACCTAAGTAACTGAAAATAAGTGGAGTCTGTAAGACTAAAGGCAAAAGGAGAATACATAAGCACTGTACTCTAGTTGAGACTGTTTCCCCCAAGGGGTGTGGGTTAACACTTCCGAAGCCAGTGTATGTGTCAGCTGAAATTAACAAATAAGTAGGTGGTAGATAGTGAGAGCCAGGATTTCCACCATTGGGAGAGAGAGTTTACTAGTAAGAAAAGGGAGAAGGGTAGAATAATCTATATGGTAAAGATTAGAGATGCAGATGTCAGTATGAACACACGTTTAGCTTTTTATTGCTATGTGTATATACGCCAGTTAGTATATACACATATATTTCTGCACCCTGCCAGCTGCGAGAGCCCAAAATCAATAATTCCAGTAGTGAAGAGCAAAACCAGGTCTTTTTTTTTTTTTAATATTTTATTTATTTATTTGGCAGAGAAAGACAGCCAGCGAGAGAGGGAACACAAGAAGGGGGAGTGGGAGAGGAAGAAGCAGGCTCCCAGCAGAGGAGCCTGATGTGGGGCTCGATCCCAGAACGCCGGGATCACGCCCTGAACCGAAGGCAGATGCTTAAAGACTGAGCCACCCAGGCGCCCCCAGGTCTTTGTTTCTAACACCATTCTCCAGTAAAAGGAACCTTGACTCCTTGGAGAAATGAATGATTCTAGAACCGGGGCAGGAAATATACAAGATGAGCCTGGAACATCTTGTAAGACTAGAAAGTATGAAGGGCTCAAATACATGTAAATAAATGAAGACCCACCCACAAGGATGACAGTATGCCAAAGGGACACAGGAGCCAAGTGAAAGGGCTTCCAATGACCAAAGCTGGAACAATTTGAGCAACAAAATAAATAAATAAATGAATTAGTATTTGATTATAACCCTAAAAATAAGGTCTTGTATCCTAAATCACTTTTTGTCCTCAGATCTCCAAGGATGTTCTGTAAAAATGTATCTTCCACCCAATCCTGATGAGGATTAATTCAGAAGTGATTTCCAATGAAGTTACATGAAGCCTGCTAATGGGCTTTTTGATCATGTAAAGCAGATAAAGTATATCTTGAACAACATAAAACCAATGAGAACAGACTTTCTACCTTTAGAGGTATAAAGCATCCCCTCTGACCTTCAAGTTCTTAGAAAGCATTAGAAGAACACCTACTATGCACAAGGCGCCAGAGAGAGAAGTGAACAGGACTGCCAAGAATGTGCCCTGCAGGTTATTACATTTAATGGGTAACAGGATAGTGAGTGACCTAGGTGCAGGGCAACTGCGGAAGGACCTCTCTGTGGAGGTGATCTATAAATTATACCTTAATATGAGGTCAGACAGAGAGAATCTGAAAGAAGTATGTTCCAGGCAGATGGAAAAGTAAGCGTGTTTGATGAGCAGAAGAAGAAGCGGGTCAATAGAATGAGTAGAGGATTGAGACACTGCAATTGGCCGGAGGTGACAAATTATGCAGGCCCTTGTTGGCCACAGTGAGGAACTGAATTTTATTCTAACTAGAATCAGGAGTCTTCAAAAGAATTAAGGAGTAGGTGGGGTCTGTGCTTTGCAATGATAGTTCCCGTCATAGCAAGCCCTGAAAGACGCTTATGTAACTGCGTCTTGATTTCCATGAATTCAAACCATGAGGTCAAGATTCCTTGACTCCCCATGATTTCTTAGGCTAAGTATTTCCACTACTATTTGCCGTCTCCAATCTCCATCCTTCTTCATTTAAGATGATCTTTGTAACCATAAGTGCCCACAACCATAGGAAGGAAATAACTGGATTAAAGCCTCCCATTACTACTACCTCCAATGATCATAAGGGTCTCTTAGCTGGAAGCTCAGCATAGGACATGCGGGACAAGACGGTTCACCTACTCAGGACTTGCTTTATTTGTTTATTCGCTTGTTTGTTTTTTATTTATTTTTATTATTTGTAAGAATTAATTGTTTCAGGGATTTTGTCACCATCTGTGCTAATTCTTATAAAAGGCATCAAATTAATATTTAACAAAAATATGAAATTTGAGCAGATTAAATAATCATGACAGATCAGGTATTCTAGAATACAACAGACACTGCTTTTAATTTAGGTCAGACTTTTGTACATTTGCCCCTTTCCTCTCTAACATGTTTCCCAGGATATTCATCTCTGATGATGAAATCAAGTCCATTTAACTATATGGAGGTTATGGAGTTTTAAAATTATTTCATTCTGTCTTGTTCAAATTGTTTGCAGTCTTGTAAACAGAAGACATGGCTGCAATCACAGGACTGATTCTGGCAAAGATGGTGCATTATGCCATGCTCTATCGGGGTTGTCCGTCTATGCTCTGCAGAGAAGTTAGAGACCCACGTAGGTGTGCGTGGCTGTCAAACCTGGAGTAACTGAATGTGATAACCTCAGGTAGGTTATTTCTCCACGGGCACGTTCCATTATCTGGGGTTTAGTCTTTCCCCATAGAAGGGGAGAGGACGGGATTTTAAAGCTCTTATGGGGAGACCTTGAATAGCTTCACCCAAAAGGAATGCCCAGGAAAGGAAAGATAAGAGGATAATTAAAGCCAAGTGGAAATGAAGCTGACTGGGCATCTGAGCTGGGGAAAGCCAGGGGATTTCAGAAATCTGAGTCCCCAGGAGCCACGAGTGGCTAGAAAGTGGCAGCACTGAAGCCAACCATGGCTCATAAAACTAGAGGTTTCTTATCTACAGGACAGGGAGATGCAGTTTTAGTTAACAGGTCCAAAGCCTAGGAGAGAAGTATACATAATCATAAAAACAAAACAAAGAGCGAGTAACACGAGAGTAATCAGCCTATTGCTACCCGTTTACAGGCAGTTTGTGGGAAGAGAGACGTCACGCATTCCATCATTTTCGTAGTCAGGATTGTTTGGTATCAGATCAAACATGACGTCAGATCTGCCCACCTAGAGAATCTCATGAACACTACCCCATGAGCATTATATTCAGGGTCTGCACACTGACTTTGGGGAGGTCCCATAGTTCATGCACATGACTAGGATTAATTATTGACATTACTCATAATAAATAAAGCTAAACCTCACACAAGATGTTAGTTCTAGAGGGACCAAGAGTCCCCGCACACAATGGACTGCGGTTCTGGATCAGTCGCCCCCAAACTTGAGAGAGCATCCAAACTGCCTGTCGGGCTGGTCAAACCATGGGTTGCTGGTTTCCACACCAAGGGTCCTGAATCGGAAGATGGGTCTGGAGAATTTGTGTTTCTCACATGTTCCACGTGAGGCTGAGTGACTGGTCCCAGGGTCACGCCCTGATTGCCCCTGTTTTTAATACCCCAGAGATCATATACCATGTTGAAAGCAGGATAAACCGAAGTGCCTGATAACAAAAGTATTTACTATTTGATATATTTCAAGTCAATTTTTATCTCCTTCATTGGATTCTAACATACTTGAGATGGTTGGTATTTGGCTTGTTTGGTACGTAAATGATTCAGAGTCTCAAGGTGTGAAACCAGTGACATGGAAAAATAACCACAAAAATGAGGGCCTCCAACCACAGGCAGTTCTTATGTTACCTAAAATGTCCGTTTAAGTTTAGGAACAATTTACAATGGGAGATTACAATTCTTCAATCACACTATGATTTCCATTATCTATTTTCATTATCCTCCATGCTGGACTTCTGATCTATAGAACAGAGAGCTAGTAAATTGGTGTTATTTTAAGCCATCGAATTTATGTTGATTTTTTACACAACAGAAAAGTAAGGCAGCACAACTAAAGGACTCCTTCCTGAAGCCAAGGCCAACTCTTATGGACAGAAAACATTTTTAGATGACTTTACACAGTTTGCAAATTTCAAGAAAAGAGCATGAAGTTTCTTGCGGAGATACACTTTTTTTTTTTTTTTAAGATTGTGAGAATATAGGGGGATCGTTTTTCACCATGATCCTTTTCATAAGAAACTGCAAAAATGCAGATTACTTGATTCAAAAATCTCTTAACAAGCCACATCATAATCTAGATTAGAGGCTGCTCCCTCCACTGTTAACGTAAATGGGTGGTTAATACCATAATTCGCTAGGATGTAAAAAATATCTCAAGGCTTGTGCTAAAACGGAACCATTTCTTGACCAAGATGCCACAGCCACCATACATATTTTATGAGGCACATTGGAAACAATGTCCCAAAAGCAGAAGTTAAATGCTGCAAGGCCAGGGGGGCAGGCATTTTGCTAACAGATGCAGAGGGAGACGAGGTTTCTTTCTCCTCCCACCGAATACGAAAGAGATAGCTTCTTGGCCAAGTGGATCCATGGAGAGGCAACCTGGAAAAAGAGGCTGACAGAGATGGCGAAGGAAAAAGAAACCAGGGAGAGGTAGGGAGAGACCAGAACTGCTCCCGAGTGGGAAAGAAAGGATGGAGCAGGTTTTCTAGGTAGAGCTGCTTGGAGCTCACTGTCGGCACTGCTAAATGCATGGACCCCAAACTCTGTTACTTTATTGTTCTTCACATAACCCAGGGGCTTCCCAAATATGTGCTGGGTTGAGACTGAAGACTGGGAGTGAAGGGGAGCAGGAAGAAAGAGAGATCTGCAGAATGAGCGAGAGATGAGGGAGAGCCTTATTTTAGTTGAGTTTCATTTGCATGTGGTGCTGCTGGTTGACTGCCACCATGACTCTGGCTAATTTTTTCTTTGTAAAAAAAAAGAAAAAATCTTTCAATTCACCTGACACCTGAAATCTCAGAATTTATCATATTTTATAGTCTAAGATTTGTGGAGTCAGAGGGATAACACATTAACCAATGAGCTCATTCCCTGAGATGATTGTATCTGTCTTAAGCTCTCTTGGCTCAGTGCCGTCAAAGGAGTAAGATGTCACCTTCCATGAGGAAGTCCCCTGGGACCTCAGGGACCGCGGCAGAAATTAGAGGTGAAGGGATGGTCAGGATCAACTCCAAGCCTAATTTCAGACTGTTGTCTTGGCCATGACTCTGAGGACTGGGATGCTTAACCAGAGGACGAGCTAAGGGACCAGCTCTGAAGGCAAACACCGAACCAGCTGCACATGCATTGCTGCTTTGTGCCCTACGTGAATCTCGCAGAGGACTTCACAGAGCCTCCCCCAGAGAGGGCTCTGCCTTCTACCCTCACAGAACAGCGTACTGAGGTTAACCCTTCCAAGGTGAGAGAATTGCTTCTTACAATAAGGGTGCGCTCCAAGGGTGCAGTCGCTCATTAACCTGCTAATTCAGAGGAGTAAACCACAGAGCACTTAAGAAAAGGGGCACATAAGGGCACATAATTAAGAAATTAAACAACAATGACTATTAGCACTTGTAACCTAAAGATGCCACAAGGGATACATAATCTCCTTTATAGGCTACATTTTAGGGAAGGTGTGGAAGTCTAAGGAAGCCCGACTTTTAAAGAACAAATTTAATTGCCTAATAAAGATACTGAAGGGAAAAATGTAAAATTGAAGCAAATAAATTATTTTCCCATGAAAACAGAGTCAAATGTCTACTGAAGTTATTATAATTATATAACTGAAGCACTTAGGACTTCTCCCAGTGCAACTGCATTACCAACTGTCCAAACAACCCTGTCTGAAATGTGGAGTCTTTTGCAAACAAATCCTTTGAAAAAGGATACAATGCATTTACTTACAAATGACAATAACCCTTAGACAAAGGAATCCACAATTAGCAACTTAGTCGTCATTACAGGTTGCTTTAGGGAATACAATAATTTTCATCTCCTTTTTCATGATTTACTCTCCTTTAGAGGGTAGTTCCATATTTTCTAGTAATATTGACAGAGATTATTGACAGAGACATAATTTTTAAAATAATTAATAGAATTCCAGCAAGCAAGCTTAACTCTAAATCCTGAATTAATGTCACCTCGATTTGACACCCTGATGTTGTCACTGTTTGGTAACAGACGGATGAAGATGCTGGTTTTCAGAGGCTGCTGGTGGTGGTGTTTTCCTGAGAGATCCACGGGGTGAGACCTGAAATTGGAGAAGGAATCAGAGAAGATGCTGTGCTTTTCTCCTGATGAATCCTCGCCCTGTCCGCCTGGGTCACCCAGCCCATCTGGGGTCCTCTAAGGGAGATGCTTCTCTCCCCTGCCATGGTCAGCTTTCTCACTGGATATCTGAGTCTGCCCACGGATACCCTGTACAGCTTACCCAACAATGACCTCTGGACACAGAACAGAGAGGTATGTCTGCCCCTCTGCAGGCTGGGAGAGCTCAGTGGAGCCTGGTGTGTGTTCTCCTGGGACTGCAGGGTGCTGTAGTCTGTAGGCTGTTACTCCAGACAAGGTAGCCCCTCGGATAAAGGGCTGGCATCCAGAGGGAGGGTATGGGGGAGCAGGTGCCTTCTCCTGGAAGTTGTGGGAAGTCCTCTGAGATGCTTGAAAAATACCACCCTGAATCCTGGAACAGAAAGGAGTGGGGGTGTGCAGTTGGGGGCCCCTCAGCTCACAGGAGGGGCCCCCTGTGAGAGGTTATGGGGAAAAAAATCTTTAGCAAATAGACTTTAATTTCTTCCTTCGTTTGTGGCAATGTAACCCTCCTTTCCCAATGAGATCAAACTGACACCCTATGTGGTTCGGCCACATCCCTGGCCACCTCCTCCAAGGACGATGTTTCAGAAAGTTCAGGATCATAATGAGGGCGATGTCGTCCATGGGCTGCACGCAGTGCTGTGTTGGAGGGGTCCCCCTGGGCACCGGGGAGCTGGCCATGTGCATCCCTTTGTGTGCAACTCCGGGTTTAGCGACATCACGTTGGCAGCTTGCAAGCGAGTACGGTAGGAGTATTTACATGGGGAAATAGGCAAGCATCGCACCTCACCCCATCTGCCTCTGTCTCGCTGTTTTTCTTTTTCTTTTTTTATTCTTCTGGAGAGCCAGTTTACAACTGCCGAGGGCATGTCTGCACCTTCTCGTGCATCATGGAGAAGTCGGTGGCTCTCAGGAAAGGAGGGTTTGAGTGGGATTCAGAAAAGACAACTAAAGAGCAGAGACAAAGTGAATAGCTTGAGAACAGCTGGGAGACAGACAGTGTGGATGGAGGGGGAGAGGGTCCTTCAGGGGAAAAGGGAAATGCCGCACAGTGAGATGAACACCATTAAGGCAGAGATGGGAGGGAAGGGCTTCAGGGCAAAGAACCCAGTGGGGCTATGTGCTTGGTGGATTGAGGGAAGTAAGGATAAGCTAGTGCAGGACAGAAAAGCCACCCAACAGGAGGTGTTTTCTTTCATACAGATTACACTCAAAAGAGCTATCAACATTTATTGATCATCTATTATATGCCAAGTACTCTGCTGTATGTTGGGAATACAATGGTAGAAAGGGAGGTACAATCCCTGCTTTCCTAAAACCAACCATTGGGTGGGGGGAGAAGTTAATAAAATATTTAACTATAAGTGATTCAACAATTACAAGGAAATAATATGTCCTCATGAAACACCCAGCAACTTCCTGACCCAACACATCGCCATTTTCCTCCAGAGCAGAGAGAGCTTGTAGATGGGGTCATGTAGTGGGGACCCAAGAGAAGGAGCCAAGAGAATCTTCCAGGGAGCACGGCTTAGCCGTGCTGTGTCTCTTTGGCAAGTTATGTTTTCAATCTCCAGGTCCTATTCTTAAACACAGGTCTAACAATATCTACTTTGCACAACCATTGTGAAAATAAGTCCGTGGGAATTGGCCTGTGTGTTCCTGAAATAGGTTAGTGACTCAATAAATTGCTAGCTTAGAACAATTCTCCCCCATCATGCCAGTGTCCGGGAAGCCTTTGCGGACAAAGACAGGGCAGGGGAGGATGAAAACGGTATCAGATCTAGGGACTATCTGCTCAGAGCATTGCAGCCAACATTGAAGCCTGGTCCAGGTAAAAGGCCTTGAGCTTTAATTAACATGTTATTTCGGGAAGGACTTCTTGAAGATTGGGACACACTGCTTATTTTCTGTTGGTTAACACTGGCAAGAGGAAAATGGGTATTTATTTTCCCAAATGATTTTAGAGCTGAGCCTGATACGTCTTTGGAGAATTTTCCAGATTACAACACAAAGTATAAGACCTTACTTAAGGTCTTTAGCATCCACTCCTGGATGTGCTGACTGTGCCAGGAGCAGCTCACTGACCTGAGTGAATGCTTTATTAAAACTGTCCCCAACCACCTTGTTGGAGGAAATCGTGCCTAAGGAAGCATGGTTTTATACGCTTTCTTATGAACTCATGAAAGGAACAAAGGATGATATATGGGACACAAATAAAAAAAAATGATGAGAAAAAGTACATGAGTCAAGTCTCACTTTAAGGAAACTGTGAAGAGGTAAGAGTTAGAACATAGAAAATTCTATTTTTTCCCTATTGATGTGGCTTTTCTGTTGCTATGCAATGCTTCCTTCTTAACACCTTCATAGCTATCTACACTAAGTTTTTAAAAAACATGATCTTTTAAAATCTTTTTGTAACCCTCAGACCCCAGTGGTTACTGTGGAGGACTGGTGTGGAAAGGCAGTGAGAACTCCCAGATGAGCCCCAGCTACACTCAGACGAGACTTTGTGAAGTCCTTCAAAACAGTTTCGTACATCTACGTGCATGCAATTTTGTCTCAAAATCCATAACATGTTGTCCATACTGTGGTTTTATTTTTGCTGAACATTGTGCCAAGAACATTGGCACATTATTAAATGTTCTCTGAATATTCCCCAAAGCAGACAAATCAAGTTCTCCTATGACTACCTAGTCATCAGGCCCCACCTTTCTCAAGACCTACAAAACTATAAGACTAACCAATGGGCTGGGGTCTGGCCAGTTCCTGAGTCAGCCTGGCCAGAGCTGGCAGAACGCCAGAGATTCTACTGCCCACATTGGGAAGGCTCTGGAAATCTCCAGGCTACCCTACATGTGGGACTCAGGGTGGTCCTGAAGAGAGTGCTGTGTCCCCACGGGGCCACTGAGCTGCACCTTCCCTCTTATCCATCTTCCAATTCACCCACTTGACCCATGAAGGTCCTGCTGTGATTTCCTGATTTCATTCACCCCTGTGGGTGAAGCAGCCCATGCTAACTGGCACCCACTCACTGTCATGCTCAGCTCTTGGTGGTCCTGCCCCCGGGCTTCAGATCTGGATTCCTGAACCCACCCCTCCCTGGGGCACTATGCTGCTGTATGTCTCTGGACATCTCCCTGTGGGCACTCTGCAGCTGGTCGATTCCATCCCTGTCTTTTCTTATCAGGCACCTGTTGTTGGACCCACAATAACTCCTCCCACATCCACCTTCTCTGCCAGCTCATGTTGCCGGGTCCCTGCGATCTCAGAGGAAGCCCACACAGGTCAGGGCATAGGACTCAGTCACTAAAAGCAAGGATCTAAAAAGGTCCCTGAAGGAGTCAGGGCAGCTGCACCATCATGGGGAGCCAGGGTGGAGGGCGGAAGGAGTTACCTCTTTTGATGGGCTGCTCCTTTGCAGAGGCAGGCAGGGCTATAGGGAGAAACATCATAGGAGGCTACCCTCACCTCCACCTGCCCTCCCCAGGACCTGCCCCTGCATTCTCCCACAGCCACTAAGTGTCTCAGCAGGGCCTCAACAGGGACGGTGCTTTTGGGAGCCCCTGGGCGGATTGAGTGCTCAGCCAGGAACAAAGGAAGATGAGTGGTGTCAAGTCAGGCCACCACCACCAAGCACAAAGGATGTACGGGTGACTAGGGTCTGTGGCTGAGTCTCTCTGTGCAAGGGCACTGGCTGGATGGCCTGCTTGACTGGCCTTCCACCCTTGGCAAGAAAACACCGTTCACTGTGATCCATCCCAACCTGCACACGACCTAGCCTGGGGGCATGTCCTCCCTCCGCTCGAGATGGGGAAAATTTCTACTGACAAGGGGACAAGATATTCTTCCAGCAGCACCAGTGGGTGAGTCAAGAAGGCCAGGTGGGAAGTCGGAGGTGACAGGAAAGGAATGGGGAGCCGAGCAGCTTGGCTGGAACCAGGAGGCTCTGGGGCTGGAGTAGTCATTGTGCCGGCACCCCCCCCCCAAAAAAAAAAAGACCCACATGCCCCACAAATAAACTTCGATGTTGTTCTGTTTGAATGGGAAGCCGCTAACGTCTACGATGAGCAGGGGTTCTGGCTCTCTTGAAATATCTTTGCAGGGAGGAAGGACTGGTGACAGAAACATCAGTCAGGAGGCCATAGCAATGTCTGAGGGAGATGTAATAAAGACTTAAGACACGGTAGTGGCAACGGGAGATGATGATGAAAATAAATTTCTTTTCGAAAGAGGAATTTAAAATTGTATCTTCTCAATGAAGCCACTCCTCTGCGGCCGAAATCCAGTCTCGCCGCCTCCAGTCGGGCAGGCTGAGCACGGCGCTCAGTAATGAATGGCTCCCCTAAAGTCGTGGGACACAGCGGTCCTGCCCAGAGCTTCTGAAATATGCAGGTGGCATAAATATCTGCTGCTTTCTCCCACAGACCTCCAGTGATGGGATAAATCAAAAAGTCCCGGCAAAGCAAGGAATGGAAACAAAAAATATTGGAGACAGCAAGGAGGGACCAGCAAACAAGGGACAAATAAAATAATACGGATTTTACACTCTGAGGATGATGGATCTCGAGCTGCAGACAGGAGCAGAGATGGATCGTCAGAGGCCGAGCAGGTGCAGACAGGGGAGACCAGTTATGCATGTTTAATTTAACAGCTCAGGAAACCCGGTTACCATTTGCACCCAAGCACGGTGGTGGGCCCTGCTCCTCTTGAGAGATTATTTCCTCTTAGAAGGGCCTGTGGCATGACCGCATCGCTGTGGGAATGGCTACATACCAGTGGCACAGTCCCTTTCTCCGGTACCTGCTTCCAGCCCCAGGGGCTGGAGAGCCTGGCACCCGCTGTCCCCTTGGCCTTGGCCCAGGCACATGGAAAGTGAGGGGCAGACTGCTGGGGGCTTGTGAGAAAGACCCTTCCTTCTTTGTAAAACAGAGAAGATCTACCACCCTGGGAGCCCTGCCTTCTGCCTTGGGATGTCGTTACCTGAGAATATGACACATGGAATTGTGGAAGCCACTTTGCAACCCTAAGAGAAACACAGGAGAACCCTAGAGATGCTGACTAACACCCTGCCATCTTGGCACTGCTGAATCCACTCTGAACCACTTGCCTTCTTGTTAAATAACCGAAGTATGTTTCTGTGGTTTAAACCACTGCTGGCTGGGCTTTCTATTTCCTACAGATGAATGTCTCCTGAACTGATACAGCCCAGCCAACAGGTACGAAGATGCACTGCTTGCCCCGTGGTACCTGACTCCGAGTT
Source organism: Ailuropoda melanoleuca (assembly GCF_002007445.2). Classification (NCBI taxonomy): domain Eukaryota; kingdom Metazoa; phylum Chordata; class Mammalia; order Carnivora; family Ursidae; genus Ailuropoda; species Ailuropoda melanoleuca. Next base: position 141,212,365 of record NC_048220.1, on the reverse strand, counting down.
GGTCCTACCCTGTCTGATGAGTACGCTGTACCCAGGCAGTGAAGGGTTATTATTGACTGGGTCCTTCTGCACCATTACCTCTTGGGAAAAAAGAGGCACATTTATAGAACTGATTAATAATTATAATAACAAATAATTATTTGCAACATCTCATTCAAAAGTATTCAGTCTCTCTCCCTAATTTCCAAACAGTACACACGATCTCTATTTTAATAAAACAAACACAAACTTTTTTAATTTCCACAAATCTCTATGTTGCTATATGCTTTTGAATAGTTTCAAGCCACACCCTTAGCAGGTGGCCCCTAACAGAGCATTAAAACACTAAAAAATGTTAAACAAGGCACTGGGATGGAAGAAACGTGCGAAGGAAGATGTGGGTGTGCAGCTAGACTGTGAATTTGAGTGCCATCAATCCAAAGTCTTACAGGTCAAGACTTTAAGATTTTTGCTACTGGGATTTTAAAAGTTTCTTTTAGGTCTTGGCATAACCAGATCATTAATCAAAAATAGAAATCCGTGTCAGTTCTTGGGAAATTAAGTTAATTCTACCAGCCAGAACTAATACATTGAAGAGCTTCAAGTCACATTTGTTAAATGATCTTTAGAATTTGCTACTACCTGTCTGCCCTCACAAAGTTGCTCTTTAAAAATAAAATTAAAAAAAGTCTTGGATGCACAGTTTTACTTCCACTGTCTCTTTCTATGCCAGAATTTTTAAGACCAACAGTGTCTTGCTTCTATGTCTTTCACAGGCAGTAACAGAAGAATGCTAATGTGGGTTACTCAAACCAAGCTCATTACTTGGTTCTAATTAATTAGCATGTGATACAACACTCATGGTGATACAATTCAAAATTGATGTAAAATACTGAACATGGAGGCAGTTCAGAAAAAAAAAGAAAAAACATAGTGATTTTTAAGTGATCAGTGACCACAGTGGACTCGGAATTCTATCAACTGCAGATCAATTATTTAAGATTACTCTGTTATCAAAGCTAGATAATTTATTCATGATTTATTCCTGAGTTTGGATGCTGCTTAGATTATACAATGCCCATCCTAGACCAGGAGTCACTGGCAATATCTTCCACGCACAGCCTGCTGTGCTGGGAGTGCAAAATCCCTCCCATGGTTCCACTGTGTGGCCACAGTTGAGCACCCTTGCTGGGCTAGCACTCACCCTTTAATGCAGTGTCCGTCAGCAGGCAGTGATAGAATGAGCTGAGTTGTTGCCTGAAAAACACAAGACAGGCCCGTGAGAGCTACTCTGTCTCATTTCGCGGAAGCCTGATTTGTTTGATGCATTATTAAAGCAGGAGCAGTAATTGTGATAAAGTGCCTTTCAGTGCCTATGAAAAGATGGAAACACTTGGAGAAAATGAAAGCCCACTTAGGACTCGGACTTGAATTGCCGCTTTTAAAAAAGGGGAAATATCTCTTTTGGAACCTGAAGAGCAAGTTTGTCACCCCTGGCTTACATCAACCAAATAACTAATCCTCATGTCTCTTGGGTATTGGTGATATTCTTCTCTACATCCAAGGTCCTCTGCATGTTGACTCTGCATGAAAGACCGGTGTTGCCAGGCCATCTTCTGGGACAGATGAAAGGAAACAGTGCTCCACTGTCAAGCTCACTAAGCATCACAGGGCAGGAACCTCACAGACCTTACTTCTGTGCACTTCGCATCTCTAGTTTTTGAAAGCCTGAAATATACATACTTCCTGTATCCTGAGGTGAGTGAGTGGAAAGGCCATGGAGAACAATCCCCCAACTTCTCTCACCAACTGCGTGCTATGGACTGAATGTTTGTGTCCCACACCCCCAGATGTCACATGTTGAAACCTACCCCCCCAGTGTGATGGTATTAGGAGGTGGGGACTTTGGGAGGTGATTATGACTACATGCAGTCATGAAGGTGGAGCCCTGTGATGGGATTAGTGCCCTTCGAAGGGCCCCAAGAGAGCCTGCTCCCATTCTCTGTTCTCTACCCTGTGAGCACACGATCTGGAAGAAGGCTCTATAACCCGGGCCTGCTGGCACCTGATCTCAGACTTTCAGCCTCCAGCTGAGAAATTTCTGCTGTTATAAGCCGCACAGTCCGCGGTGTTCTGTTAAAGCCGCCCCGCTAGATCAAGGTGCTCTGTGATGGTGGGATGTTCTGGCTTGCTCAGCCTCTGTTTCCTCCCCTGACAAAATGGGTCGACATGTGTCGGTGAGATCTGTCCTAGTCTGCTTGGGCTGCTGGAACAAAGCTGTCGTAGACTGGGGAACTTAAACAAGAAGCATGCATTTCTTACCTTTCTGGAGGCTGGGAAGTCCAAGATCAAAGCACCAGCAGATTTGGAGTCTGGTGAGAGCCTGCACTGTGGCTGTGGGTGGCTGTCTTCTCTGCCCTCCCGTGGTAGAGAGCAGAGAGCTAATCTCATTCAGGCGGGCTCCACCCTCATGACCTAATCACCTCCCAAAGGTCCTACCTCCAAATGCCATCACCTGCAGGGTTAGGATGTCAACATAGGAATTTGGGGGGGGGAGGGACATAAACATTTAGTTCATATTAAAAATTAACTATCAAAATAAACAAACAAAATCCAAATACAGTAGCTAGCATATGGGGGAAATACAAAGTATTGTATATTGCTATTTATTAGTATTATATCTGCACTTTATTATCAATTATAAAAGGCTTCTTACTTCAGCTAATAAACCACTGTTCCCTAGGAATCTATATACTGACCTTCCATTGTCTTCAGATTAAAATCCAGTAATATTTAATGGAACACACACACAAAAATCTAGCACCCAAAAAGGTAAAATTCACAGTGACAGGCATCCAATGAAATTGTCTTTGTATACAAAGAAGAAGGAAATGAGATGAATAACCAGGAAAAAAAATCAATTAATAGGACGACCCCACAGAAGCGATGGAGAAGATGGATATTATTAGAAGAGCCATCATCAGTGTCCCCTGTGTATTTAAGACAATAGAGAAAGACATAAAGACAAAGAGGAAAGAACTGGAAAACCTTCAAAAGATTCAAAAGGAACCTTCAGAGTTTAAAAATACAGTATCTCAAATGGAAAACAAATGATAAAATTAATAACAGATTACATGTTACAGAAGAAAAAATTAGTGAATTTAAAGATATTGCTATAGAAATCAACCAAAAGGAAGCATAGAGAGAAAATAAGATTAAAGAAAAAGGAACAGAGTATCAGAGCATGTGAGTCTATATTATTATCAACGTATCTTTTAAAAGAAGAACTCTATTGGTGAGGATGAAAAGACACATCTAGGCTGGAGGAGTCAATTGAATAAGAGGATACAATAAGAGTGATAAATGTGTCCATACGTCATAACAGAGCACTGAAGAAGGAGAAGCAAGCACAGATTGAAATGATGCCCACAATTACAGCTGGAGAGTTCAACGCTCCTCAGTAATTGATAGAACAAGAAGAAAATCTCAAAGGACATAAAGGATGTGAACAATATTATCAACCAACTCAATCTTAATGACATTTATAGAAAATTCCAACCAACAATAGCAGGATATACAATTTTTTTCAAATGCTATTGGCCATATTCTGGGCTGTAAAGCAGTTCTGAATATTTTAAGAGGATAGAAACTGTACAAAGTTGCATATTTGGTCTAATTAATTAAAATAATTAATCATATTAATTAAAATGTTGATTATATTTTAAATTAAGCAATAAAAATAGAAATCAATAACAGAAAGATATCTTGGGGAAAAAAAAGAAAGAAAGCTATCTGGACAAATGTCCAAATATTTGGACATTAAACAGAAGCTTATCAAGATTCCTTGAGACAAAGATGAGATCACAACACATCAAAATGTGTGTAACATAGGTAAAGCAGAGTGAATTCATTGCACAACATTCGTAAATTTGAAAAGAAGAAAGGTCCCAAGTGGATAATTTAAGATTTCCTGTTTGAAGGGTGAGGAAGGGAAAATTGAATTAACATAAAAGCAGGAGAGAAGTACAGTAACTAATGCAGAATAAATCAATAAATGCTTTTTAAAACATATGAACTAGCAACACCACTCCAGGAGAATTTGCTCTTCTAATCACAGTGGCAAGTACCTGCGTCATTCAGACGTGAACAAGGCAAGCTCCAGAAATTGTCCAAAAAGAAGTGCCCAATTTGGAGGGGATGTCAAATCAGCAAAATGGCACAGGGAATGTCCCCTGGGGAATCCGTGATTAGCCAGACTCCCAGAAGTGTTACAGTAAAGTACTGAAGTGGATGGGGAGGGGAGTTTGGGAAAGAGCATTCTCTGATTCATTTAATTCAAATCAAGTCTTTAATTTCAGGAAAGTGAATTTAATTACTCATGTTATAATGGTTACAAACCTGGCATCTTTATAAAGTGCATCTTTATAATGTGCTGAATCTCACATCAGCTTATAAAGCAAAACTGCAAACTCGTGGTCCTTTCGCTGAAGCTCATGACTGAAGATACTGCTTGTGTATTTCCTTAAGTAGATTTGGGGGCTTTTGGTGATTGTCAGTGGGGAATGTGTTGTCATGGAATTTATTAAATAGGTACACATGCACTTCACCTTTACAACGGCAAACCCCTGCTATATTAGCAAGTCTTTGCAATTAACTTTGCAATCACTGTATTTGAATTATTCTAGGCAGATATTAAAAATTAGAATAGATTCTCCTTTTGTAAAGCAAATGAAACTTATATCACAGTCTCCCAATACTATAAACTTTTTTTGTGTGTAAAATTCTCCAGTCCTGTTTCCAATTGTAATTTCTAGAGATTGCAGATGATTATTTATATGTCCTAGAGGCAGACTTCTGCTAGATTTAATTCCTATAATCCATCATTTTTCTTTTCTCCACATCCGTGTCCTGCATCTTTTTACACTTGATTGCAGAATTTCTGAGAAGCTAAATTTTAGAAAATGCATAGTTCTGTGGCCATCTGCTATTCCACATGATCACAGGCACTGGTATCACATCTTTCTCAAGACACTCCAACTTGTTTTAACAAAATTTGACATTTTCACTATGACAATCCTTCATATTTACAAGCTCTTCACCAAGATGTTTCAAAAAACTGAAAGTAAATTTCTCATTTCCATTCTTATGAAAATAGATTATCATGTTTCATCTGGGATATTCAGGGATCATCCTTTGCAGAGGGATATTTGGAAATTTAAGTGAATACATTTAATAACAACTGTGCAATTACACTGTTTGTTTTGTGACCTTTTCGAAGAAGGCCAATATCATTTGCTGCTTTAGGGGTAACCTTATCTCATAAAAATCCTGAGATTATCTCCACCAGATATCATATAGGAGTATAAACAATCATTAAGAACATCCCTGCTACTCAGCATGTGAGTTTCCCCAAGCTACAAACTTCATAATAGACAGGAATGGAAGGAGAAAGCTGGAAAGCCCTTACAGCCTTGAAGATGTGGGATTTGAGGGGCTTCTGAGGGGCTTCATGAGGTGAATGGTGTGGGGGAGGAAATGGGCCCAGCAATTGGTCAATTTTGGCTCAAACTGGCTTAAAGCATAGTGAGCTTTTCATCTCACACATCAAGCCATCAGAGGAAGGGTGGCTCCCAGGTGGAGGGGCTCAGCTCTGCCTCTCAGCATTTGGTTTGGGCGACTCACTTCATCAAATTTGTGTGGATCGTATTCAAGTGGAGCAAAACAGATTTCTGCAAGCAGGTTGGTGTTTATGTTAACATTATGAAAATTGCACTCGATTATTTTTCAAGTATTAGATGGGATCACAGAATGAATTGGGGACACCTGTGTGTTACTGAATCCACAACTGAATAATTGAATGAAATTAATTAAATCTATTACAGCAGGTAGTGAATCTTGTTCTGCATGAGACACAAGAGTAGATTGTGTGTTGGGAGTGGGGAGGGAGTGTGGAAAACTTCTGAACCAACATCAGCTATTACCTCAGCTATAAGCTCTTTGAATGAAAGAGAGAACAAGAGAAATCATTCAGCTATCTGGTCATTCCAAAGTATTTAAAATTTCTGATTCATGATTGAAGACTTCCCAAGATGGCGGAGAAGTAGGAGACCTTAGTTTTGTCTCGTGTCCGGAATTCAGCTAGATAGATATCAAATCATTCTGAACACCTGTGAACTCAACCAGAGATCTAACAAAGTATTTAAAATTTCTGTGCTCCTGCATGCACGTAAGTATAGCACCTAAAATGAGATGTGGTTTATGGAATACTAAAAATAAGATAGCTAATATCGAGCACTTAGGAGACTTTGTAAACCATGATGCTAAGTTCTTCGCCTGGATACATTTATATAATACTAACAAAAACCCAGAAGGTAAGTGCAGTTTCCAGATGAAAAATTAAAATCACAGAGAGGTCAAGCAACATATATACAAAGTCACACAGCTGGGCAACTCTCTAAGCCTAAATCTGGCCAACACCTTCAGAGAAAAACACTAAACTACCACGGAGATTTTGAGTTAATAATCATACATTAACATAAGAGCATAAAATGTTAAGATCTAAATAATAGATTGATAAATCTTAAAAAGGGAAGTGATAAATGGAGAGATAGGTAACCATTAGGTAGGTATATGGTGTTTCTAATACACTACATGACTTGAAATGTATTTTTCACACAGTATTCAATATAGTATTCCATGTATTATTGCTTATATAATGCTAGAGTAATGGTAATCTGCTATCTTGTATAACTGAAATAATCAGTTAAAATGGATTACAAAACAACTTGCAAAAAGTTCATAAAACCTTGAAGGCATTTTAACATGAGCCCTAAGACACCCTTCCTTCCCCATCCCACTCCCCACAGCTTCCTCATTTCTCCTTGGGTTGTCATCAGAGTCCTGCATGTGTCACCATGAATGGCCTCCTCCACATGCCCTGTGACAGCTCCGCACAGTATTACTGCTACTCCACAAACACTCAATGCATTTCAGATTAAATACTCTAGATGCTGGAATGTTCTAGGGAAAGGCTTTTTGTTTTGTTTTGTTTTAATCTGCTAAAATAACCTTGAAAAAAATCTTAAAATAATGAAATACATTTCTCCCTATGCCCTTAATGAGTCATAGCTATTGAAATACTATCAATGCCAGAAGTTGGGTTTCAATATTTAAAATATCTTTAACCTGAGGAAGATATCTTTGTGCTGTATTTTTCCAGATATACAAAGAAAAACAAATCATTGTTGGGGAGACTTGAAGTTAATTTGGGAATCTGAATTTCCAAAAAGAGCAAGATGAGGCTGTTTGCAGCTTATGGCCAAAAAGAAAAAAAAAAAAGATAAGACTCTTAAGAACGTCAACAAGTTTTCATTCTACTACATATGCTGTTTTTTTTTTTTTTTCTTTTTAAGAGAGAGCGCCAGCAGGCATATGTGGGGGCAGGGAGGGGGAGAGAGAATCTTAAGCAGGCTCCATGTCCAGTGAAGAGCCTGACACTGGGCTCGATCTCATGACCCTGAGATCAGGACCTGAGTCAAAATCAAGAGTTGGATGCCTAACTGCCTGAGCCACCCAAGCGCCCCCAGTAATGCTTTTTTAAATTTAGTTGGTTCAGGTATTGCTGGCCTGAGGCAACCTCATCTGATGCTTTTCAGGAAATGAAGAAGAAGAAACAGATTGAGGCTAAAGCAAAGCAAAACGTACCTGTCCAGACTCTTGAACAGATGTGTTTGGGTGTGATATTTGCATTGACCACCTCATTTCTCAAGTCCTGTTCTGTCTGTTCTGACTGGACCCCAGTGCCAGTGGCCTGGGGAGAAGAGCCCGAGGCCCGAGACCTGGATATAGGCCTCACTTTGCTGGCTGTAGGCTTTCAGATTACTGATGAGGTCTCTCTGGAAAACTAGGACCACGTGAGGGAACACCTCCAGAAGCATTTGGTAATGAGGTGCTTTGTAATTTTGTCATTAGTATTCATATCACAAATCTAGTTAAACTTCCAATCTCCAGTTACATTTAGGTTTAAATTTATTCTCAGTGGCGTTATTTGACCTGAATAAGGCACAATGCATTGTATCTACTTCAATTACCCTTCAAAGAATCCTTTTGCCTGCATGTATTGGTTTTAAGGTCTTTCTTTTTGACCTTTAAGGGTCTCCCACGGTCATCTCTCCAGGATCGGGAGGGTTTATATTTATTCTATGGTCAGTGTTGGTATCTTTGATTACAGCCTTGGCCAACTATTTTGTCTTTTGTGTACAATTCCAGTGAGCAACACAGTTTTTGAAATACCAACACTGATTCTGTGTTTGGAATGCCGTGGATGTATCCAGCCCAACACTTACTTCTGTTCTTAACACATCTGTTAAACATTGGAGGGAGAATTTGACTTACATTATACTGAGAAGCAATTCTATTTACTCAGCATAAATATCCAGAATTCTTCTTCCTTTTATGTGTTGTAATTTTCAATTACTTTACAATAGTTAACTTATAATAAGTATAATTATTATAATATTATTACACTATTATAGTATTACAATAATTTACCATTATTTACAATAATACAAAAATTGCCATTCTTTATGAGTTTACCTTTATATTTATTCCCTTGCTATTGACAATTCCTTAATGCTCCTATCATTGTGAGTTGAGTAGACCTGATCATACCATTATGAAAACCTGAGGAGTTAAAAGAATGGATTTTTTTTAAACAACTGAAGTGATGAGAGTAGAAGGAAAACTTGCTCTGAAGTGCTCTGAATGTAAGACTTTCTGTCAGAACCTCACAGATGTCACTATCTCTGATACTTACAGTGACTCTGGGAGAAAGGGACTGTCATCTCCTTCTCAGAAAAGAGTGAGACTCTGAAAAATCCCCTGATTTGTCATCCACCCAGATACTGGCAAATAGAGAATCAAATTTATGATGTCACATTAATAAATCACCTGAACTTACAGCTAGTTTCTAGAAAAGACCCCTTCCAATCACACTCTTGGCTGATTACAGCTAAAATGTACAAATCAATCGTGTTACAAAATCTGTGTGATTTGTCCTTTGAATGGACAAGTCTTAGGCATTTAACTGAGATGATACATTTCCTCAGCAATTCAAAGAAACTTAGCTTCCGCTTGAATCTGTCTCTACTCCTCAGTTTACCTGAGCCAGCACACCTGCCTTAGGCAAAACAGAGCTGGAATGCATAGAAAAGCTGTGTGAAAAAGAAAACGTTTTTGTACTTCTACCATCAAGAAATAGATTGACTGATTATGCTAATTACATCTGCTAGGGAGTAAACTCCAGTAGAAAGTAGTTGGGAGAAAAAGAATAACTAAAAACCCCAACCAGAGTTATTACAGATCTGCGTCAATTCTCCTGGATTCTAACCGTGGCGCTGCCTTCACTTAATAAGCTGTTAGTCAACAAATATAAACATGAATTAAATAACAAATGCATTACCATTTTGAAGAACTAATCATTTACATTTATAATCGAAAGAAGACATATGTATGTATATGAGATATGTTACACTTTCCTTAATATAATTTTTTGTTATAGTAAAATATCTTATGGATGTAATTACGAAGCCAATAAGGGATAACAAAATGATGCAACATGTGTTCAGATTTCTTAGACTTGCGAAGCCCTAGAAACTAAAAAGCAGGAAGATCAAGGACAACTCACTTGGGCACATTTCTGGGGTTTCTGGCAGACAAGCCAAACATCCACGTGGGGCTGCGGACCCCGCCCTGGACACGCAGCCCCCAGCCCAGGAAGTGACATGCTTCAGCAAAGAGCCACCACCTTTGACTTATTTTCCTAGAACAGCAGATGCTCCTGGAAACTACCACGAATTACCTCCACTTTATAAAAATAGCTTTAAATTTGAGCATCTAAAAAGTCAATAAATACATCACCATATAGAGATTAAGACTTTTCTTGACCCAAAAGTAGTTCAGGCCAACTTGGAAATAACCATCTCTGTCATCATAGAATAATCATGAATAGAATCAACTAACGCTACTACAATATCTTTGCCAGCTTGAAGGAAAAGAAATCTAACCGCAAATCCCGATAATGGAAATGTCCTCACAGGGGAGGGGGGCTGCCGTCTAACAAAGCCCCTGATAGCCCTCTTCCTCCCTCTGAATCTCCCAAGACTATCTGGGCTATGTAGGTTTTTTTATCTCACAAAAACAAGATTCATTGCAGCACAAAAACATCGCTCAGCCTCATGGACCAAGGGATGAAAGCGATGCAAGAACAACTGGAAAGATCAATGAGGAAGGATGCCAAGCCAGACCTTCTCCTGCGGAACGCCTCCCCCAGCACACGCCCGCCCACCGCAAGCACTCTGTGGTGCCAGCGCCGGGATGCTGAACGAGGAGGAAGCCCAGCAGCCTTCAGCACTCGGTCATTCTTACAGGTGGCACAGGAAGACCAACAACAGGCCTTCGGAAAGGTGCTTGCACAAATAACATTCAAGGGTTTCAAGAGTTAAAAGAAATATGACTTGCTTAGGCAGAGGGGGGAAAAAGCCATAAGCTGTGATTTATTCCCTTTGAGTTGGCACCAACTTACTCTGACTTCACAGATTTCTTATCCTCACAGTGTGTCAAGTTCATTCTGCATTCTGTAGCTCAGTGTGGGCTCAGTGTGACGAGTTCCCTCCATTTTCCCAAATCAAATACAGTGACCAGAATTAAGCAGTCTAATGTTCCTGTCCTAGCACAGAAATCAGAACTGAAATATTTCTCAGATAGGCCATCCATGTGTTAATGCTTACTTCAGGAAGTCTGTAAGTTACCCTGACTTTCCAGTATTTTCTCTGGACATTCTTACTAACGAAAGGAACATGGGTGATTCACTGCATCTAGTGTATGCAGAACATCTAATGTTTACATGTGTATTTGCAGAGCATCCAGTATACGCAGAACACCTAGTGTTTGTGCTGTATCAAGTGTGTGCAGAGCACACAGTGTCTAGAGATGTCATGTTTACAGAGCATGTCGTGTTTGCAGAACACCTAATGCTTGCAGTATATCAAGTGTGTGCAGAGCACCCAGTGTGTGCTGACTCAGGACGCCCAGCTCTAGGTCGTGGGCTGGAAACGAGGGTCGTACTCACCACATTACAGCCCATACAGTCGGGTCCATTCTCGCAGGTCCTGCGGTGAGCTGGAATGCCACCCCCACACTGGGCTGTGCACTGTTCCCAAGGACCCCAGCCTGTCCAGAACATGTGCGGGGGGCACAGCAAATGCTCATTGCAGTATCTGTGATGGGGAAACCAAGGAAACTGTTCAGGGCAACATGAAGCCACAGACCTTTCCACGGTCCATTCCTGCATCGATGCTGAACACATGGGCATGCTCCACGTGGAGGGGCTCTGTGTGTGCAGAGTGGTGGCACGGTTAAGGGGACAGATGTGGTGCTGGCCATGCTGTGAGGGCACAGACAACAGGATGCACAGGACACAACGAAGAAAACGTGAAATTCACGATGCAAGATGGAGCTTCCTGTGTAGCCAATTAGAGGAGAAACAAACAAAACAAAATCCTTCAAGTAGACACCTAAACATGAGAACATATAGAAAAAGCCTGGGTATTGAACATGGGTCTTCTAGGCGTCCACATTAAAAACTAAAGTGGATTTAAAATGTTAAGCCAGCAGAGAAAACACGATCTATCTGTACGGTACACACACACACATACACACACACACATTTTACAAACCATATTATGCATTTCTATAATTTAACAGAAAACTATTCTTTTTTGGAATAAGTTCCATTCTATATATTATTTAGACTTATTTTTTATACTTATTTTTAAACTTATTTATAAACTTCTTGGAACTCTCTCACAACTTTTGAAAAAAGTCTTAACAATCAGCCAATAAAGAACTAAATTCCTACCTTCGATAATCACCCCACTTTCCAATTTTGGAATGCATTCCATGTACTCTCCTACATTCCCAGTGCGTGCTCATATATTCAAAGCCCCATTTATCTCTATCGTTAGTCTTATTCTCTGTACTTGTTGGTACTGCAAATGCAAAATGCATTTCAAACTAAAATTTCCTTGTGAAAGATTGTGAAATGCAAGAAGAAAAAGAGAAAGGAACTCTCCAGTTCACTGCCTCTAGGGAGGCACAGGGCTGCCTGAATACGTAAAAATCATATTTTGTTATCTGAAGGGTTATTTCAGGGTAATAGTTTGTTCCCTAAGTCTACTAGGGGGAGACTTCTAGGAAATGGTAGAATTCATTCACTCCCATTTCCTTCTCAGATCCTTTAGAGATAAGAGGATAAAAAGTGGGTCTCTAACCTTTAAGGCCCTCACTGCCTGCAGGACATGCTGTAGAAAGAATTGCAAAGGTCTCTTCCTGACCACAGATGTTCACAACCCAAGACAAATGTGAGGAAAAGGACAAAAGCCCAGGATGTGTAGGACAGAAAACACTATATTAATTCAGAGCTCTCACTACATCTTATATATACCAAAGGAAATGCATCTTGGGAGTAGAATAAAGGAAAACGGTAACCGGTAACTGCAAAAAAAGTATTTTGGGGAGTTTGGTTTTCTGACACCAATCCAGGGAGGTGACAACAACTTTTCCCTCAGATCAAAAAAACTCCTGATAAAAGGCAGACTGTCTGGTCGAGTTGAAGGTTATCAATAAGGTGAGGCGTCTTGAGCAGCTTAATGCTGTTTTAAAGAAAAATAGAAGGTAAAATAGTAAGAGTGAGGTAGAAAAAATTATTTAGGAGATGAGGGAAATGAAGGAAATGATAAAGAAGCTGAAATAACCTATTTTTATGGAATGGTGAGGATGAGCTTGAGTTTCATTTTTAAGTGATCAAGAAGGTTCCACAAAGCTCCAGGGACAAAATAGCACCCTCAGAGTTCAACAGTGAAGGCTTGTCCTGGGGGTTGGCAGCTCATCTTCTGGCAGCCAAGAGCTCTGAGATTTCAGGAGCTGATCATATCTCTGTGCGGGATCTGAGCCCTCAGACAGGTGAGGACATGGGCTGGAAAAGCTTATGGAGGAAACACAAGCCAGTGTTTGAGGGTGAAACTTTTGGATTGCATCAGGAAAATAGATGCAAATGCCAAATTCCAAATAACAAGATGGCAGTTTAACTGTGTGGTGACATGACCAAAATCAGAATGAGTAGAAGCTGGAACCAGGATGAACCAATGAATGGAGACAAAGAACGAGATGTTCCAGAACCGAGGGGTTCCTGCTCAGCATTAGCTATGAGAGGTGCTGTCAGTGGTGTGTACAGAAGACATCACCACAATCAAACGTGAGGTGATAAACAGCTGGATAAATGCGATGGTGGCCATGTGACAGATAGGTAAAGCATGTGCATGGGGTTTGGTAAAAACAGAAATAAGATTTGTCGAAAAAAAAAAAGATTTGTCACTCGTGTGAATATACTGAGTAAAACAAATCAACAAAAATCATTAATGTTGAAAATCAAAGTCTCCTCTTGAAGGAGGGGGTCATTTCTAGTTTCAGAGAAAGACTGTTTAATATTTCATGGTTGAAGATCGAGAGAACTGGGGAGTCAGTCGGGCAAATACTCATCATATAATGAGAGTACATTTCTCTGAGCACTTAGAGGTATCACCTATGTATACTGCCTAGCTATCCTTTCTTTTCCTGTATCTTTTATTTTTAAGAATAAAGAGGAATGTTAGACTTCCCTCTCAAGACCTCCACATTTTGCCCACAGCCCCAAATCTCTGAGCTTAAGACCTTAGACATTCTCATTTTCCCATTTATCCTCAAGTACTAGGGAAAGGGAAGTTGTCTTCTAATTAAGAGACAGCAGTTTCTGGATAGATGTTTTGAAGCCAGGCTATAAAAGAGGGAAATAAAATGGAAGATAGCAATTGATTGAAAGCATGTAACCTTAGGAAGCATATGAAAATAGGCCTGCAGAGTTATGAAAAGTAAAACTCACCAACTAGTCAGCAAACATTAACATTAATGTATGTGTTGGTGCATGGAGAATTCCGGGAGGAAGTTGGGATTTATTTTGAGAATATGTTTGAAACAAGTCAGAAAAGCTGTTTGCCATCAGAACGCTCAGCATTTAATTCCACACAGCCCGGTGTAGCTTCTCTCACTGTAGAGCAGGAAGCGGAAACAGCCGGCTCGCCGCCATTTCCGAGATACAGGATGCCCAGACTGCATGACACTAATTTTAGTTCCAATAAAAGAAGGGGTAGGGAGGGCAAAGAAAAACCTTTCTTTAAATTCCTCAACAAAACCCTGACTATTAATAAAAACAGGACTACTGGGCTCTCATTTTCCCCACAGAAACAAACCACGGTACACAGTTACCTTCTTACTGCCCATAGCAGGACACCTCTGAAATACCGGACATAGTTTTATAGTTTGAAAAAAAATCAAAGAAAAAATGAAACAAAGCAAAAGTAACTCTGAAAGATGCAGGTAGCTTGGGGTTTTCAAGCAGTTTTATTACATCAATTGGGCTGCATTTCAAAGTTACTAAAAACTTTCCTTCCTTTTTTTTTGATCTTTCTCCTTTAAGTCCCTTTTTCCTTCAAGCCATCCTCGGAAACAAGCCACAGAAAGAGCTGTTAAAATGCCAGCCTCTGAAATGGGAGGATCTCTGACAGGGAGGTCAGAAGGGAAATAGAAATTTCAAAAAATAGAAACAGAAGGAAAGCTACCAAACTCATTCTATGAGGCTAATATTACCTTGATCCCCAAACCAGGCCAAAGACCCTCTCAAAAAGGAGAATTACAGACCGATTTCTCTAATGAATATGGATGCCAAAATCCTCAACAAGATCCTTGCTAATAGAATCCAACAGTACATTAAAAGGATTATCCATCATGACCAAGTGGGATTCATACCTGGGATGCAAGCATGGTTCAACACTCGCAAATCAATCAATGTGATACATCATATCAACAAGAAAAGACTCAAGAACCATATGATCCTCTCAATTGATGCAGAAAAAGCATTTGACAAAATACAGCATCCTTTCCTGATTAAAACCCTTCAGAGTGTAGGAATAGAGGGTACATTTCTCAATCTCATAAAAGCCATCTATGAAAAGCCTACTGCAAGCATTATTCTCAATGGGGAAAAGCTGGAAGCCTTTCCCTTAAGATCAGGAACACGACAAGGATGCCCACTCTCGCCACTATTATTCAACATAGTACTAGAAGTCCTTGCAACAGCAATCAGAAGACAAAAAGGGATCAAAGGTATCCAAATCGGCAAAGAAGAAGTCAAACTGTCTCTCTTTGCAGATGACATGATACTCTATATGGAAAACCCAAAGGAATCCACTCCCAAACTATTAGAAGTTATAGAACAATTCAGTAAGGTGGCAGGATACAAAATCAATGCCCAGAAATCAGTTGCATTTCTATACACGAATAACGAGACTGAAGAAAGAGAAATTAGGGAATCCATCCCATTTACAATAACACCAAAAACCATACGTTACCTTGGAATTAACTTAACCAGAGACGTAAAGGACCTATATCCTAGAAACTATAGATCACTTTTGAAAGATATTGAGGAAGACATAAAAAGATGGAAAAATATTCCATGCTCATGGATTGGAAGAATTAACATAGTTAAAATGTCCATACTACCCAGAGCAATCTACACTTTCAATGCTATCCCGATCAAAATACCGAGGACATTTTTCAAAGAACTGGAACAAATAGTCCTTAAATTTGTATGGAACCAGAAAAGGCCCCGAATCTCCAAGGAACTGTTGAAAAGGAAAAACAAAGCTGGGGGCATCACAATGCCGGATTTCGAGCTGTACTACAAAGCTGTGATCACAAAGACAGCATGGTACTGGCACAAAAACAGACACATCGACCAATGGAACAGAATAGAGAACCCAGAAATGGACCCTCGGCTCTTTGGGCAACTAATCTTTGATAAAGCAGGAAAAAACATCCGGTGGAAAAAAGACAGTCTCTTCAATAAATGGTGCTGGGAAAATTGGACAGCTACATGCAAAAGAATGAAACTTGACCACTCTCTCACACCATACACAAAAATAAACTCCAAATGGATGAAAGACCTCAATGTGAGACAGGAATCCATCAAAATTCTAGAGGAGAACATAGGCAACAACTTCTATGACATCGGCCAGAGCAACCTTTTTCACGACACATCTCCAAAGGCAAGAGAAATAAAAGATAAAATGAACTTATGGGACTTTATCAGGATAAAGAGCTTCTGCACAGCCAAGGAAACAGTCAAAAAAACTAAGAGACAGCCCACGGAATGGGAGAATATATTTGCAAAGGACACCACAGATAAAGGACTGGTATCCAAGATCTACAAAGAACTTCTCAAACTCAATACACGAGAAACAAATAAACAAATCATAAAATGGGCAGAAGATATGAACAGACACTTTTCCAATGAAGACATACAAATGGCTAACAGACACATGAAAAAATGTTCAAAATCATTAGCCATCAGGGAAATTCAAATCAAAACCACACTGAGATACCACCTTACGCCAGTTAGAATGGCAAAGATAGACAAGGCAAGAAACAACAATTGTTGGAGAGGATGTGGAGAAAGGGGATCCCTCCTACATTGTTGGTGGGAATGCAAGTTGGTACAGCCACTCTGGAAAACAGTGTGGAGGTCCCTTAAAAAGTTAAAAATTGAACTACCCTATGACCCAGCCATTGCACTACTGGGTGTTTACCCCAAAGATACAGACGTAGTAAAGAGAAGGGCCATATGCACCCCAATGTTCATAGCTGCATTGTCCACAATAGCCAAATCATGGAAGGAGCCGAGATGCCCTTCAACAGATGACTGGATTAAGAAGCTGTGGTCCATATATACAATGGAATATTACTCAGCTATCAGAAAGAACGAATTCTCAACATTTGCTGCAACATGGACGGCACTGGAGGAGATAATGCTAAGTGAAATAAGTCAAGCAGAGAAAGACAATTATCATATGATTTCTCTCATCTATGGAACATAAGAACTAGGAGGATCGGTAGGGGAAGAAAGGGATAAAGAAAAGGGGGGTAATCAGAAGGGGGAATGAAACATGAGAGACTATGGACTATGAGAAACAAACTGAAGACTTCAGAGGGGAGGGGGTGGGGGAATGGGATAGACTGGTGATGGGTAGTAAGGAGGGCACGTATTGCATGGTGCACTGGGTGTTATACGCAACTTGAAGCATCAAACTTTACATCGGAATCTGGGGATGTACTGTATGGTGATTAACATAATATAATAAAATTAAAAAAAAAAAAGAAGGGAAATAGAAATGGCTAGATTAGCTCCGTCCTTTCCACTGAGGAATCCAACCTGCGAGAGACTGCTGAGAGGCAAAGCCCCTGCTGGCCCTTAACTCCCTGTAATTGTGGGGAAGCAGTTGCTCTGAGACCTTCTGCCCCCCACCACAAATGGCTTGTGCTCCTGAGAGAGTGGCCTCATGTTACTCATAATCACAAACAGCAGTGCGGGCAGGAAGTGAGTTACTTGAGGGATTCCGACTCCGCTTGTTTTAGGGGTTTTTTTGTTTATTCGTTCTGATGGACAAATATCTACACATTGGACAAGTTCTTGGGATTTCAGTTTTACAATCTTCTGCACACTATTGACTTTGACCAAAAAACTAGCAAGTTTTGTTTTGTTGTGTGTTTTTTTTTTTAAATTTCACTGGCTCTCTTGGGCTGCTAACATCTTAAGGCATTGAAAGTCAAAGATGCATTTCAGAATGCATTAAAAATTAAAATCTTAATTTTGCTACGCAATGACGTATTCTCATTTTACATTTTAAAGCAATTATTGTTTCTCCATAAATTATCCATTTTTTATCATCTTGGTCTCTGCTGAAGAAATTCCTTTCAGAGTCCCATGTGAACTGAATTATCAACACTACATCACATTTGGTTTCATATTTCTTTATGCTATAAATTGTGCTGTGTTCTTATCATCCATCTCATTTATTAATTAGATTTCCATTTTTCTTCCATTAATAAAATGAATTATGAATGTTGCTTCCAAAAACCAAATAACATTTTAAATATACAAGTTCCCCAACCAAACTCGCCATTCCGGTTTTCCCTGAAGACTTGCTTTATACAGAGTTGCACATGGACACCCAACAAACACACGTAACTGGAGTAAAGGAGCTTGGTCCTCACTGCATGTGCAAATGCTCAGCCTGAGAAAGTTCATGGCAGGGGTTAGCTGATGGCTGGCAGATGGCTCTGATTCCTGAGGGAGCCCAGCAGCATGGAAGAGCGCTTGCCTCTTTTCTGATGTTTCAGAAGGTTTCAAAACTTTCAGCCAATCTTAACATGTACAAAGTTCTAAGAGAGCAAGGAGACAGCTCAACTTGTGAAGGGCTTTCCCCTTACCAAGGAGAGTGAGGGAATGGGGGTAGGGGTTGGGGGCAGGGGTGGGGTCAAACAGCAACATATCTGGTGCAGGACCGTCCTGGGATCGCTTCACGAATAGCACACCCTGCTTTGTTAACATCATCCTTCCTTTTTACTCTTTACTAAAAAAAAGAATGACATCTTCATCGGTGACTGAGGAACATGGCTAAGAAAGAAAGGGCCGATGGCTTATTGATGGGTCGTAATATTCTCCTGGTTAAAGGTCTCAATGAATTGAAGGTAGTTGTACTTTGGAATATTAATCAAATATCAAATATCTGCCTGGGATGTTTTTGGGCGAGTCTCCCTCAGTGAAAGTGCCCTCTGAAGTGGTATCACCTGAAATAGTGTTAATATAACTTAATTAAAGGATCATTGTAAGCCATGTGCTTTTTCATTAATGAAAACACAAAGCATGGCAGTATAGCAGAATAGGAATCTTAAAGACGATGTGAAATTTACCTATGTGGATTAATAATAACCGTAAGCCAGAATGTACTTTACATGTGCAGGAGAGCATTAAAGATCAAATCCACAATTTTGTGAGGTCCGAGCCAACCCCTAAATCTATGCAAAGGAACCAACAGTTAAATCCAGGACTGAGCTGAAATGCCAGCATGATGAACTGAGAAACACATGGAAAATGATCTCCCAGTTTTGTTTATACCACAGCTTTGCTGAGCGTATTTTCAGTGAGTATGGTAGGCAGTTGTAAAATATAACCAAAAACCCTGAAAATGATCCCAGATGTGGTGTAGCTGCTTATTTCATGTAATGTTATTCAGCTGACAATACCATAAACCTGGGGCCCATTGGGTCCTACTCAGAATGATAGGCTGAATTCTAAGGAGCACACTCCATATTCCAGCAGACTCACTGTTGGAGAGCCCAGGGAGCCCAGACAGAGAGGCCCTAGAACAGAAGTGACTGATGAGATGAGCTCAGTCCAGCAAGCAGAAGGCACCACCAAGGCCCACAGATGCCATCTACTCCAGATCAGAAGATAGAAAAGGAAGAGGACCATTCAGTTCAACAGAAAGGGATGCTGCAGGTGCACTCAACTAGATCGAAACCTCAAACTGCAGGTCAACCAGTCCACACTGGAACGTGAGGGTGCAATGCTAGGAGCAGAGCAGGTACATACCTTTCCTGGTGGTTCTGTCGCCTACACACCTGGCTCATCTGGAAGCCCATCCCACAGGTGGGACAGCAGGAAGATCACAAGGTCGGGGGTCCAGCCTTCTTTCTGCAGGAAGGGGAAACACAGGAGATCATCAGTCAAGACTCACAGTCTGTCCCCTCTCTGCACTCAGCCCCAAGTTCACACATTCCTGCATGTCTGATGGTGGGGCTATTTGAGAAATGAGGCAACAAACAGACCACGTAAGCGCCATTGCTGAGTGATTATTTGAAGTGGCTGGTTTTAGAGTCAAGAGGGAAAACTAAGAAAGATGTTTTAAAATGCAGCATAAATAATTCAAAAGAGTTAGACTAGAAACTATTAAGAAAGTGGAATCATGAAAAAGTGTTCAAGATGCAAATCACATTGCTTTAATTAAAATATATTTCAAGATCATCTCCCCAAACATTAGAAATTGTACTAATTCTGCCCCAGTTACACTATATTTTTTATAAAATGTGACACAAAATCACATTTGAACAAAAAATTATCTCAACAACATTAGTCACAGTCTTAATTTAACATTAGTGTGAATCAGCAATTCTCGAGCGCATTCATAAAGATAGTGTTGTGATACTCAAGACTAAATAAAACTTTATTTAAAATGAAGGGACTGCTTAAATTCAAATGATTTCCTTTCAAACCAACAATGAACAATGACAATTCAAAGACAGAATTAAGGAATTCAAATTGCATATAGATAGATCGATATCATAATATAAATGGTCTTATAAGACATATAGTAGATACTTATATAAAATAAATCATTAGTGACAGCTAGAGAAATTTGGTTTATATTGTATTTTTTTTAGTATTTATATTTAGATTATTTCAGGGCTTAAAATCTTCCTTTCAGTTGAAAGGCCTTATTGAAATCTGTTTATCCATATATATATATATATATTTTTTTTTAAGATTTATTTATTTATTTGAAAGAGAAAGATAGAGTGCAAGAGTGGTGGGAAGGGGCAGAAGGAGAAGGATAGATAATCTCAAGCAGACTCCACACTGAGTGTGGAATGCAACATGAGGCTCGATCTCATGAGATCATGAGCTAAGCCAAAACCATGAGATGGTCACTTAATTGACTGTACCACCCAGGTGCCCCTGTTTATCCTTATATTAAAAAGCACATGGATGATTTTAAGAACTTAAAACATTAAAATGTTTGTCCTGCAGTCCATTTAATGCATGCAGAAATGATTTTTCTACCTATGAATCGTATATGCAATTCTCTTCTTACCTGTCACCTTCAGATCTTTATTGATATAATAAATCAACTGACATTACTTTCCATTTTTACTTTTATACATTCCTTCAGAAATATGCAAGCCTGCACCTGTAAAGTTAAAACTCCCAGTGTAAACAATAAATTAAATATACAATTACTAAAAGAATTTCATATGAAAAATTTTTCTGATCTATTTCTAAGTATATATAACATGTATTCACCTTCCTTTCTGGAAGGTAGCAGGGACAGAATATTGTAATTACATTGTATATGATAATATGATAAAGTGCAGCTATCTTATAATTTAAGCTTAAAAATCACAAAGTGTATCTAGATAATTCCAAATTTCCCATGAAGTTAATTAACTAGCTTCTTCCACTCTGCTAGCTGTTATCATTTTAAACTTGTATAATTCATTCATTAAAACATGTTAAAAAAAATAAGAACCATTTCCAACATAAATAAAATGGTGCTTTTTTTTTAAGTCTTTAAATATGACCAAGATATTAATGTAAAAAGATGCAGCTCCTCCCAACTAATTCCAAATGAGTGTGGAGTATAACACTCGCCTAACATTTTTAACAACATGCCAATGGGCAAAGTATTTTGTTTATTACATATGAGGTAAGCATAGAGAAAGGTTTATAAAGTATATATGTACATGTGATATATGATCATATATTGTTATATATTATCATGTACATGGACTATTGTATGTCACATAGGTTATATATATGTGTATATACACATATATATAACAAATAGGAATACAATATGCAAGAAAATTTCTACGCACACAGTCCTAAATGCAAGTGTTTGCTATGTATCCCTAGGTTTACACGCCTTTAAACGCTGCTTAGAGGCAGACGTAATAGAAGGCCACCAGTGAAGCAGCACCGTTAAACAGACATCAGCAAGTGGGTAATTTCTGTCATAAATCCAGTCCAAAGTACCTCACTGGTGTATCTTAAGGATTAGTACAGCTAGTTTGCCCAGCTAATTTTTCCTCTTGTAATACCAACTCGTATAGCACTCCTTGTTAGAAAAAGGAATTTCAACTAAAACAAGAGACAGAAACATACTAATAAATAAGTCCCTGTGCTATACTCCATGGTCCTTTCCTCCATTAAGTGATGCACAAGGACATACGATTTATTTGTCATGGTTTTTAAATGATAATACTCAGCAGCATGTATAGCCTCTAACGGGTATCGGTAGAAAACATCTAATTTATAAAGATAATACAAGACAGCTTAGCAAGTTAGTACGTATCTCTCTCATGGGTGTATCGCATAGTAACACGCAATGATCTCATTTCGCTGGCTCTGACTGGCTCTGTGACGATCCCTTCCACTTGGTGGCGTGATGCATGTGGGCCCAGGGAAATCATGAGCAGAGGGTGGCTGGCCTTTTGTGCCTTCCCTCACTTTGACAAATGAGAACATGATAAAAGTAATGAATCCTGGGGCACCTGGGTGTCTCAGTCGGTTAAGCGTCTGCCTTGGCTCAGGTCATGATCCCAGGGTACTGGGATTGAGCCCTGCGTTGGACTCCCTGCTCAAGGGGAGGCTGATCCTCCCTCTCCCACTCCCCCTTCTTGCATGCGCGCTCTCTCTCTCAGTAAATAAAATCTTTAAAAAAACAAAAACCAAAGTAGTGGATATTTTCACTCTGCCCTTCAATACCCGCTGTACCCCATCTCTTGGCCTAAGGTTCTTGCCCTCAACTACCATCACACTTGAAATGATGCATTGCTCATGAGAGACAACTCCATGGATGGGACAAGTTCTTCTTTCTGGACTACAGATCATACTGGAACTCCACTGTTTCAATGCAATGCTGACACCATTTTGTTTATGAAAATAAGACAGACCATGTTTTTGCTCCATTATCTCGAAAAACAACAGGAAATAGAGAAACTTTAAACATGGACATTGTTTCTGATGAGGCTGGTTGGTCCTATCCCTGGTTCAATCACTGCATTTACGGATCTCTCCTTCCTCCTTTCTCACTGATACTCTGGTATTTTGTATCCACAAAGGCTGGGGAAGCTGGGAATTCCCTACTATGCCTGTCTCTTCCTGTAAGAAGCTGTGGCAGAAGGGGGAGAACGGAAGTCCATCATCTACTGGAGCAATGCAAAGTGATGTGCTGCAGGGTGGATGAACTTACAAAAGGACTGTTTTTTTCCCCAAAAGATCAATTTCCATAGATTCTGTAACCTCCCTGTCCGGTGAGGTGAAATTATGGCTCCTGCTCTCTCCCTAAAGTTCCCCGGAGACCTCAGTGTTTTCTCAGAGAACTGAATCCAGAATGACAGAATAATTCAGACCACTAACTGCTTACCTGAATCCGTTAAAGCATTAAAGGCCCTGCCACTTGAGATTTGGAACTTTCATCCTCCCCATCTTCCAGCCCTCCTGTATCTCCTATAATCAGTGTTGTATGAGCTAAGGGATCAGGAAATATTAATATCTGTCTTTACACCAGCCTCACATGACTTAACATGGGACACTTGCTAGCCAATCTTCATATTTTCCTCCCATATTTATCATTTATTTTGGCAATCCTGTTCCATGTCAATAACCAATTATACAGTGTATTATTCATGATAGAGTAGATGTGTACTCTATGTATTCGAGTATGTATACTTGAATTTTTATTCTAGAATAATTTTAGATTTACAGAAGAGTTGCAGAGAGAGTACGGGAGTCCTGTCTATGCTATACCCTGCCCCCCTCAATGCTGACATCTAACGTAACCGGAGAACATTCATCAAAACTAAGAAATTAACATGGGTGCGGTTCAAGCATGGTCCACACTGCTTCACTTCTGCCTGTTTTACTTATATGACACATTTTCATTTCACTCAGTATAGAATCTTTTTCACTTTTTTAAAAAGCTGCAGAATATGCCATTACAAGAATGCACCTAAGTTCATTTAGACGATTTCCTATTGAAGGAAATTCAGGTTATTTTCAAGTTTTTGTCGTTAAAAATCAGGTTGCAATGAACATCCCTTTGTATAAGTTACTGTAGGACAAGTGGAATTCGGAGCTAAACATTAGGATTTTGTGATCGTTCATTTTAGGGGTCAACTTGACAGGATCCTGGATGCCCAGAAGTTTGGCTAAACATTAATATTTGAGTATGTCTGTGAGGGTGTTTCCAGATGAAATTAGCATTTGAGTTGGTAGAGGCCGTAAATCCATGGGCCTCCCACCCACCCCCACCCAGTGTGATGGGTGAGCCTCATTCAGTCTACTTAGGACTAAATAATAGAGCAAGAAGATTGCTAGAGCTGGGACACTGATCATCTTCTGCCCTCGGCACTCCTGATGATCAGGCCTTCAGACCTGGACTGGAATCCCCATCCGTCAGCGTCCAGGCTTCTCAGGCCTTTGGACTCAGACTGAAGTACAACACTGGCTTTCCTGAGTCTCCAGCTTGCTGATGGCAAGTTGTGGGACTTCTTGACCTCTGCAATTGCAAAATCGATTCTGTTTCTCTCAAGAACCCTGACTAACATAAGGCATTGTTATCAATACTGTACCAATCAACAACATACCAGTGCCTGCTGACACCTTCTCTAACACTAATGTTGGCCCATTTTTTAACTTTTCCCTCTCTGATAGATACATAAAACAGAATTCCCTATATTTTTGCCAGGATTCCTCTTGCAAAGCTGTCTGCAGACCTGAAAAACAGCACAGTGTTCCATGGAAAAAGTTTAAGCGGTTTCAGATGAAAAGCTGCCTGAAATAATATTACTTTCTCTTGATAATGTCAACAGTTGTTCATGTTCTTAAAATTCTGCTCAAAGCTTAAAAATCAGTGTGTTTTTTTCTATCCAAATACAAAAGCCAATTCTGTAAAAGAATATATGTTTTTTGCTTGTGCAGAATATTTTATGCTGTTGGCAAAATTTTGATCGCTTTAACCTTCATTCTAAATTATGCATGAGGAAAAATGGTCAATTACTTCCATGCTCCAATAAAAATTGTTATTCGGGGAAGATGGCTTTCTTAGAGTAACCTACAGAAATTCACAGACACCCTGTTACAACAGGGATCATGCCATCAAGCCCATAGCTTTTCTTTATTCCATTTGGTGTCTCCCTCTGTGATGAAAATACTTAATGAATTTCTTGGTTTCTTATTTTAAGTTGGAGAACTCAGACTGTTACCATTTTATATATTGTCCTGGTTTTGAAAACATCACAATTTAGGAAAGCTTGTTGGTTGGAATCCTAAGATTTAACATTTAAAACAAGCATCAAGATTATGTTTTAGAATTAAATGTGTATTTAGAGGTGGGTCTTGCTACAAGGAGAAGGACATATTTCTACTTTCTTGTGTATTTTTTAACTAAACCGTGATATTCATTTTTATTTGTGCTTTACTTCTACTTTTAAAAATATCTAGGACACCCGGGTGGCTCAGTTGATTAAGTGTCTGACTTTGTCTCAGGTCATTATCTCGGGGTCCTGGAATTGAGCCCCATGTCGGGCTCCATGCTCAGTGGGTGCCTGCTTCTCCCTCTCCCTCTGCCCCTCCTCCCACTCGTGTGCTTTTTTCCTTTCTCTCAAATAAATAAATAAAATCTTAAAAAAATTAAAATGTCCTGATTTATCAATGTGAATAAACAGGAAAAATGGTGATATCAGTTTTAAAAAAGCAACAAATTTTCACTGGATCCTTGGGAGATTGTCAAAGTACCAACTGACTTTGTTTCGGTTTCTTTGCAAAAAGCTATGTTCTACACTGCTGGTAACTGGTGGGTATAGCCCAGCATCCTTGCTGAACATTTTACAATGCACGGTATGGCTTCTAGAACCAAGAACTGTCTGACCCAAATGTCAATAGTGTCCCAAATGGGGAAACATGGTCTTTATAAAATAATGCTGAAGATGCTGATTTTACCATTCATTTATAAGCCCACAGAGTTTTTGAAAATATGGCTTTTTGCCACGTGACAAAACTGACATGTATCAGATCCACACTTGGGCACTCTAAGAAGAAATATGACCTAGAAAAGACACACTAACTAAACCTATACAAGGAAAACAATAAACTAAAGTTAAAAAAAACATGATTGCTCATACAGATATGAATATTGTCCTCCCCCCCCCAGAAAAGACCTCAGGTGATCTTGCAAATGTGCAGACATCAGCACTACCTGTAACATGGCTGTCTTACAGGTAGGAGAGGGTCACAATCAGAATTCGTGCAGTCGTGGCTACTAAACACCAACCCACTTTTTAACAAGCTGTGTGTTTTCTTAGTGGTTAGAGTTCTTGGGCAACAGTCTGTTATCAGATGTGTCTTTTGCGAATATCTTCTCTCTGCATTTTGCCAGGCTGCCTCGCAAAGCGTGTGCCTTTGTCTTTTCATCAACAGTGTCTCTAAAGAGCAGAAATGTTTAATTTTAATGAAGCCCAACTCATGAATTCTTTCTTTCGTGGATCATGCCACTCCTGCTGTACAAAAAGATTCATCATCAGACCCCAGGTCATCTGGGATGATCTTCAGATCACAGCAGGTTGCCCTTCCACCAGCGCCCACCTTGATGGCAGCCTGTCTTCCCAGAGCTGTGCTTCCGGCCACGTGTCTCAGGGTCTGCAGGTCAGCCTGTCCCTTGTGCTGTTCCTGTGCACTTTCCACATGTCCCAAGTAAACCTCTAGCTGTCACCTCATCTCTAGGAACTAATGACTGTTTTTCTTGGTAGTCTACTTTCAGGGTTGCAAAGGTTTCAAGCGGCCAGTTGTTGCAATGAGTCATGCTAATTTTATTTATTTTTATTTTTTTAAAGATTTTATTTATTTATTTGACAGAGAGAGAGACAGATGCGAGAGAGGGAACACAAGCAGGGGGAGTGGGAGAGGAAGAAGCAGGCTCACAGCGGAGGAGCCTGATGTGGGGCTCGATCCCATAACGCCGGGATCACGCCCTGAGCCGAAGGCAGACGCTTAACCACTGTGCCACCCAGGCGCCCCATGAGTCATGCTAATTTTAGTGTGAGGCTTTTCAGAATAAAATTTTTCAAGAATCACATACGGTTTTATAGCAAAAACCCCTGTACATTATTGTGTGTGTGTGTGTGAACACACACATACAAATGCATGGCCATATCTACATTCTTGCAAACTGAGAAAAAACATCAGTTAAAAACACATTTTTAATGTTTATGCATAAACTCCATATATGTCTTCATGTTTCCAGTCATTACAATTGGTTAGATAATTTTCTAAACATTTCTATCCTTTTGGATACTGTACCTATCTTCATTTCTTTCCTTTCTTCGATAAAGTAATACGTACTTTCATGTAAATGGTCATTTGATTCAGTTGAGTCAATTTCTCGGGAAAAATTCCAAAAGTAGGTTTATTTTATTCATTTATTTTTGAGAAGGCTCCAAGCCCGGTGCAGAGCCCAATATGGGGCTCGAACTGGAGACCCTGAGATCAAGAGCTAAGGTCAGGAGTCAGATGCTTAAGCGAATGAGCCACGCAGGCGCCCCTCTAAAAGTTGGTTTAAATGTTAAAGGTGTGAACGTCTTTCTGGCTCTTAGGATCTATGGCCACGTACCTTTATAAAAGTAAAGTGTCCACACCCCACTTCATGGACTTATACCATTTCCTGTATTGTGTCTGGATGAGAGACCAATTTCTAGACCCAAGGGGGAAAGCAAAGTAACCAGTCATCATAGGAAGGAACTTGAACACTGATTAAATTAACCAGTTTTAACACAATAAAAATTTTTATTTTAAAGCCAGCTTAAATGTCAAAGACTTCCAAAGGGAAAAGTTTTTTTTTAAACTCTTCTATTTCATGTCATTGTGATTGAGATTGCCCATTTTTCCACCGTGGACCTATTAAATAAACGTGATTATCATTACCATGGAATTGTACTGTTACCTCTAAGGTAATTGCAAAGGGAATAAGAGCTACAGCGCTGTATCTGGAAGCTGCAGACACATCGGAGGAGCAATGCTTGCAAACTGTGAAGTGCCTCCCAATACTGTGCAAAAGCCACATGTCACGTCAGTTAAGAGCTACATTACTGCCATTATTTTACTAGAACTAAGATACAAAATCTCAAGACAGGGCTCCTGGGTGGCTCAGTCAGTTAAGCATCTGCCTTCAGCTCAGGTCATGGTCTCAGGGTCCTGGGATGGAGTCCCACATCAGGCTCCCTACTCAGTGGGGAGTCTGCTTCTCCCTGCGCCCTTCCCCCATGCTTGCACTCCCTTTCTCTCTCTCTTGCAAAAATACATTTTAAAAAAAGTCTCAAGACCATGGATTAACAATATGGCTGAGAACATTTCCCAAGTTACTCACAAATAATTAAGTCTGCACAACCAACTGGAGTTTATTTTCTTCAGTTTCCTCTTCTGTAAAACTAGACTCATAATACCCAACTCACAGAACTATTTTCAGGCTTAAGTGATTATGAGTTAAATGACGACAAAGTTTTCTTTGAGATGGAATGCACACGGATGGTCTGAGTTATGCCTCAGTATGATTACAAATTACTACATGTTATGTAGCTTCGGGGGTGTTTGTACACATTTTATATAGAAAATGCTAAATGTGCAAAAAGGTTCGTTATCTAGTAAAGCATGTGAGATGTCACGATGTTTTCCATTAAGTGGTGCGAGGCAATTCAGCCATGTATCTGAATCAATAAAGATTTTTTGACCACTGGTATGTCCGAGGCCAGGGGCGCACATGGAAGCCATGAACAAGAATACAGGGGAACTTGCTGCCCAGTGACAGGGGAGCACACACTGATGAATGTTCCGCAACAGCACAGCATAGCAGGGGGCAGATATTAGGCGAGAAGCCCAAGCTGAAGCTGCTACAGGAGTTGAGGGGAGTTTAGAAGAGACAGAGTACAGGAAGAGGATCCAGGGAAGCAGAAACTAGTATTTCAACTGAGGGTGAAGGACATCTCCAGGACTGGGAGGTATAAGAGGGCATAATGATGTGGGAAAAATGTTGGCGGAGTGGATCTTAAGAAGAAGAACATTGGCTCTCGTGTATAGGATGTGTTGGGCTTGCCGCAAAGAAAGGCAGTAAAGCTATTAGAATATTAATGCATGACTCTAATAAATATGTATGACAAGTGGCTTACTATAATTATAAGTAAGTTATGTTAACTCTAAAACACCTGTTTATATTCATTATGTATATCTTGCTAAAGACACCAGTAATTCATATTACATGCTATAATGTGTAGAGCATGTTAATCAACAGTGGTTAAATAATGACTTGCTTTTAACATATTAAAATTATTCATTATTGATCTATTATATACTGAGTATAAAATGCACTGAATAGAGGCACCTGGGTGGCTCAGTTGGTTGGGCATCTGACTCTCTTGATTTCTTTTCAGGTCATGATCTCAAGATCATGAGATCAAGCCCGGTATCAGGCTCTGTACTCAGTGTGGGGTCTGCTTCTCTCCCTCTGCCCCTCCCCCTGCTCACACTCTCTTTCTAAAATAAATAAATCTTTTAAAGAAAATGCACTGAGGGGCACCTGGGTGGCACAGCGGTTAAGCGTCTGCCTTCTGCTCAGGGCGTGACCCTGGCATTATGGGATCGAGCCCCACATCAGGCTCCTCCGCTATAAGCCGGCTTCTTCCTCTCCCACTCCCCCTGCTTGTGTTCCCTCTCTCACTGGCTGTCTCTGTCAAATAAATAAAATCTTTAAAAAAAAAATGCACTGAATAATGTATAGAATTGTCTAATTGTTATATTGTTCACCTGAAACTAATATAACACTGTATGTCAATTATATTTGAATTTAAAAATAAATTAAAAAATAAAGTGCAGGGGCGCCTGGGTGGCACAGCGGTTAAGCGTCTGCCTTCGGCTCAGGGCGTGATCCCGGCGTTCTGGGATCGAGCCCCACATCAGGCTCCTCCGCTATGAGCCTCCTTCTTCCTCTCCCACTCCCCCTGCTTGTGTTCCCTCTCTCGCTGGCTGTCTCTACCTCTGTCGAATAAATAAATAAAATCTTTAAAAAAAATAAAGTGCAAATGATAGTTTTTCATGATCTAATTTGTTTTTAATAGTATATTTCATTAGTTGATATGTAATATCAGTAATGTTAACCAAATAATTTTTAGTTAAAATACTAAGAGGTGGTTATAACACTCAAATTTTCCTGAAAGATGTGTTTTAAAAATGTTTGAGTCTGATGTAAAGTTTACAATGTTGTCTTTGGGGAGAAAAGAGAAAGATAAAGGCAGCAGGAGGAATAGAGGACACGTGAAATAACCGATCCTGAAATCTAGTAATTACAATTACTTGATATCTTCTGTTTCTGATATGTTGCAGACTATCCGCTGTGCTCACTCATCCCTCCCCCCTCCAAACCAGGAACCCTGAAATGTTATCTGGACCTCCTTGGGGGTCTCAACCATCTCAGTCATAATCACGGTCATCTTGTGACATTTTCTGTAGAATAAACAGAAAATCTTTCTGGAGAGATGAAGTCTGCCCCCAGGGTGAAGCTCTACAAGGAAGGCAGGCTCAGCTAGGGTCAGTTCTGTCCTCAGGGACCAAAACAAGGAGAAAGAGGGCATGGGGAGTATCAATGGCCCAACATGAGCCCTTTGCAGACCAGGGGTGTTAAAGTAATTGCTGGGAGTGAGGACCAGACAACACTGTGTCCAAGTGCCCAAGAAAGAAAGAAAAGAATCTGTTGTCACTCCATTCAGGGAAAAGTCGTTCTCTACTCTACAAAACAGAGGTAATGAAAGGTCTGCAGTCTCCTCTCCTCCCCCACCAGTCAGAGATAAAAATGAAGATGTGGTTACTCTTTGCCCATCTTGTGTTTCTTTGAGGGAAATCGTTCTGTGAACAAGGGTTTAATGGACAGAATCAGAAAACACAGAAGTGTTCGAAGAGTTGTCAGTTACACTTGAAGAACGCACAAGGGATCAAATAATACATCATAATTTTTACACGAAGTCTGATGTGTGCACTCTTTCTCACTCTGTCAAATAAGTAAATAAAATCTTAAAAAAAAAATCACAGGATTGAAACCTGTTTTGTAGACATAAGAATATATGAATAATCTCCCTTGCTGGTTGTGGCAATTATTCATAGAGCATACATATATAAAAATATCAAGTTGTACACATGAAATATATATAATTTTGTCAATTATACAGCAATAAAGATGAGGAAAAGAGAAAAGAATTTGCAAAAGACATCTGAAAAAGGACTTTTGTCTAAAATATACGAAGAACTCAAAAATTTCAACAATGAAAAAACAAACAATCCAATTTGAAAAATGGGAAAAACATCTGCACCAAAGACACCTCAGCACAGAAGATGAGTAGATGGCAAATAAGCATATTACAAGATGCTCCACATCATATGTCAACAGGGAATTGAAATTATAACACTGAGATGCCATGACACATTCATTCGAATGGCTAAAATCCAGAACACTTGCACCACCAAATCCTGGCGAAGTCGTACTACAGCGGAAACTCTCATTCATTGCTGGTGGGAATACGAGATGGTACTGGCACTTGACAGTATCTTTTGCAGTTTGGCAATTTCTAACAAGCCTAACCATCCTATTACCATGTGATCCAGCAATCACATTCCTTAGTATTTCCCCAAATGTACTGAAAACTTATGTCCACACAAAAACCTGCACACAGATAGTTAAGTGGCTTTATTCATAATTTCCTCAGCTAGGAAGCAAACAAGGTATCCTTTAGTGGGTGAATAGATAAACTGTGTTATATCCATATGATGGAATATTACTCAGCACAAAAAGAAATGAGCCATCAAGCCATGAAAAGACATAAAGGAAACTTAAGTGCTTATTACTCAGTGAAAGAAGCCACTCTGAGAAGGCTACATGCTTATAATCCCAACTTTTCAAGAGTGGCAAAACCATACTGCCACCTGAACAGCATAGATGGACCAAGAGGGTACAGTGCTAAGTGAACTCAGTCAGACAGAGAAAGACAGATACCGTATGATTTCACTGGTATGTGGAATTTAAGAAATAAAACAAATGAACAAACAAAGGGAAAAAGAGACCAAAAAAACCAGACTCTTAATTCCAGAGAACAAGCTGGTGATCGCCAGAGGGGAGGTGGGTGGGGGGATGGGTGAAATAGGTAAAGGTGATCAAGAGTACACCTTTCTCCATGAGCCCTGAGAAACGTATACAATGGTTGAATCGTTATGTTGTACACCTGAAACTAATAAAACACTGGATGTTAATTATACTCGAATAAAAAAAACACTGTATGTTAATTATACTAGAATAAAAAAAATAAATTAAAAAGAAGGAAAGGCAAAACTATAGAGACAGTAAAAAGACCAGTGGTTGCCAGCAGTTGGAGGAGGGCTAGATGAATGGACAGATCACAGAGGAGTTTCAGGACAGAGAAACTATTCTGTATAATAATAATAAATGTTACAGGCCCACTATATACTGTCCATGGAATGTACAGCACCAAGAGTGACCCCTAATACGAACTATGAACTTTGAGTGACACGTCAGTGTAGATTCGTGGATTATAACAAATGTACCCCTTTTCTGAGGGATGTTGCTAGTGAGGGAGGCTACGCATTTGTGTGGGCAGAAGCCATATGGAGACTCTCTGCCTTCAGCTTTGCTGCTCTAAAAAATAAAATCTACTTTTTAAAAAAAGTCAGTTGCACAAGCTTATAAATTTTAATACAATGTACGTTTCATAATTTCCTAGGTGAGTTAATGCATTGCAACATTCTATCTCCTGTTGTATTTCAAATGACTCCTGAGCTATACACCCTAACTCCAAGTACTTTGGGTAGTTACCTTATGATCCTGTTGACACAGGCCCTTCTCACTCAGTGTCTCTCTAATAATGTGCTAATGTAATCATAATTAGTAGTTCGACATATTTAATTTTGACTTTTACCCTTTCTTTTTTTTTTTTTTTAAGATTTTATTTATTTATTTGACAGAGATAGAGACAGCCAGCGAGAGAGGGAACACAAGCAGGGGGAGTGGGAGAGGAAGAAGCAGGCTCATAGCAGCGGATCCCATAACGCCGGGATCGCGCCCTGAGCCGAAGGCAGACGCTTAACCGCTGTGCCACCCAGGTGCCCCATGACTTTTACCCTTTCTATTTTTAAATAGTTGTAATGATGGCATACATATAATTCTAGCTTACTTTCCTCAATTAATGAGTATTTCTTCATAATCATCACTCAATGAGGCATCAAAATAACCCATTGTGTGAATGGGTCATTATTTTATTAATAATCCTCTTATTATAGAAAACTCAAGTGGGGAACCCTGGTTATTCCTTAGCTATGGCTTTAAAAGTAAGCTGGACACGAATATTGGGCCAGTAGATTGGTTTAAGTCTACTCCAGAATCTGACTTTAATGATAAATGTATTTTAAGGTAAAGTGAACTCTCAGTTAGTGCCAAGACCTTTCAGCTCAAATACACAATAGATATTAAGGAAATTTTATTTATGCTATAATTTCACATTAAACTTTCAGCCCCATGAAAGTCGGGTCAGAGCTGCCTCCTCCATCACCACACGCCCAGGACCGGGCTTAGTACTTGACACATATTAAGTTCAATAAATATGTGATGAATGAATTAACTAAAGAAAGGCCACAGTCTGTAGAGGGTAAACCAAAGCCAAAGCAAACAAGAGCTCGACATTGAGATTCGGAAAACATGAGATTCATATTGAAGGGAGAAGGTGTGTTTTGTAACATGGGCACATGCCAAAATACCCTTCTGGATCTTTAAGGGCTTCACACTGAATGACTAATGATGTGTGGCTGGGGTGATGAAGGACTTTGTAAGGATCCTGTAATTTCTCTCCAAACATGGAAACATCGTGTTTCTCCCACCAGGCAGATGCTGTCTTCAGAGAATATTTAATTAATACAAGTGCCAACCTCTTAACTCCACCTTTTGAAACTTTGCCCTTTCAAGCAATAATTACTCTGCAGTTACCTAATTTCCATACTAATTTTCTTAATGAGGTGTTAATTTTGTGGTCTAAATGACATCACCAGAGGCTAACTGGATTAATGGTGTCCAGACACCAGCTTACACAAATGCAGGAAAAGTAATTTGTTTAATGGCACCATTTTTTTCCATACCAGATTTTTAAAGGAAGATTTCAATTTCATGGCACCTCCATTTTTGTACAGGCTAAGGTTCTTCCCATTCCCTACTTTTCTTCTGTTCCAGCTAGTTAATAAAATGAAAACCAAAAAAGTACCAAAGCTCCAAGGGTTTTCAATTTGGTACTGCTTTAAATCACACTTCTCGGTAAGCAGAGAGTTTCACCATCTCATAAGGATTTGGATGCTCTATCCAGGTATACAGTAAAATAACATGGAGGGGAGTGGTCAGGGGTTCATTTGTTTATTCCACAAGTATTTACTGAGCTTCTCTTGCCCTGGGCACCAGGCTGGAGGCTGCATGGAACCTGGGAATAAACAAGCCTTGGCCTTGGGTAGCTTAGAGCTCCCCTGAGCTGCATGAAGCTCAGGACAGGAAGGGACAGGAAGGGTCGGGAAGAACTCAGAATTCTAGTTAGCGCTGTACAACTGGCCCAGAGGCCTTAAAATTCCCCTCAACTTGGCCATATTTTATTTTATTTTATTTTATTTTATTTTTTTAAAGATTTTATTTATTTATTCGACAGAGATGAGACAGCCAGAGAGAGAAGGAACACAAGCAGGGGTAGTGGGAGAGGAAGAAGCAGGCTCATAGCTGAAGAGCCTGATGTGGGGCTCGATCCCAGAACGCCGGGATCACACCCTGAGCCGAAGGCAGACGCTTAACCGCTGTGCCACCCAGGCGCCCCAATATTTTATTTTTTTAATTTTATTTTATTTAAATTCAATTAATTAACATATAGTGTATCATTAGTTTCAGATGTAGAGTTCAATAATTCATCAGTTGGGTATAACAACCAGTGCTCATCACATCATGTGCCCTCCTTCATGCCTGTCACCCAGTTACCCCATCCCCCCACCCGTGGCCATACGTTAGACTGGCTTCTTCCTGACTCTATGCCCCTGACCTTCCTTTTCTTAGAGCATTTACTTAGAAAACTTTCAATTTTTTAAAAAATGGAAATTATTTCTCTGTCCCTTTGAGATGTAAATCTTTTTAAAGTCTTCACCACTGTCACGGCACAGAACTGTCTTTCTCGAGGACCATAGGGAGACAACTGTGGGAAATGTAATCACCAAGGAAGATAGTGCCCCTATCTCCCAATCTCTGTTGGGGGATGGGAGCCTACCTTCAATGGGTAGGCTGGCCTAATCAACAGAGAACAACATTGCAAACTCAGGAATAACTCAATGTGTTGGACACGTTCCATTGATCAACAAATCCATAAAGCTGTTTTCCACTAGCTCACTTCAGCAGTTAAAAAGCCCCCCATCTTTGTTCAGCATTGTCGGGCCCCTATTCAGTTCTTGCCTCTTTCTCTTATTGCAATGGCCTTAAATAAAGTCTACTTGACTGTTTAACACTATCTGGTGTGATTTTTGCATTGACCTAATTAATGATTCTTTGGACAAGTTGCTTATGTTCTCTGGTTCTGGTTCTGTATCTATAAGAGGTTGACCCTAAAATCTGACCTGTTTATCTCATTTTATACATTATAGTGAGAAAACAGAAGAATAAATATATGTGTAAGTATTTGAAAACTATAAAATACTATGTTGTGGAGGAGTTATTGGTGTGTATAATGTAATAGTTAATAGCCAAATCAGCAAATGTAGTAGCTCATTTTATAGATCAGTGTGTCTAATTATCCACTAAAATACAACTATAGGCTAATTAATACACAGCATCCATCTAAAATGATTTAAAAACTAGAAAGGCCTCCTACTACTTTGACCTCAAGCCCTCCCTTTCCTACAATTGAAGAGAGGCAATGAGCCCTACGTTGGAAGGCTTTAATAATTTCTTTGGGAGAAAATAGCATTCTGTCTTATAGACATGAATATTCAAGTTCTGGGGTTCTGCTTTTCTTCCTGGTGAAGGGGAATGGGAACACTGAGGGCTCTCTGCCCAGGTCTGTTTTCCATCCATGACGCAGCTCATGCTACGTGGCTATTCTTGGCCACTTGGTTCTGTGTGTTCTTTTTGAGACGGGCTAGCTTCCCTCCCTTCCTCTGACACATACCTGAAACCACACAACTGAACCGTGATGGATGGAGCTGTGTACAGGTACAGTCATCCTGTTCTAGGGCTGCAGGGTCATGTTTAAAATATTTGGAAAAGGCAGACCCATCTTAACATGATCAAAGGGTAAAAAACCTCCTGTTCAGACTGAGATACAGAACAAAAAGAAAGTGGTCTACTCCTTCTGGAAAAGCATAATAAAGATGCTAATGGAAGGGAATACCAACTAGTTGTCAGTAGACCTGAATTCTGCTTGTCTTGGAAATAAGTGGTTCTCTCTTAGGGATCAACCACTCACGGAAAATGAGAACACATAGCTCGGGGAATCAGGCCACCGGGCCTCCTTTGAATAGAACACTTGAACGGTTGGCTTCCCATTGCTGTCAGGATAAGACTAAACTTCTGTAACATGATCCCAGTTTAGACCCCA
Source organism: Ailuropoda melanoleuca (assembly GCF_002007445.2). Lineage (NCBI taxonomy): Eukaryota > Metazoa > Chordata > Mammalia > Carnivora > Ursidae > Ailuropoda > Ailuropoda melanoleuca. The sequence goes on along the minus strand of NC_048220.1, from coordinate 141,175,906 downwards.
GGCCCTTGCCCCACGCCGCTCTCATCTCCCACCTTCCCCCCATTCTCTATGCTTCACCCACACTCACCATCTTCAAATGTCACAGAGGACCCAAGTTCTTTACTCCTCCCAAGTGCTGTACCCTTTCCCTGCAACAATCCCCAACCTTTACCCCCTACCTCATGTCTTCCTCAGCAAACTACTTCTCTGTCTCAGGTACTGGGGTATTGTCTCTGGTAATTCCCATCCCCATAAAACTGGTTACTTTCATGAACATCTCTTCTGAGGTACTTACAGGCGCAATTTTATACTTTGTGTGATTATTTGACTAACTTCTCCTGAACCAGACCTCATGGTCTCCCAAACTGAGCATAAGTTCCCAAAGAGCACAAGATATTTGCATTATTACCCACTCTCATCTTCCTGATGCCCAGCAGAGGGCTAGGCTCGGGGGTGTCGTGGAGAACAGATGCACTTGAGGTGTCCAGGAACAACCTGCAGAGCGTAAACAGGTGTGTGCCCAGCACAGCGCTTGCAGCTGCCATCCTCTCTGTGGCAGGGAATGAAGGCAGATGCTCACTTTCTTAACAAAGAAGGAGCTTGGGTTTATTAGTGAGAGCCAAGCATCACGGACCCATGCCCGTGGGTAGGTGGTGTTTTAAGTGTTATGTTACATAAACGATCCATCCTTACACAGCTCTGTGAGGTAAGTATTTACCCCGGTTTCATACATGACAAAACCAAGGCATCAAGAAGCTGCCATTGGCCATAGGCTTCTACAGCTCCTTAGACCCTTTTCTACAATGTTTATAGGAAGTAAGACAAAATGGAGGCTCAGGGAATACAGGAGCTTAACCAAACGCACACTAAGTCATGAGTTAGTAAGGCTGGTAAAGGACAGAGTTAGAAATTTACAGGCTCATCTGACGACACAGCCCAGACTTAAGAATATCATGTTAAAAAATACTCTAGTAATCCAAAATAATATAGGCCATGAGTAAACAGGGAGCAAAAAACAGATATAACAAATAGAAAACAAAATATAATATGGTGGGTTAAAAACAATTAGGTCAGTAATCATGTTAAAATAAATGGTTTAAATACATCCATTAAAAAGGCATAAATTGCTAGGTTAGATTAAAAAAAAACACCCAAATATAAGCTGCTTACAAGAAAACAAACAACAACAATAAACCCTCTTACTTTATATATGAAGGCACAATTATGTTAAAATAAAATGATGGAAAAAGATCTACCAAGCTAACACTAATCAAAAGATCATTGAAGTGGCTTAATTAATACCAAAATGCATTTCAAGGCAAGAACATTGTCATGGATTGAAAGAATCATTTCGTTAATAGGACATAATATCACTAAGCATGTTTGCAACTAGTTACAGAACTTCAAAATTCATGAGTAAAAACTTAGAGAACTACAAAGAGACAGAGACATTCACAATTGTATTTGGATGTTTTCTCGCTGCTCTCTCAATAATGAATAGAATACTTACAAAAATATGTGACAAAATATCAATAAGGATATTTATAGACCTGAAAGGTGGTGTCAACCTTAATCATCTAGTTGAGTTCTAAAACCCCTCAGTTCTACAACTGCAGAATCACATTCTTTTCACATGCATATGAAATCTTTACCATGATAGACAATAAACTAGGCAAAAAAAAAATATATAGTATAAATAAACAAAAAAATTTCAGGGGCACCTTGGTGGCTCAGTCGTTAAGTGTCTACCTTTGGCTCAGGGCGTGATCCCAGGGTGCTGGGATCGAGCCCCATATCAGGCTCCATGCTCCACTGGGAGCCTGCTTCTTCCTCTCCCACTCCCCCTGCTTGTGTTCCCTCTCTCGCTGGCTGTCTCTCTCCCTGTCAAATAGATAAATAAAATCTTTAAAAAAATAAAAATAAATAAATAAACAAAAAAATTTCAGACACAGAGTGTGTTCTCTGAGTACAGGAAATTAAATACGAAATCAGTAACAGAAATGTGGAAAATCACCAAATATAGGGAAACCAACACACTTCTCAGCAAACCACTGATCATATCATGAGTTGGCAAGGATGAGGAGCAATTGGAACTCTCATGCACTCCTGGTGGGAATTTTTTAAAAAGTGGTACAGTCACTTTGGAAAACAGGATGGCAGTTTCTGAACATTTAGAGTTATTTGTACCTTATGACGCAGATGGTACACATCTAGGTACTTACCCAAGAGAAATGGAAACGTATGTCCAGAGAAAAACTGCTACATAAATGTTTACAATACGTTTATTTGTTATAGGGCAAAAATGGAAACAACCCAAGTGTCTATCAGCAGGTGAATGGATAAATAGATTGCAGGATATCCATACAATCAAATATTATTCAGCAGTAAAAAGAATGAACCGTTAGTAATGCAAAAAACATAGATGGATATCAAAATAATGTTTGAGTGAAAGAAGCCAAAAAAGAGAGTACATATTATGTGATTCCATTTACATTAAACGCAAACTAAAGTGTCAGAAAGCTGATCAGTGGCACAGAGGTGAAGGGATGGGTCATGGGAGAAGGGGGGGGAATAATTATAATTGAGAATTCAAACAAGGAAATTCAAAGAGCAATAACTATGTTCCCTGTCATAATTGTATTGGTGGTTTCATACTGTGTAACTGTAACAAAATGTATCAAATTGTCCAGGTTAAATATATGCAATTTATTGCAATGGCTGTTACAACCCACTAATACTATTTAAAAAAATACCCGTGGAAATAAAAAAAAAAAAAACAAAAAAACACAACACCTACAGTGTTTAGAGGTACACAGTTACCAAACAAACCTATGATGAGAAGTAAAGAAGTAAGGATATTTAATTCATAATAATTCACTAAGTTACCCATCTGTTTAATGTGGTTTTCTATATCTCTTCTATTTTATAATAGAAAGTATAAAATTGTAAAAAGAATATAAAACCACATTGCACCCAGTCTTGCAATTCACTGTTTCCACCCTTGTACATGTGGTTAAGAGGCAAAAACTTGAATTTAAAAAATTTATGATTATTAAATGTAGAATGTACTACATTATTAAAACATGTCTTAATAAAATAGGTAGGACTCCTCATTTATGTATCTAGGAATATGAGCCTACCTTTTTGTTTGTTTGTTTGTTTCAAATGTTATTTTTCACTTTAAAAACTATTTTTTAGAGCAGTCTTCAGGTCATGGCAAAATTGAAAAGAAAGTGCAGAGATTTCCCATATGTGTCCTGCCCCTCCCCACATACATAGCCCCCCCCATCCACATCCCCACCAGAGAGGTGCATTTGTTGTAACTGTAACACATCACTCAAATGTGGCACAACAAAATCACTCAAAGTCCACGGCGTACCTTAAGATTCACTCATGGTGTTGTACATTCTACGGGTTTGGACAAATGTACAATGAAAGGTATCCACCAGTATCCTGTATATACTCATACAGAGTAGTTTCATTGCCCTGAAAATCCCGTGTTCCCCCTATTTATCTCCACTCCCCAAACCCCTGACAATCACTGATCTTTTTCCCCTCTCCATGTTTTGCCTTTTTCAAAATGTCATATAGCTGGAATCATACAATATGTAGCCTTTTCAGATTGGCTTATTTTGCTGAGTATTATGCATTTAAGTTTCCTTCATGTCTTTTCATGGCTTGATAGCTCATTTCTTTCTGGCGCTAAATAATATTCCATTGTCTGGAGGGACCACAGTTCATTTATCCATTCACCTACGGAAGGATATTTTAGTTGTTTCCAAGTTTTGGCAACTATGAATAAACTTTCATAAATATCTGTGAGCAGGGTTTTTTTTCTGTGTGTGTAGACGTAAGTTTTCAACTCTGGGTAAATGCCAAGAAGCTCAATTGCTGGATTGTATGGTAAGAGCATGATTCATTTTGTAAGAAACCATCAAATTCAAAACTTTAAAAAAATGATCTGTATTTCTATGTTTATCGTCATTCAATAAATTAATACAGCTCTAATTTTTTTTTATAAAGTATAATACCTATTTTTTAAATCAAGAAATATGGAAAACTGCACAGAAGTAAACAAAAAAAATCACAAATAAAATAATATTTCTAGAAAGCAGAGGAAGAGATGATTGCCCCAAGAAACAAGGGCACCATCCCTGGAACCACTAAAGGGCTTCACGGTGTGTTTGGCTGTGGTAAGAGAACTCTCCTGGGTAACAATCATCAGATTGTGGGTCTAAACAATTCATAATATTGATTTTTGCTGGTGACTAATGAAGTCCCAGAAGATCAGGAGGAAGTCGGATAGTGGGTAGAAAACGCGGAGGTAGATTGGGTTGCCGTAATAACAGAGACAGTCATTTCAACCTCAGTGATCTGAGCCATCAGGAAAATGATCAAAGAAAAAGGCAAAGGTCATGAATAAAAATGGCTTAGAGAGGTACAGCTTGCCCATCACAACACGAAACAGTAATAAATTCAATTTTAAAAGTGACTGCTGGAGAAGAAATAATTGCACAAGACTTATCAAAAAATGGGATGTAACTTGGAAAAGACATGAAGACAGTCCCCCAAAGAATTCTAGCCACAGCAATGATGTGTGAAACACCGAAGCTTGCTCCCCCCACCTGCACCCCACAGGAAAATGTGTGCATGAGTTACGAAGCACACCATAGGAAGAGTGACTAGAGGGAGAAAATGTGTTCTCAGCGGGAAATAAAAAGTATTGGGTTTAAATGAAATGATATTCTTGGAGCAGAGTGTGGTAGTAAATAAAACTGCCAGGACAAATTCCTAAAGCATTTCGCGGGAACAAGGTGACTTGCACGTGGGACCTGGGGAAGCAGCAACAATGATTAAAATCCCCACACAACCTTTGAGCACCGATGGCTGGAGGTGGGGACTGAGTTTCCCTAGACCAGCACTGTCCAGTGGAGATACACCACAGCCCCCATAAGTGGTTTTGATTTTTGTCCAGTAGCCACATTTTGAAAAGTAAAAAAGAAACAGGTGAAATTAATTTTAATTACAAATTTATTTGATCCAATCTATATAAAATATTAGGACATATAACCATCATACATAAAAGATTGATGACTGACACCGTACACATTCATTTATTTCATGTTTGAAATCTGAGGCACTTTGTACTGAACAGAGCATTCTCAGTTCAGACCAGACCATAGCCTTGTGGCCAGTGGCCACAGCTTTGGTCAACAGAGAGCTAGACCTTGGGGATGTACAGAGGTGTCCCCATGCCATCGTGGGGAACCAGGTACTCACAACCAAGGAGTCGAAGGATTCACAACAACACAAGCTTCATTTGATTGCATTTCATGTATTGAAACCTGTCATAAAATATCCTTTGAACAGAAGATTCCACCTCTCAAAATGTTTGAAAATCCCCATGTTAGACTTTCTATTGCAGGTAAAGTAATCCAGGTCCCCAAAGGTTAACTAATGGCTCACAGTTATCCAGCCAGTGAGCGCAGCCCTGGGCCTGAAGCTGGCTCCCAGCTCCTCACCTGGTCACCAGGCAGGCAAGTGACAAATGTCCTGTGAGAGAGAATGCAATCATTGTCTGATTGTTTCAGAAGCCTGTGGGTTGCCACAAAGCAATCAGAACATTAGAGAAGTTTCCTTCTGATTTTTTTTTTTTTGCTTTGTAGAGTTTTGTTTTAACCAGAGGTCAGGCTAGTCACTACTTTTCTTTTGAAATATAGCTTCTGTCTCCCTTGGTCTAAAATGCAAAAAGAAAAAAAAAAAAATGATCCTGAGCAACCTTCCAACAGAAGAGTGAGGCCTGCTTTTGTTCAATTTTGGAATATTTTTACTTTGAAATAATTATAGAGTTACAGAAAGTTGCAAAGAGAATGTGGCGAGGTCTCAAGTACCCTTCACTGAGCTTCCCTCCAATGGTCACATGTTACCTTATAATAGTACACTACAAAGACCAGGACATTGACATTGGTACAAGTGTGTATAGTTCCATGGAATTGCCATCGTTTGCGTTGTTTTGTGTAACCACGACCATAGCCAAGATACAGACTCGTTTCATCACCACAAAGATCTCCTTTGTGTTACCTTTCACTCTACCACCATTCCCAACTGATGGTAACCACTAATCTAGTTTCCATCTTTATAATGTTGTCACTTTGAGAATGTTATTATATAAATGGAATCACATGGTATAGAACCTTTTGAGATTGGCTTTTTCACTCCATGTAATGCCCATCCGTCCACACTTTCATCTGTATCAGTTCATCCTTCATATTGCTGAGTAATATTCCCTGATATGGAGGTTTGATGGCTTGCTCAATTGTACCCCTACGGAGGGACATTTATTTTGTTGTTTTTAGCTTTGGGCTGTTACAGATGAAGCTGCTATGAACAATCGTGTGCATGGCTGATGCGGACATAAGCCTTCATTTCTCTGGGATACATGCCAAGGAGTGAAATAGCTGGCTGATATGGCCAACGTATGTTTAGTTTTGCTAGAAACTGCCAAATTATTATCCATAGTGGTCTTATCATTTTAGATTCCCACCACCAATGTATGAGAGATTGACATTTTTTTTTACCTTTTTTCTTTTTATTTCTCCTCTTACTTTTGTTGTAGTTTAAGGGAACATTTATGTTTTCTGCACTGAATATTGTGAAGAAATTATTCCTGCCTATGAAATAAACAGCCCCATGAACAGTGGTCATTTTTGGCAAGGCATAGAGATTCACTGCAGACACCAAGACTGCTAACCCAGAATGCTAAATTACTTTCTTTCAAATTGTGTATGGTCTGGATTGGCATTACGTGTATTTACATTTGATTCCTCACTGTTGTATCAGAGATATTTTTAGTGTTTGTCTCATTGACCCAGAGTTACTGTAGAGTAAAAGGAAACCTTTTGTATTTGCATCCCTTACTGTTCCAAGCATTATCAATGAGGTAATGATGAAATGCCGTCTTCCACTCACTGGGCAGCATGTTGCCATAGCAACAGAGCATTCTATAAAGTTCATCAATTCAGCTAGCTGGTCATTACCCCAAAGTAGCAGACTGTTAACATATTATGAAAGTTCTTGCTCTTAAGTTGTAATTGAACCAGTGAATTACATTGGCCTTGGCACTGGGAACTCAGCACTACATTTATATAGTAAAGGGAATTAAAAGAAGAAAACAGGTCTTGGCTAGTGTATACCTGAACAGGAAATTTTAATTAACTTAGTTTATCAGATTCAGCTCAAGGCTAATTTCTTCCCAAAAGGAATACGTTAGTCTGTTTAAGCATCTTAGGTCATAAATTGCAGGCAATATTCTTTGATCCCAAAGTATTATTTTAAGCCATATTCCCACATCCTAGCCCTTGGTATAGAAGTTCCAGGGAAGCAGATCTTGGGGGATGTAACCTGGCTTGTTCACCATGATCTTGCTGGCATCTGGAATGGTGTCTGGTATACAGTAAGTGCTCAAGCAGAGCTCAGGATTCAGAGTGTGGACTCTGGGGCCCAATGGCCCAGGTTAGACTGCCAGCTCCAACACTTACAGGCCATGTGGCCAAGAGCAGGCTGGTCACACCTCTGTGTCTCCTTTGCCCTGGGGTCTAGCTCCTAGGCTGGTGGCCACACAGTGAGCTTCTCTATGCAGAGGGCTGGGCCAGTGCCTGGCACACAGCGCATGGAAGGGCCCATTTTATTGCTTCTTCAGGCTTATGGATTATAAGCCCTACTCAAGTTCTGTCTAAAATGAGCAGGCTGCTGACTCTGCCAGTCCTCTCCACACCCGAAGCTAGAGGGCAGGTGCTGCCTCGGTTCCAACACCCTCTACTGCCTTACAAAAAATAAAACCAAACCAAACGTTCCTTTAAGCATGCAAAATCATAAGCTGATAGCTTAAAAGAAATTTGCCACCACATTTTCTGTGAATGGAAACCAAATTATATTTAAAACAAGAGCACAGTTAATCGAGTCCTCTGGGTGTCCTTTCTAAGCTCTCATCCAGTTCTGAGCTTAAATGTAACTCCAACTAAACCGAAAATGATTGTGCTAAGGAGGCAATTCAAGGTTCTGAAAGGAGATTACTTGCCTTGGATTTATTGTATCTAAATCACACAATAGCCACCCACTTGGCAGAGCCGGCAGCCCTTCCCTGACAGTCACCAGCCGGGAACACAGTCTAAACCAGCCTCACACCCCAGTGGTGAAATTTACACTGCGTCTAGTCCCATTAGTGTGAGTTGGGATGGTTGAGAAAATCTCTGCTAAGCGCTTTTACAGTACATTAATTTAAAAGAAAAAAAAAAAAAGGAGCTGTCTACTCGATAGAATAAGAAAATCAAAATGTCATTTTTCTGAACTGCTATATTATGCTAATTATGAGCGCTCCAAGTTATCTGGTAGAGTTTCCAAATGCTTTCTTCAGGCATGATCTTATCCACTCCTGTGGCTTCAAAGCTGAACTGAGGTCTCTATCACTGACCCAAACCTTTCTCTTTAGCTTCAGAGAAACATTTTCACCTGGCTGTCAGACTAACCACATGCAACTGGAACTCAGCATGTTCCAAACTGAGCTGCATTCCCTCCCACATCTGCCCATGCACCTGAAATCCTGAATTCACTTGTTAGGATAAAAATTTTAATCTGACCCTTCCTATCTTTTAGCTTCATCTCCGGTCTCTCCACCCACAAGGGTAGCTAACTTAAATTTCTCACCCCTTGCAGAATATCCCATGCCTTGCTATAGCTACATGTTTTGCAGAGTCTTTGTCTTCCCCCAGCAAGAACCTTCCAGACCTTCTCCACCAGGCAACCATCTCCTTATCTTCCAAGAGCCAGCTCTGATGCTTCTTTTCTGGGAGGGGGAAATGTTTCTGGCCCTCCTGTCCCAGGTCTGTGTTCCCAAATCTCTGTGCTCATTGGAGGCTATTCTTACTTCAATTAAGATAGTACATTGAGTCAAACTGTAGGCAAAGTGTCTGTGTTTTCTTGTGGAATGTGAGTGTTCCTTGAGGTCAAGTGCTGAGTCTTATTCTCATCCATGATACCTTTATTTTCCTAGTACATGGTAGGCTGTCAGAGAAGGCTGATTGAATGCATACACGAAAATTGCCACTGAGAATGTGCCTCAGAAGCCAGTCATTGAGCTAAGGGTTAACTTTTATCTTTCAATCTTCCTGGTTATTACTAAAGAATAGCAGAAGAATGGTTACATAAAAATTTTATCACATATTTTGACAACTTGACGTGTCCAGAGTACACAGGTTGCCCCTAAATTTTTATGTACCCCTCTTATTGTCCATTCAACTGAAAGTTATTGAGAGGTGAGAAGCAGAAGTGAGGTGGGGACAGGGACAGAAATTTGAAAGGGCAGACATGACGGGAGATTGGTAGGCACAGCACAATGGTTCTCAAATTTCAGTGACTATAAAGGCTACTCAGTGGGATCGTGTAAGTCGAAATTCAAGATCCAACCCCTGCGAGGGGGGCTCAGAAGATTTGCCATGGAGCTTGGGGAACGATTTCATTAAAAAGAATTCTAGCTAAATCTAACACAAGTGATGTAGAATGATTGTTTGACCAACAATTAGGGGCTGTTGATTCCAGTCCATATCATCAAAGATGCTAACAGTAATAGTCAGTTATAGACAAGCCTAGAGATATGGGGATTATCAGTTAACTTCCCTAAGCTTTGTTAGCTACTACATGGAAAGCACGTAGCACAGGGTCTGGACCACAGGGAGCACTAACCATGCTTGAGCCATTGTCATGATGCTGGTGAGGAGGAGGAGGGGGAGGATGCCATGGCCAAAGGCCCTCCTTCCACTCCAGAAGCTCTTCATTCCCCACATTAAAAAGTAGCTCCTAATAGGTCATAAGCAGATATCATGGACCTTTGACCAGGCTACAAGTAGACTCACCTATGGGGCTATAAAATATTATAGATGCCTGGATCTTGCAGGCATCTGCAAAGACCTGATTTAATTGGTCCAAGTATCAGTATTTTCTAAAAGCTGTCAAGGTGAATTAATATGGAGCCATAGTTGAGAACTACTGATGTCTACAGCTCGAAGACTATTAAGAGAACTGTGGGTGATATACAATTAATGATTAGATAATGAATCCAATTTTCTTCAGCATCTGATTTGGTCCCAAGTAGTAAGGCACATAATTAGAAGACTGAAAATCCTATACAGTACGCTTGGGATATGGTACAGGTTCTACCGCTCTAGGGGCACTGGACCTGTATCAGGCAGGACTCCTACTCATGGCCCAGTCTCAAGGTTTATAGTCAGCAGACAGCCTGCGGCTATTAACTCTTTCAGAGACTGCTTTACCTTTCAAATGAGGTCAAAATGTTCTCAGGGAAGTCCTTGGCCTCAGGAAGATGGCGGTAGCTAAGGACATGTCCTTCTCAGGGATTCCCACATCCAATGGCTGGGCAAGGCAGTGGGTCAAGGTCCTTGCCATTTCAGCTCAATTTCTCCAACAGAAAGGTTTGCTTGAAGATCCACTGTGCTAGAGGAAACTTCTGACAGGTCTGTGCCGTGGTCTGATGGCTCCCCTTGCCCAATCCTGCTTCCTTCCTTTTTCTTTCCATAGGTGTTACTCCCTGCAAAAGGTCCATGTTCATGTCTACACCTGGGAGAACCCGAGCTGCAGTGTGAACAGAGCTCAAGCAACACAGTAGTGATGCCACACACATGTACAAATCCAGACAAAGCCAGTGGGTGAGTGATGGAAAGTGCTTGAGCTGAAACTTGTAGGTAACAGGCACTCTGTGTGCATCTCCTCTTGATTCTCGTTTAAAATGTTCCAGAACAGTTATTGTGATTACTATTTGACAGATACTGAAACAAAGACTTACAATGATCTAGGTCACAGTTTATAACAGGTGGAAGAAAGATATGACCTCAACTTTTTCTGAAACTAAAGCTTATATTTTCCCCAGCATCCCATGCTCTTTCCAGTTCCTCCATCTCATAACAAGTTCCTCCTGGTCTGAACTCCTAGTGCACTAACCATCATCTAAAGACTTATATTTAACACAAATTTGCAACATTCTGAAATGACTTCTATGGCCAGATATAATCACCCCCGACACCATAACTTCAAATGCCTTGAAGTTAGGAACCATGTTCTATGTTTCTAGTATATCCCGAACTTAACTTAGTGAATACGTGTCCTCTATCCATGCCTGTTTATTAACCATGTAAGTAACACGTATGTAAGAGGTTCGCCCTGTTCAGGGAACTGGATGACATCTAAGACATGTAAACATGTGAGTGTGCTGGGTGACATCTGACAGCTTAGCATCTGTTAGCAGGATTCTCCCTGAAGAAGCCACACTGTGTAATATGCATGTGACGGCAACTCCACACAGGACTGTCAGGCTTGCTCACCTGTCATCATTCTTCTGCCATTTCTCATCTGTCTTCTACCTCCCCCCACCCGGCAGCTGGAGTCTGTGCAATGCAAGTCATAGAACAATGTCATGGCCTTCCACTTACGTCTAGGTCAAACCACATGGAACTGAGAGTTGCTGTAGCCACAGATTGATGTGGCAAAATTGTCAAAGAATGCTTAGGAATAACAAACTTCACAGTAAACTGGTTCCCAGGGGAAAAGAACGTGGGTTGGAAGACGGTTCAAAGCAGATGTGAAAGGTCTGGGTGAGGGCCTAGTGTTAAAGCTAATTGGTGGATAAGGTGGTGTTTTCATTTTATTGTTATTGTTTCAGCCAACACATATTTATTCAATATTTATTATTCACATGATATTAATACAGATAACTTTCTTAAAAATGGAAAGATACAGGGGTGCCTGGGTGGCTCAGTTGGTTAAGCATCTGACTCTTGGTTTTGGCTTGGGTCATCATCTCCTGGTTGTGGGATCAAGCCCCACGCTGGGCTCCACACTCCGTGGTGAGTCTGCTTGAGTTTTTCTTCCTCTTTCTCCCCCTCCCCACAATTGCTCATGCTCTTTCTCTCAAATAAATAAATAAATCTTTAAAAAATGGAAAGATACATATAAGAAGAAAGCCTCTATCCTTGCCAAATTACATTTTAATGTAGCTGGGACCTGCATTACTCGGACCATGTCTTACACACGTGCACACACTCACACACACACATATAAGGCCGCAAAATAGGAAGCTACTTTTAGAGAGAAATATATTCTAACAGGAGTGTGTGTTGATGACACATGGAGGGAGAGAAGTATATGAGGGAGCAGACAAACTGATTCACAGCAGAACTCTTTAGAAGTGCACTGGTTTTCTTGCAGGACACCTTGAACTATATTTGACATGGAACCCCTCCAAGCAGAATTTGAATGTTGGTTGGATCAAGGGGTCAGAGGAGAGAAGAGTCTCTGCACGAGCTGCTGGAATAGTTCAGTGCCTTCCTGGTATAAGGAACAGGAGGAGTGAGAAAAGAATGGGGGGGAGAGAGAGGAGGTCCATGAGATTGCAGAAAACTGTCACCACTGAACCCTCCAAAACAGCTTCTAAACTCAAGTGATGCTTCCCAGAATTTACTTTTTAAATACAGAAATGAATAAAGGGACTGAGTTTGTGTTTATTTGACCACAAGAAAACACATCCCACCTGAGAATAGATAGGATTCCATGAGCTTAAGACCAGAGATTACTCAACAGAAATTATGGGGAAAACTGTGGATGTCTAAAGGCATGAAAGTAGGATCTGAAATAAGGAATCAAATATCCAAGGGGCAGGACAGCCCCAGCTGGACCCACCAGGCAGGTGTGACACATGTTCTCAAATGATCCTGTGCAGGGAAACAGGCTCCACTGTAATACTTCTGAGATGAAGGGCCCACACTAATGGGAAGCTTCCAGGCCCTTCTGCTTGCTGGCTTCCACGCTGACTTTCCAGTGTGGCTCCCTGAATCTTTCGTGGGTTTAGTTTATGATCACTGTGGCACCCCAGCCAGCTCTTACACACACAGAAGGCGAATTATGAGTCTTAACAAAATTCACTGTTTTTCCATAACTACGATCTGAATATTTGAGAAACAGCCTAAACCTAACACCAGTGATACATCGTTCAACCATGAAGGCCATGGTGAGGGCCCCAATCACACAGCAGGAGACAGAGGACTGGGGCCGATGTGGAGGGGGGGCAACAGGTCAGTGTCTGGCGACAGAGCAGGACCAACCACAGGCACCTGAACAGTCCCCCAATTCCTGGGAAAGGAATGTGTCAGAGGGGGCCGGAAAAAACTCAGACACTGGAGAAAAGAATGGAACAGCACTCAAGAGAGATGTCAAAGGCCCTGTCACTAAAACTAAACAAGAGGTCAGAGCCCAGCCAGGGCGCAATGAGCTGGCACAGAGCACACGCCCTCCTGCTCCCAGCAAGCTCTGTGCCCAAGGCCAGGAAGGAATTTGTGGAAGCCACAGGTGCAGATTAAGGACACACCTTTGAAAGTTAGAGATTCATGAAGATAAGCTCCGGGCAAATAATCACAGGTCAGCAATTTAATAAAGACCAAGACAACTGGCTCTTATCCAGTCCATTCAGGAATAATTAATGCTGCCCACAAGCATTTAAAAAAAATGCCAACATTGTGTAATTAATACAATTTCTAACTGAAAGAAAAAAAATTTAAATATTTTATGTATTTATTTATTTATTTGAGTAGGGGGGAGAACACAGAGAGAGAGGGAGAGGAAGAAAGAGGTTCCCCGCTGAGCAGGGAGCCCTATGTAGGACTCCATCCCAGTACCCTGGGATCATGACCTGAGCCAAAGGCAGACACTTAACTGACTGAGCCACCCAGGTGTCCCTGAAAGAAGAAAATATATGGTTTAACTCAAAGTGCAGCAGCTCGTTGTGAAGATTGCCTTTAAAGACCCAACTTACCAAGGACAAGTTAAGGCTGCTGTGGTTGATGCTAATTCTCACTTTGAGCCAGTGTTCTTTTTCTATAGTCAAGGTCATATTTTAAAAATTAATTAAATGTTCATATCAATTAGTCTTAAAATGAAGTTCTAAATCCCAGTAGTTAAGCTTAGAGAACACTTAGATTACTCAGGGTCAGAGTTTTTCTCCAAAATTCTGAAAGATATTTAGACATTCACATAATTACCTAGGAAAAGTTTTCACTTTGGCAAAATTACATGAATAATATTGTCCATAAAAGCCTTTAAACTAATTTGTGACAATAAACCAACTTCTACTAGACTCAAGCCGGTATCACTTATGCGTATCTTACTAATTGTAGGCAATGCCCAATATTTTATCCTCACAATGTAGTGACATTTACACATATTTTCTAGTTCAAGAAAGAAATCTTTCTTACCCAAATTTTCTTTTCCTCTCTCTCGACTCAATTTTAAATCTGAAAAGGTTGCACATTTCATTGGTTTTATTATATTATTCTATGGCTCAGGATTTGAACTAAAATCAGGCAATTAGAACTATAATCTGAATATTATTTTAATCTCAAAATTGTCTCCAGATGTTAAACATATTTTAGGTTTTTCAGGTTCCAGAAATCTAAAGTGTACACTGAATGCACTAAATATTTTTTTAACTAGTTTAACTATTTTTAACTAGTTTGGATTAGTTAAAATAATGCCAATGAGGATGAGAATGATGGATGGTAGACAGATGAACAGCTTGCTGCTTTCTCTCCATCTCAACCATCCAGCGATTATTTAGCACTAATTAGGTTTGGCCAACATAGGAAATCGAAAAATACTTCTTTCTTCATATTGACTTTTATTTGGTCTCCAAGGATCAGTTCCTTCATAATTATAATTTCAGGTATTCTTGTCTTCAGGTAGTTGGTTAAGTAAAGGCTGCATTGATTGCTCATAAATGTCTCATTAGCAAGGTTCATGCTCTCAGCTTCTCTGAGGAGCTACTTATTAAATATAAAGGTAAATCTGAGAGAATCACATAAAAACAATGCCCCTCATTGCTCAGCTACTCTCAGGGACATAAGTTCTATCCATTCTAAGCATTATAACAATCTATTATTAATGTTTATGACCCTTGTGGGGTTATCTAAGATGATCCTCAGCAATGTCCATTAGTAAGGAAAACTCCATTTAAAAATGACAAGATATAAATTGTATAAAATATATTTTGGTTAATAGTCATGTTTCCAAACAAATGGATGAAAATATTATAAACCAACATAAAAATGGTCACTGTGGGATTATTCTGCAGCTACTTTTTGAACTAATCAAGAAGGAAGAAAGTAAAAGAAAGAAAAGAAAGAATTTTATTTAGTTAATTGATTAATTGGAATTGTTCTCTAACACTGACAATTATATCTTTTATTAGGAAGGAGGGAAGGAAGGAAGAAGGAAAGAAAGAAGGAAGGAAGGAGACAGAGACAGGGAGAGAGGGAGGGAAGAAGAAGAGAAGGAGAAAAAAGAAAAAGATATGACTTCTTACAATGATATATATTCAAGTGAAGAATAATGTTTTCCACATCCCAGGAAAAGTTTATTTTTACAGTTGGGCACTGTTAATCACTGGACCACTGTAAAGCTCTTGCTCCAAGTCGCAGTTCACTGCAGGCACTCTGGGGGAAAGGATGCTGCAAATGTACTAAGTAACCCATGATGATCTGGAGAAAGCCCATTTATACTAATGGGTTCTGAGTGGGAACAATAACATTAAGAGTTACACATCACTCTTATTTCCAGGTCTGTCAAATTTCTTTTATTATTTAAGGGACTCCTCAACTCAAAATCTCCTTGGTAAAGATTTATTTAAAAAGAAGAGATGGCTCTGAGGCACCCCAGTGGCTCAGTTGGTTAAGCATCCCACTCTTGATTTCGGCTCAAGTCATGATTTCAAGGTGGTGAGATGGAGCCCTGAATGGGGCTCTGTGCTTAGTGGGGAGTCTGCTTGAGATTCTCTTTCTTCCTCTCTCTCTCTGTCCCTCCCGTCTCCTCTCATGATCTCTCTCTCTCTCTCAAAATAAATAAATAAATCTTTAAAAAAAAAAAAGAAAAACAGAAGGAAGAGATGGCTCATACCCAAACTAGACAAAGACATCTGAAGAAAACTACAGACAAACACCTCTTATGAATATTGACATAAAAATCTTCAACAAAATGCCAGCAAACCAAATACAACAACATATAAAAAGGATTACACACCACGACCAAATGTAATTACCTGAGGAATGCAAGGTAGGTATAACATGTAGAGATTAATTAATGCAGTATGCTATGTCAATAGAATTAAGGACAATGGAAACATGATCATATCAATTGATGCCAAAAATTATTTTATATAATTCATAGCCTCTCATGATAAAAATGCTCAACAAACTAAAAATAGAAGGGAACCTTCTCAATCTGATAAAGAGGATCTATGAAAAAACACATTGACAGCAGACTTACTAGTGAAAGACCTGTGTTTCCCCAATGATCAGGAAGAACGTTCACACTCATTATTTCTATTCAGCACTCTGTTGGAGGTCTAGCAGGGCAATTGGGCAAGAAAATAAAATAAAAGTTATCCAAATTAAAAAGGAAGAAGAAAAACTATATTTCCACATACAGGATATTGTATATGGAAAATTCTAAGGAATTTACTAAAAAATTATTAAAATTAACAAGAGTTCAGCATGGTTGGAGGATGCAAGCTGAAAATTGTATTTCTATACACTTGCAAAGAATAGTCTGAAAATAAAATTGAGAAAAAAATTCCATTTATAATGGCCTCAAACAGAATAAAATTCTTAGAAACAAAATTAACAGGTGCAAAGCTTACATTCTCCAAACTAGAAAATATTGTTGAAAGAAAACAGAGAAGACTTTAATAAATTAAAAGATATCTCATGTTCATGGATCAGAAAACTTAATAATGTTAAGATGGTAGTACTACCCAAATTGATTTCCAGATTCAATGCAATCCTTACCAAAATTCCTGCTGGCATTTCTGCAAAAATTGACAAACTGATTTTTAAATTCATACAGAAATGCAAAGGACCTTGATTGAATAACCAAATGATCTTGAAAAGGAAAACATATTTGGAGGACTCACACTTCCCAGTTAAAAAACTTATTATAAAGCTATAGCTATCAAGACAATGTGGTATAAGAACAGACACATAGATCAATGGATAGAATTGACAGTCTAGAAATAAAAAAAAAAAAAAGAAAGAAACTCAATTGACCATAAGTGTGAGGGTTTAAGATTTATTTATTTGAGAGAGAGAACAGGAGAGTATGGCAGGGGGTGGGGTTGGGAAGGAGGGGCATAGGGAGAGGAAGAGAGAGAATCTCAAGCAGACTCCCTGCTGACCTTGGAGCCTGATGCTGGGCTTGATCTCATGACCCTGAGATTATAACCTGAGCCAAACAAAGAGGCAGATGATCAATATACTACACCACCCAGGTGCCCCAGTCAATTGATTTTCAATAAAGGTGCCAATACAAGTCAAGAAGGAAAGCATAACCTTTCCAACAAATGGTACTGGGACTACTGGACATTTACATGCAAAAGAATGAAGTTGGATCACTACTGCACATCATATTCAATAATTAACTCAAAACAGATCATCCACTGAAATGTAAGAGGGAAAACTACAATAGCCCTAGAAGAAAACAGGTATCAATTTTCATGACTTTGGATTAGGCAATGTTTTTTTTAGATATCACCTATAAGCACAGGCAACCAAAACAAAAATATATACACATTTCCCCACTATCCAAAAGTTCAATTTGTGCTCTTGTCTTTTACAAAAGACCTACATCAGTACCTGTTTTCGCTGACCAAAAAAAAAAAAAAAAAATCCAAAAAAGATTTTTGCCTTTACAAAATGGTGATTGCTTCTTAGCTTTGGGTCATTTCAGTTTACAGAAGGTTTCCAAGGAGCACACTACTTTCAGATAGCAGGGGATGCATGTATATTGGCTGTCATTGATATTAAAAGATTTGCTTTTCAAAGGGCACCAGGGAGAAAGTGAAAAGGCAACCCACAAATGGAGGAAAGTATTTGCAAATCATATATCTGATAAAGGACTTGTTTGATTTCCTTTATGAGGAATGTCTACAATGGGCAAATCCATAAAGACAAAAAGTAGATTAACAAAGGCCCAGGGCTAGGGAGGAGGGGCTGGGAAAAAAATGCAGGCATTTGCTAAAGGGTGTGGGGTTTCTTTCTGAGGTCATTAAATGTTCTAAAACTGACCATGCTGATGGTTGCATAACTCTGTAAATATATGAGAAAAGAATCAAATAGTACACTTTAAATGGATGAATTTTATTTTATATAAATTATATTTAAACAAAACCACTTTAAAAAATGATAGGATTTTTTCTTTTTTCACTGATTTCTGAAGAAAGTCCATACTTAATGTAGCTGTTGTTCTTTCTTTAATGTATTTTAGCATGTGAGAGTCACCAAAGTGGACAATAATTATTATTCCAGAAGAAATGAAGATAGGTTGCCATCTTGGCCTTTAACTCAGCCATTGCTATTGATGATAACTGTCAAGTACCTCAGGTATGTTGTTTGGCAACTGTGATGAGGGAACAGAAGGCAAGGGGAGGACAAAGCAGAAACTGACACCCCACACCCCCCCCATGGGTTCCATGTGACATTCCTCAGGCACTCCTGGCTGCCCTAAAGGAAAAAGGTAGTTAACCTATAGAGACCACAATCCTGTAAGACTCCAGTCTCCCTCAGTTTACAAATGTCTTAGGAATCTACAAGAACAAAGCATTTTTATCAATAGCCTAGCTTCCAGAAGGAAATGTAGATAAAATTAAATGCCTTTTTAACCTGCAGCGCATTGACAGATAACTTGAAGCAGGCAGAGTGTAATGTTCCTCTAGGAAGTTCCCAACTATCTTCATGTTAATGCCTTGTTAGAGGGAAAAACAACCTTAACTTGACAATGGCAAGTCCTCTGGTATCCTGTGAGTCTTCTTTAACATATGAAAATCCTTTTGCAACTTCCCTTTTCCTTACCTCCTCCAAACCCATAGTATATAATCAGCCACCCCTCACAACCCTGGAGCAGCAGCTCTTTCTGCCCATAGGTCCTTTCCCTGTGCTTTAATAAACCACCATTTTGCACCAAAGATGTCTCAAGAATTCTTTCTTGGTCATCAGCTCCGGATCTCACCCCACCGAATCTCACCTATATTCCAAAACCACATCACATGCTTACATGGGCCATTTCAGGCGCAAGTCTTCACTCCACAGTAGCTGAGTTGATTAGAGGATGGAACATTTCTGTGCCTATAAATTCCAGCTAAAAAAGTAGCAGGAGTTGTTGGTTTTGTTTTGTTTTTTGGGTTTTTTTTTTGATACATAAATAATTAGTTTTATGTTTCCTTCACTTACTAGTTTTAACTAGGAGGAGTTGACTTGCCCCACTAACGTGTGTGTTGATGTTAGCCACCATTTGGTCAAATGCGGAGACACAGAGACCAAACAGAACAGAGAGGGCATGTGCCCCACAATGCTGTCCAGGCCCTGTGCTGCCCACAGTGTTGGCACTGGAAATGCTTTGGGAGAGGTGAATGATTTCTAGGGAAGAAAAAATGATGAGGAGCTGGCATAGCTCACTAGCAAAACATGGAGACTCGGATTCCCACGTGTGTTATTCCTAGACCTGTTCTCATCCTATTGCCTTTCTGGGGAAATGTGCATCAGAGCCCCGAAGTGTAATATGTACACCTTGCATATATACAATTATATTAGTTATTTAATAAAGTTGGGGAGAAGAAGTAGTTACAACATCTGAAAAGAAATCAGATATGAAAAGAAATGTTGTCTAATGAGAATCATACAATGGTCAGTCAAATTTACATATCAAATGTTACACCACTCATAGACAATTTTTACATCTTCAGAAGCACCTTGATGGTGTCCTCTAGATCCTAAAAACAATGTTGAGGTCACTTTTTCCAAGATCAAAGAGAAGATAGTTGGGGAAAAGGAAATCTAAGGAGTTTGGCAAAAAAAAAAGTCAATCTTCTTTCTTAGATATCACAGATAATTTGTACTGAAAATAACAGAAAATGATTTAACATGATTTGGGAGATAAGGATAAGCAGCAGTTCTTCCTCCCACTAAACTACCCCTCATCAGCCATTTCTGACGTTGGAAGAGAGGAGAAAGAGAACTGTAAAAAAGGTGATAGGAACTAAGCTTTTTACACACTCCTGAGTTGGAGGTCGTAAAATTAAAGGTGGCAGAAGAACTTCTGCACATTCCCACATTGCCCTGCTCTTCCAAACTAAAGTCCAGAGAGCCTCCCATTTACTGTCCAGGTAACAGACAGGCATCATGAATGTAAGAGGTAGGGGATGCAGCCCTTGGGGACACTGGGCAGTGAAAGATGGGCGCTTCTAGCTACCAGTAACAGGCATTCATCATGTCTGCATTAATGGCATTTCTGCTGGCTGCCATGGCCAGCCCAGCATGTGGGACAATGAATCACAGTGGCTAGGCACTGGAGCTGTGCCATCCCATTGCTGGGGTGGAGGCTTGACTCTGCCACTGGCGAGCTGACTGATATTTGCAGGTCACTTAATGCATTCTCATCATCCTCACCTGTAACCTGCAGATTATAATAGTGAATAACTTTGGTAAAAAAGAGGTAAGGCATGTGTAGCTCTTAACATATTACGATCACTCAGCATTACAAATCACTCAAAATGTCAACCAACATTTGTCCTGTCACATTTATCAACTGCATCCTTCAGTTGTTTTAAAATACAAAGTACAATCATCATTTTAAAAATATTACACCAAGTACAAATTATACTGTCCACCTCGTGCATGGAATTTCTTTTCTTAGTAACCGAGGACCTCACAGTTATCCTGTTTCCTACACTGCCTCAGACTCTGTCTCAGTGATATGTTAATGCTTTCGTTGATGTGATAAGTAATATATGTGAGCAATCTTTTAAAAAATAATAATGTGGGAATTTGCAAAATTATTGATCGGATATGTGTAAGTTAGTATTTTTACTTTAAGAAAAAAAAAATTCCATTCTGGTGTCTGTGTCTGGGGTCTCCAAGAACATCCTCAGGTTCACTGATTTGCCAAAAGAACTCACATGACTCAGCATGTACTTGTACTCATAACTAAGATTTATTTCAGCAGAGGATGCAAAGGACAATCAGCAAAGGGAAAAGACGCATGGGAAAGAGATCTGGAGGAAACCAGGCACAAAATTCCAAGAGTTCTTAGCATGCTCAAGGGCTACTTACAGTGCTCATAACTGACTTGATCACACTTTCATTGTAAATATGGGTTTTCCCATATTACTCATTTATTTTAAGAAGTAATCCTCAGTCATGATCCCAGGGTCCTGGGATTGAGTTCCACATCCGGTTCCTTGCTCCGCAGGGAGACTGCTTCTCCCTCTGCCTGCTGCTCTCCCTGCTTGTGTGCTCTCTCTCTCTCTCTCTGACAAATAAATAAATAAATAAATAATCTTAAAAAAAGAAATAATCTTCAAACTATAGTTAATAACACTGCATTGCATATTTGAAAGTTGCTAAGACAGTAGATTCTTATTTTTTAATTTTATTTTTTATTTCATTTAATTTTTTATTTATTTATTTGAGACAGAGCGAGAGATTGAGAGAGAGGGAGAGAGAGAGAGAGCATGAGCAGGGGGAGAGGGAGAAGCAGACTCCTTACTGATCCAGGAGCCCGATGTGGGTCTTAGTCCCAGGACCAGGAGATCACAACCTGAGCTGAAGGCAGATGCTCAACCCTCTGAGCCACTCAAGTGCCCCGAGAGTAGATCTTTAAAAAAAGAAGTAATTCTTTCTATATTCCAAGTGATATTTTAAAAAAATTATTCAATGTAAATGAAAGCATAGGACAAAACACTCTCTGGCTTTGAAACATTTATCACTTAAGACTGCATGTCTTAATTTAAGGAAATAAGTATTTTATTTATGTATTTTTTGTTATTACAATTATTATTCTTTTAATTTGCCTTTAGTTTTGATATTCATCAAGAGGACTGAGGTATGAGCAAAGAGCTTAATAAAATAGGTAGCTTAGATTGTGAATATGTTACAAATTCATGGGGAGTCAGGAAGGTCAGCAGGCATGAAGCTACTCTCAACTCCATGAACAGTTAGCTGTGCTGTATGTTACATGTATCTTAATGTCTGTGCTGGTAAAATACAGCCCCATGGAACTGAAGGATGTCACTAAAATCAGATGAATTCACACTTTGAAAATTATGAAGGTCAATGTAAGCATATTGTGCTTTTATTACCTTGAGTTTCAAAATTTTTCATTTTTGTATTTACTATGATATGACTCCTGTCAATCTGTCTGCACATGCTTTCAGTCACCCATTATACAGCTCTTAGGTTGTTTTTATTCCAAGTTGTGTCAGCTATTTGCATATGTTTGGAAAACAAAAGTGGCTCTCTCTAATTTTAAATCTATAAAAAAAATTAACGTGGGTATATTTTTATCAATATATCTGACTTTGTTTGATACCTTCAAATAGCAGATTTAGTAACATACCAACCAAAGTCATGGTCATTTCACTACAATGAAAAGGATCCAATTTGTTCTCCTTTAAGAGTCAGTACATACATTTCCCCGAGTTCTTTCCATAGATTTCCCCAACTCGGCAGCATTTGGGAAGTCCTAAATCCTATTTAATCGAAGCACCACAAAGTTCTGACAGCAGAGCAGTGAAATGTGAAATGATAAGGAAAGACTGTTCGTATCACCAGGACCTTCTCAGAGTCAGGGCTTGGCGGCCACAGATCAGCATACAGTCCCGCCAGCCAAGGCATTTTATTGAAGCTGTGAGTAGAGGCCACCCCCACTCCCCACTGTGAGGCCTTTTTTTATTTGTTTTGCTTTGTTTCCCATATGGTATAATTAGCCCTCTGCACCATACTATTTTAAAACAACATCATGGAGCCCATCTCCTGATAATCAACATAAACCTTTAAGCTTAAGGGATATCCGGAACTTCCAAGTACAATACAATTTTGTTTTAAATACTTACTGAGTATATAAAGTATGCCCACTATGCAGAGATATGTATCCAGAGTCACTGCATAACTGTGACCTTTTTCACTTTATTAATTAATAAACTCCTGTCTGGAATTCAAGGCAACTACATCTCAGGCTAAACTCTACTACAAAGTAAACAATATAGAGCAAAGCGTCCTGAGCAGCCAAAGTACAGAACGAGGAAACTGAGGGGCTTTATTCTGTTATATTTTAAGATGCAGAACTTCATGTCCAAGTAAAATAATACTGCATAATTATCTCTTACAACTCTTCACACAAGGCAAAGTCTACCATAATTCATATCTTTTTTGACTGAGTGTAATGAATTCAAATAAAAAGTCTGTCCCTGTTATTGAGGCCATTGATCCCAGTGCAGTCACATAATCACACTTATATCCTAATAGATGTTAATGTGAACAAAATGACAACAAATGGTGCATGGGAACAAAAGGCACCTTGGAGTCTCTCTCAATCACTTTTATCTGGTTGGCAAGCAAAGCGAGGGATTCCTGGATTCCAGACTTGATTCTTCTTCATTGACCTTGCACCCTCCCCATGACTCATGAAAACCTGTCTCTGGCCACAGGTGGAGCCCTGAGAAATGGCCACAGTTGAGGGACAGGCAGGCAAATGAGGTGGGACAAGCAAAAGAATAATTACAGAGCTGGGAGGACAGCAGAAGGGTGGTGATCTGCAAATCTAGTAAAAAAACAATTCCATGGACACACAAATGGTCACCACATCTGTGATCTTACTCATGTAGAGAGAAACTGAGCAGCTGTCTGGATCAGACTCGGTCACTTCTAGAACTCCATTTGTCAACATTCTAACATTACCATTTACTATTTTGCCTCCTGCTCCAAGAAGACCTTCAAAGAAGTTGCAAAACTATCTACACAGATAGGGCCCAGATAGCATACCTAACCCTGGCTGGATTTCCAACAGCAGAGAGACATGAGTGCAGCAAGAAGATGGACCCAGACGTGTCTGGGGAAGGCTGTTTGACTCAGCTCAGTGCTAGGCGGCAGGGAAATGCCACACAAACTACCTGATGCCCCGGGAACAGTACTAAGGCAGGGTCTCGGTCACTTCCACTGGCATGTAACACTAACAAATAAAACAAACAAGGGGCGCCTGGGTGGCTCAGTCATTAAGCGTCTGCCTTCGGCCCAGGGTGTGATCCCAGGGTTCTGGGATCGAGCCCTGCATCAGGCTCCTCTGCTGGGAGCCTGCTTCTTCCTCTCCCACTCCCCCTGCTGTGTTACCTCTCTTGCTGGCTGTCTCTCTCTCTGTCAAATAAATAAAAAATCTTTAAAAAAAATAAATAAAATTTAAAAAAATAAAACAAACAAGATTTTATTTTTTTTTTAGTCTCAAGACATAGTGTTCAACAATTCATCAGTTGCATATAACACCCAGTGCTCATCACATCAGATGTCCTCCTTAATATCCATCACCCAGTTACCCCATCCCCCCACCCACTTCCCCTTCTGCAACCCTCAGTTTGTATCCTAGAGTTAAGAGTCTCTCATGGTTTTTCTCCCTCTCTGATTTCTTCCCATTCAGTTTTCCCTCCCTTCCCCTATGACCTCGGTGCTATTTCTTATATTCCATATTTGAATGAAGCCATATGATAATTGTGTTTCTCTATTTGACACATTTCACTCAGCATAACACCCTCCAGTTCCATCCACATCAATGTAAATTGTAAGGATTCATCCTTTTTGACAGCTGAGTAATATTCCATTATATATATATATTTTTTCATGGACCTTCTTCTAGTTCAGCTGGTTCGTCCAGATAAATATAAATATAAATATGCGTGTGTGTGTGTATATATATATATATACACACACACACGCATATATATGCCACATCTTCTTTACCAATTCATCTGTTGATGAACATCTTGGCTCTTTCACAGTTTGGCTGTTGTGGACATTGTTGCTACAAACTAGCTTTTAAAATGGCCATTGGCTGGGGCGCCTGGGTGGCACAGCGGTTAAGCGTCTGCCTTCAGCTCAGGGCGTGATCCCGGCGTTATGGGATCGAGCCCCACATCAGGCTCCTCCGCTATGAGCCTGCTTCTTCCTCTCCCACTCCCCCCTGCTTGTGTTCCCTCTCTCGCTGGCTGTCTCTATCTCTGTCGAATAAATAAATAAAATCTTTAAAAAAATAATAAAATAAATAAAATGGCTATTGGCAAGTTTTCTCCAATGTGTGTCTGTTCAAGTAAAACCAAAGTGTGAGACAATAAATTTATCTGCAAACCTGGATTCCTTTTCTAGAGTCCAAACCCAAGATTTCAGATTCTTGCAAAAGATGACATTTCTTTCAAAATACATGAAATACGCTGCCATTGCTCAAATGAAAAGATCCAGAAGTTAGCTAAGACATAAAACTGGTAATTTATGGGGTGATAAAGTTAATTTACAGAGGAAATGAAGAATTGTCAGGCTAGACTAAACAAACAAATTCAGTCTGGGAGTCCAGCTTCCAGTAGAAATTCTTATGTAACCGTCCTGTGTCACTGAATGTGCTTTGGAACAAGAATCTACCCTTAGGACCCCGCGTATCCACAGTTTTGTCCTGCTAGAAGATGCCTTGTCTCCCTGTAAATGATTCTTCTTTTTGAATTTAGTGACCTCACTTGTGAGAAATAGAAAGAGAAGATTCTGTGTATGTATGAGCATCTTCAGGAAAACCCTAACCTCTGACTTGAATTAGCAACATCTTAATTATGTACGCTACATAATTTCAATTCATAAATAGCTGTGAATTAAAAACAGACAGACAAACTTATTGAAGAATCCACTGCAGCCCCAGATATGATCAGACAACCTGGGAATCTCACTGTGGCCAAGGCCGGAGCTGATAACTTCGCTACAGGCGTCCAGGAGGAAGACTGCTCTAGACATGAGATCATTCCAAGCAGACTCAGCTTTCAAGTTTCCAGATGGTTGTACTGTTTGAAAAGCAACCAGTGTTGATGATCATTTCATTTAGGAGTCTGTAATTTAGGTAAGTTTTTCTGTTTGACCAGATTTAGATTCTGTTTAAACGTATCATGTAGAATAAAAATCTTCATATATGTATCTCCATCCTTGCAGGCATGTTTTAAATAGTGATAGAACAAGCCAACTCTTCCAGAATTAAAGTGCAAACCCAGTTTCTTTGAAGTCACTAGAAGCTTCCAAAACCCTATCCTTACAAACACAATGGAAGCAAACATCACCTTCAAAGGGCCGGTGTCAGGAACAGAGATAGTGGTTGGTTTGTTATCTGCTCCCCCCATTAGAAGGGAAGCCCCCAGAGAGAAGGACGCTGCCAGTAAGTTCACCATCTTACCCATCAATGCTCAGCTGAACCACAAAATAGTGAAAATTCAATAAATCTTAGAGAGTTGGTGAATAACACACGGATAATGCACGAATAAATGAGCATTAACAAAATGAGATATGCGAATTATGCTGAACCTGAAAAGTGAAGAAATTTTTCGCTGAACAGAGAATTGGTATCAATGGGGAAGGGGTGTGTATAATTCCAGGTCAAGGGAATCCAGTGTGGGAGGACCAAATGCAGGGAAACGCTGGACAAACCTGCTGAACTAGAAGGAGGTCCGTGAAGCTGGCCTCCAGTACCCCGAGCTGCATGTGCAATGAACAGAGACGGAACCTTCCTGCATTTCCTACTGCACCACTGCGTTACAGGACTTTGGAAACTGGACAGTCTGATTGTCATATGTAATGAAGATTTTCCCCTAGATCTTTCATGAGATGCTCTGTCCCTTGTCCCAAGGAAATGGTTCCAAGAATGCTTCCACATACCATTGTACAACAAAGTATCTTGCTATATTATCTTTTAGCCAATAGGAAATTACCATGACAGATGCAGGCTTATACTTCACTTAAAAATGTCATCTGACAAAATGCTCAATTGTCTTCCATCACCCAAATTAAAACGGTCTTGTTAAGAAATGACTCATGAAAAGTGAGGAAGCAATAGTGAGTACTAAATATTGTCTTTCCAATTACAGTGAAAAAAGTATGAAAGAGAGAGAGAGAAAAATTAAAATTTCCCACAAGAAAGGCAGAGGATGACAAAGATAAGGGAGCCTCATAGATTTTCCTACATGAGGATAAAAGACCTAAAGCTTGACATTGAAATTGCATGTTTTGAAAGCAAACCACGGAATCAGAAGACGGTAGGAAACTCCGCAGACAGGAGAGAGTCCCTACCTGTGGCCAGATAGATGACGTGGACCAGCATGTCCCTGCCCTGTACCACGTCCACAGCCATGTGGGAAAACTGGCTGTCGTCCTCCATGAAGGCGGGCACCGAGCTCACCGGCTGCACCACCTCATGCATCAGAATGAACCTCTGAGCGTCCTGCAGGCTCCTCTCCGTCAGGTTCATGTACAGGCCCTGGTCCACTGTGCCGCACTGCAAGGGAAAGCAGGCCGTTACGGGACACCCACAGGCCACCTGGACACCCACGGCCGATCCTGGCCTCCCAGCTGGAGGGGACACAGGAACTGAGTCACTGCCTCGTGCAAACACTCGTGTTTCTCCACTTCCCCCGAAGTCCCTGTCCTTGGTGTTCCTCCCATTCCAGATTTGAACTCATCACATTTGGGGAGTCTCTTGACTCCATTATAAAAAGAAATGACCAGAAGTGAAAAAATGTAGCATGGAAGTTATTGCTGACTTTAACTTGAACAGCATATGCATAAAAACTCGTCAGCATATTTTAAGTCACTTGGGAGCTGTCTGTCTAAATGCAGATTATTATATCTGTCTGATAAATCAGGTGCCTAAATTGAAAATGCAGCAATCAAGAACATCATTTAGATTTATCACTTTCCCTATTGGAGCAATGGACCTATAAGGCCATGAAGAGAGAATTATGCTAGTTTCATCTGGAGAGCATGTAATGTTGTGGCAACATCGTTCATATGCGCTATAAAAATCCATACTTCCCTTATTGTCTTATATTGCTATTCCAAGTTATAAGAAATAATAAACTTACTAGAAATCTGAGAAACGTGCCAAATTTTGCAAAGTGGGAAGAAAGAGGGCAGGGGAGAGAAGGAAAGGGAAAGAAGGAGAAAAAAGGATAAAGGAAGAGAGATTTTCAAGGACAGGAAAAACGTTGAGTGGGGAAGTAGAATCTAAAAGGGACAGAAAGATCTGGAAATTGCTGGGAATTTAATTCCAAACTGTCTTGCAGAGAGGCTGGGAGTGTATCTTACGTGATGAATTCTAGGAAGAAGGAACTAAAAAGCTATAGGAAAGAAGAAGAAACTTTGCTGAAGCAGAGGGCTGAGTCAAGAAACCATAAGCCTTTTAATATTCGTCTATAAATTCTAAATCCTGTAAAATAATGTTTGATACTCATCAGAATTTCACATAGCTTGGTTTGATAGGAATGAATTTGCTTGTCTATGACAATATAAAACTATCATTTATGACATGCCATTCTAATCCATGTTTTTAATAATAGACGAGAGGTGCAAAACATACGATCCGTTTTAAAAGGAGAAATACTTGTGAAGCATTTGATACAATGTTCTGCATGCTACAAAATGAGAGGAAAAACCGAAGAATTCTAGAATGTTGGAGCTAAATGAATTTTACCTTCCAGGTCCAATACCCGATTCAACGACCAAACCTGCCTATGGCAGCCACCAGTCAGATGAAGAGGCTTCATGAGGTCAGCGAAGGGCAGTACCACCTGCCCCTAGTTCTGGCTGCTGGTCAAGCTGCAGATCGTAACCAAGATGTCTCTACCAGTAATGGAGGTGATAATGTGGCCTTGATCTTTTAATCAAAAGCCTTTTTGAGATCACTGTAGCATATGCATTTCTGAGACATGATACAGAGAGATTCCATGTACCCTTTACCCAGTGGTAACATCTTGCCCAGCTAGGGTCCAATATCAACCAGAGTGTTGACATTAATCCAGTGCCGATACAGAATGGTTGCATCACCAGATGGGCCCCTCCTGGTGACTTTTATAGTCATGCCTCTTTCCCTCCCTCTCTCTGCTTCAATGCTTGGCAGCATTAATCTGTTTTCATATCTAAAATGTAGTCATTTCAAGACATTCTATAAAAGGAGTCATGCACTATATAACCTCTCGGGGTTGGCTTTTTTCACTCAGAATAATTTCCTGCGGATCCATGTTGTTGTTGAGGGTACCAGCAGTCTGTGCATTTGTATTTCAGAGTAGCAGTCATGGGATACATGCCCAACGTGCAATTGCCAGCGTGTATAACGGTTGCATGTTTGGCTTTCTGTGAATCTGTCAAGCTGTTTTCCAGGGTGGCTCCACCAGCTGACATTCCCACCAGCAATGCATGTGTGACCCAGTTCCTTTGCATCCTTGTGAACATTTAATATTATCACTCTTTTTCATTTTAGCCATTCTAATAGGTGTGCAGTGTTAGTTATCTCATGGTGGTTTCAGTTTTCCCTTCACTAATGTCGAAGGGTGCTGGATGGACATCTCTTCACGTGCTTCTTTGCATTGGAATATCCTCTATGGGAAGGTATCCCTTCATGTCTTTTGGACATTTGTGAATTGAACTGTTTCTTGCTTTTGTGTTCTTTCTTTTTACTGTTGCATATTTAAATTTCCTTACATATTCTAGATACTGATCTGTCGTTGGGTGCATGGTTCATAACTATTTTCTCCCAGGCTGTAGTCTGGTCTTTTTTTTCCCATTGTCTTAACAGGGTCTTTTGAAAGTAAATGTTTTTAATTTTGATGATGTACAAATTTGCTGATTTTTCCATTTACAAATTGTTTTTAATGTCAAGTCTAAGAACTTTTTGTCTAGGCTCAGATCATGAAATTTTTTCTTTTTTTTTTTTTTTAAATTAAAGATTCCATAGTTTAAGATGTGAAGTTAAGATCAATAGTTTATTGTTTGTTTGTTTTGTTGTTGCTTTTGCTATGAATGTAAAATCATTTCAGCAGAATTTGTTGAAAAAGGTATCTTTCGTCTTTTGAATTGCTATGACACCTTTGTCAAAATTCATTTGGGCAGTTGGGGCTTTTCATCTGGACAAGCTAAGATAGACACATTTCTCCCTCACCGAACACAACTATGGACCCTGGGAGAATGCAAGAGGCATCCGAAGGAGAACTCTGAAAGGGAGCATGAGGATCAACTGACTCGGGTGCCAGGACTGGAGACAAGCACGGATGTCTTACAACCCTGCATCCAACAGAAGAAGGCCACTCAGGCCTGACACTTGCTGACCTCTGACCTAGCAACAGAAGGTTGGCTCCTCCCCCAGTTGAACAGAAGTTGCCCTGACAACATCAGGTGAGCTGAGCACCACTGCAAGGGGGTGATAAGGACCCTCGCTAACAGTAAGCAATCAGGGGAAGCTCTCTTTTCCTGCAAGTGAGATTTCTCTCCTCTGTTGAGAAATACTGAGGTGGGCATGCAGAACCAGGGAGAAGGACCTGGCCACAGTAAGCCGCCTGATGTGGGAAGACTCTGACTCTACTGAAGTAAGACTCCACTCCCCCAACCAGAGACACTAGGACAGCCACAGTGCACCAGTAAGGGCATCTCACAACAGTAACTACCCAACTTGGGAAAACCCCTCCATTCCCCAGAGGTGGTGGTGGTGGTGGGGGGGAATCTTTCCACAGCAAATACCCACCCAGGGACATCTCTTGGTCTGGCAGGTCTGAGACTCCTCCTGCCACCAGAGAGATACCCTGTATCTGGTCTGGGGACACACTTTTTGCTGCTCTATCAGGCAGCACCAGCAGGGGCTTGGGGGTGGAGGTGAGGGGCTCAGGTGGCATCACATACACCAAACAGATCAAAGGGACACCATTATTGGAATAAAGAGCCAGCTGTCATTGGAACCATAGCCCTCAAAGCAGTGCAGGACCTGCCTGCTAACATGAACAGAGTGACTACATACCGAAATTAAAAATCTAAGTGGGGGCTCCTGGGAGACTCAGTTCGGTTAAGCATCCAACTCTTGATTTCAGCTCAGGTTTTGATCTCAGGGTGGTGAGTACAAGCCCTGTGTTGGGCTCCATGCTGGGCACGGAGCCTACTAAAAAAATTTTTTTTTAAAAATCTAAGTAATACCAGAATCTCCTAACATAATAGGCAAAATGTCTAAAACACAATCAAAATTCACCTACCCTACCAGAACCAAGAAAATCACACCTAGAGCTGGAAAAAAAAAAAAAAAAGAAATTAATCAGTTGACAGCAACACTAAGATAAGTCACATGTTGGATTTATCTGATAAGCATCTTAAAGCGGCCATCATAACAATACTTCCACAATCTGTTACATGCTCTCTGGGAACAAATGAAAAGATAGAAAATCTCATCAATAAAATAAAAGTCATTTAAAAAGGACCAAATGGAAATTACAGAACAAAAAAATGCAGTAATGGAAATTTTTTTTTAAATCACTGGATGAGGTCAATAGTAAAATGGAGATGACAGAGGATGAACTTGAGGCCAGATCAACAGAATTCATCCAATCTGAACAACAGAGAGAAAACAGACTGAAAAAATAAATAAACAGAAGCAGAGCCTCAGGACCTGTGGGACAGTAACAAAAGACCTGTCATGTTTATTCTCAGAACCCTAGAAGGAGAGGGGAAAGAAGGTAAGACTAAGAGTATTTAAAGCAATAATGGTCAAAAACTTCCCAAATGTGGCAAAACATACGCAATCACAGATTCAAGAAGTTGAGATACTCCAAGCAGGAAAAATTCAAAGAAATCTAAACCAAGACACTACCATAGTTATCTGAAAACCAAAGACAAAGGAAAGCTCTTGAAAGCAGCCAGAAGCTTCTCCCCAAGTAGGGAGAAAGAGTTGACAAAATTGTGCAAAGCTTTGAGCAAACTCAAGGGAAATTTGAGAATTATATACACTTCCAATTAAATTTTATTTTTAACATTATAAACATTAATAAATAAAGTCAAAGAGCTCCAGGAGCATACCTGTAGTTGGGTAAGTTGGGTTTGTTACTTGGTGCAGCAAGGGTGAGTACCTACTATGGAGAGTGCTGAGTTTCTCAGGGAGAAAGGGTTAAAATGATACTATTATAGGGGTGCCTGGGTGGCTCAGTTGGTTAAGCATCTGCCTTCAGCTCAGGTCATGACTTCAGGGTTCTGGGATTGAGCCTTGCATGGGACTCCCTGCTTAATGAGGAGCCTGCTTCTCCCTCTTCCTATTGCTCCCCCTGCTTGTGCACTGTCTCTGTCTCTGTCTCACTCTCGTTCACTCTGGCAAATAAATTTTAGAAAATCTTTAAAAAATGATGCTATTACAGTATTTGGATTTTAGTTAGGTAATTCAGGGTAGGGTCGAAGGCTGCTGTATACTGGGTGCCATCGGGAAGCTGGGGTGGTTCTATCATTAGATAAAGAAGTCACAGTCACTAGTTTAGCAAGAAGGGGAGTATTCTGTGATATTCCGTGGGTGGCCTGGTGACTGTCTCAGCCACTTCAGGCTGCTGTAACAGAACAGCACAGACTGTGTGGCTTATAAACAATAGAAGTTTAGCTGTCTCAGTTCTGGAGGCTGGGAAGGCCAAGGTCATGGTGCTGGGATGCTAAGGATCTCATAAGACTGCTGACATCTCCTTGTGTCCTCTAGGGGTCTTTTCCAGGGCACAAATCCCACTGATAAGGACTCCACTCTCATGATCTAATCACCTTCCAAACACCTACCTCCTTGTACCATCACACTGGGGGCTAGGATTTTGGCATATGAACTTGGGGGAGACCCACACCTTCAGTCCATACAGTGACTTTGTTCTTGTCTGTGCTTAGACAAAATTATGAAATGGCTTTGTTTTGTCTCATTTTCCCATAGCCTCAAAGTCAACCAGTTTTATATGAAATTGTATATGTACAACAGAAGAATAACATGGCCACCTGTGAACACCAGGTCAGCTTCCAGATGTTGGGAGCTGCTCTCTCTCTCTCTTTTTCCTTTTCTCAAATCTTATTTGCATAACATTCTGTTAGATGGTATATGCACTGAACCCATCTATGCCTTTACAAAAATAGTTGTCCCTTAGATTTATTTTTTAAAATTCTAACAACTAGATTTGATTCTTATAATTATTTTTTTCTATTTCTAAGACATTCCAACTAGTAAGCAAGTGACTGAATTTTACAGTGCTATTAGGATAATTATAGCAAAACAACCTTTAGTATTCAGGATGACTGGAAAGGTACAGATAACAACTATATCTCCTAGAACACATTTTCAGGGATAATTAAGTGTCTGCTGGGGCAATTGAATTGGCCGTATGCTCTGGTAGGTTAAACCAAGTTGTACCAATTGACACATAATTAATAGAGCGATTAAAACACTCTGGGCAGCAAAAAAGAGCTGGTAATGTTAGAGTAAGATAGTTACAAACACTCTCCTAAAGACTGAAAGCAGAACTGGAATTCACCATTGTCAGAAAACACACCATCTGACCTAGAGCTCCTGCATCTAAAATATGCAATTAAAAAAAACCCAACACAACAACAATGAAAAACAACCAAACAAAAAAACAAACAAAAAACCAAAAAAGCATGATAAGCACAGAGAACATCAATTGTGCTAACAACATTCAAGAACAGAGTTTGGATTTTTCTACAGTGGCAATTTCTCAGATAGCCCCTGAATGACAGTGGCACAGTGAACAGGTACTTACAGGGACTGGCTGAAGAATGGTAGAACCAGTGGCAAGTGGAGAAAGATGTCCACATGGAACTGAATCTCACTGCTCCAAGGGTTTTCAGGAATGCATAGAGAAAGCAAGGAGCAGGAAGTGGCAAGAACTCAAGATCTTGTTAAATATGAATGTTGTTGGGGAACATGTGACCTGGCTCCGGTCATGCCATTTCAGGTAGTGCCCATGAGCCCTCAGTGTGATACTTTGTGTGTCTGTCACGTGTTTGTTGTCCACCATACGACACTACCTCCCGCTCGGATTTCTCATGGAGGTTTGTCCCACATCATAAAGTCCTCTTCCGATGGCTCCAGAATTCCCTCATCTTGCCTACCTCCAGAAAGTCCTTTCATGATGTTGTAAAAGAAACACGTGTTTTTGACAGAAATGCTCACATGTCAACCTACTAACCTACTTTTAGTCGGAGTCAAATGATGTTTGGGAACACCTGTGCTGCCCTGTAGTGTGGCCTTGCAGGTCAAGGACTGGCCTTGGTGTGTCCTCCTACTGGAATGGAAAAGCTTCATTTCTTGGAAAGCAGAGCTTCCTGAAACTGATCCCTTTATCTTTTTTCAAAGACACCAAAGAAAAGGATTCATGTTGAAGTCCACCACGGCATCATGGAGCCTTCAGATGGAAAATACGTGTGCTGGCCTGCAGTTACAGAGACAGTCTGGCTGGAGATGGACGTGAGGGGCCTTAAGTCTCACCACAAGAGATGAGAGGATACAAATTGTTTTCCCTCCTTTGCTTAAATATTTAAAGTCTGTTTCTTGCTAAAACACAATTTGCCGCAAATCTAATTTGTGTCACTTCTGACTTAATCAAAGAAATCATAAAGCAGGCATCCCCTAATTTACGATGAATGGAAGCAAAGGAGAGCTGAAAGGACTTTGTACATAATTCTTATGGCTGCGCATGAATAGATGTGCTAACTAAGCAAGGCTGGGAACAGGCACGAGAATATGTCAGTCTACATAATGACTTCCTGTGCTGTGTGCGCCTGGATAAACGTATGGGGATGCAGCTTTTGTCCCAGGCACCTCGGTAGTACAGGTACTTATGAATTCCACAGTTTCCCATAAAACTTCCATGTACAGAAAAGGAATTACACCTAATTTAAGGATTTTGTTTTTACAACTTTGTTTCCAAAATGGTCGTGTAAGACTCGGTCTCTGAGATTACTCCGAAAAGATCCAAAATTGACAGAAACCCTTGGCACTAAGAAAATGAATAACCACAAAAAAAGTGGGAGAGAGTCTGGCGTGACTGACTGCCTGGTTACATATGGAAGCTTCTTCACAACACGCTTCTGTGAATATTTTACAAAAACATTCTAGTTAGTATGACCTGTGTTTCCTGATTTTATTTTCAAAATTACAAGTGACTGCTGTTGTCGCTGTTTATAATTTAACCTGCAGGATCAGAAACAGCAGCTCTTGGAAGTGCAGGAAACATTTAAAGGTGAAAGATTGAGAAAAATGATTTTGAAAGCATTAACTTGAATTCAAAGATTCTGTATTTTACACACATCGGTAAGGTTAAAAGGTCTAAAATTTTTGAAAAACTAAAGTTTAACTGAAAGAGTATATAGGACAGGAACATTATTTGGTTTCTATCAAATGCCATCTCCAGCATTCAGCTACAGAATAATCCATTTCATTGCTTGGGCCTTGATTTCCTGGCTCTTGGAGGAAAACTGGGTTTGAGAAAATAAGGGGTTGATGTTGGCTAAGGTAAAGAGAAGATAGGAGCACCCAGAGATAATTTCCCCAAATGCAGTGTTTACTTATTGTTTTATAATAGTGTTTAATAGAAAAAAAATACATAGAAATGATTTGAAGAACATTTACTAAAACACCCAGACCTGAGCATTTTATAAATAAGATGACAATATAATTGATGATCTAAGCCGGGACAACTCTGAGAGGGAAACAGGACGCTATTATTATGCCAGAACAAAGAAATGTGTAAACCAGGACTTACTCTTCTCAGAATTAATCTTCAGACAATCAACATTCAACCATCTCACTGAGTTGATATGATAGTACATTTCCATGAAAGACACTGAAGTGTAACAGGGCTTACTGCATTTGTGTGATATCTGTGTGGATTTCATGTTTCATGTTACAGAGTCTCCTGTGATTGAACATGCCCAAGCTTGCCCCTTTGTATGTTTTGTAAAATTTGAGTGTTTTTGTAAAATATTTACGATATTTTGCTGATCGAAGTAAGGCAGCTGATAAACAGGAAGGGTTCATTAAACCATTCTAACTTGAATCTGCAAGTTTAAACTCAAATGTTTTGAATGACTTACCCTCACAAGTACAGAGCTTTCATCTAAAGTCTGGAAGGGATTTCCTGGTTCCTCACCTTCCAGCACTTGATGAATGAGCAAAAGAGACAGACTATGGCAGTATTTTCAAAGCACCAAAGAAATGGATCCCTGCGTGTCTTTTATCACACATATGTACACATAAAGAAGTTTATTAAATTGTCCCAGAGTCTTCTGTTTTGGGTTTAATCATCCTAGTTCATTCATCTTTTGGGAAAGCCTTCAGCAATCAAAGATTATGACTGAATTTTTCCAATTTCCACATGTCCCTTCTCAATGGCAAAATCTGGCATGGGTCAGCCTTGTAACACTAACCCATTGTATGGAGAGAGAGACTAGGGAAGGCTGTGATGTTGGTGTCTGTTAAACATTTTGACCAAACAAGAGGAGGCCAGGAGCAAGTGGAGAGGGAAGAAGATAAGAAGCTCGGCAGTTCAATCCGCATTGAAAGTCTAGCACGCCATGGGGCGCAGGGATGTGTCTCAGCCCCCCGAGCCCCAGCTTGCTCATCTGTCAAATGAGGACAAGCCTACCCACCTGGAGAATTGTGCAGAGGATGTCAGATGAGGTGTAAATGGCGTCTCCCTCTACCTGGCACATTATAAGGCAGGGAGGCAATGCCACTAAAATAACCTCTGACACTAGGACCCCAAATGTGACTTGCAACAAAATTCCTGAAATGCATCTGTCCTATGTAATGTAGAAAATCTGCCCAATGACCTCTGGCAAAGCCAAATCAGGCCCAAAAAGTAGGAATGCAAGGTTCGTACATCATGATACCTGCTCCAATGTGCACTGTGCCCACATCGCTAGCCGGGCAGGCTTAAACTTCAGGCACCAGGAATCAGGCTTCTAATGTGCTTGTGGATTCTGAAGAGAGCCCACTGTTCACAGACACCCCTTTGTAAGCATTTCTCCGATGATAAAATACATGCCCTGCCTGCTCATACCCAGTGCTTCCTCATCTGTGTTGAATTCTGAGACTTCCCTTTACAACTATCCTTCATTCCCAAACCCCATTCATCTTTGCTTTGTTTGTTCTGTTTTCCCTATCCACTTACAAATTTCCAGGGCTAGTAAATGTCACTGGTCCAGGAGGAGCCTGGGACAGACAGTTCATACCTCCGGGTACTGAATTGTTTGGACTCTTTGCCAAAGGGACTCTCACTGGCCCTGGGACAGAGCCCCCAAAAGCCCCCCAGTCTGGCCACGATGGCTGGCTGGATGGCTGAGAGGTGTGTCAGCTCCCAGGGAGGGGCCACAGGCTCCAGCAAGCACCTCTCTTCACAATAATCAAAAACAAGTTCTTGAGTTAAGCACAGATGGGATTTTCTTCCTCCAACTAAATTACCTTTAATTACTAGAAAGTTAATGATTGTTATTTTTAAAGCATAGAGAGTC
Source organism: Ailuropoda melanoleuca (assembly GCF_002007445.2). NCBI lineage: Eukaryota > Metazoa > Chordata > Mammalia > Carnivora > Ursidae > Ailuropoda > Ailuropoda melanoleuca. Next base: position 141,138,461 of record NC_048220.1, on the reverse strand, counting down.
TATTTCATGCTTAGCTCACATCTTCAAAACATTTCAAACCAGGACAATTAAGTATGCTTAAGAGTCTTCTTTATTACAAATAATAGCTCATAAAATGACTTTGTTAAACTAAGAAGGGTTGTAGATAAGCAATAAGTAAGCGAATTTCATATAAGATCATTTAATATGAGGTCATAACCCTAAGCAGGAAGGAAACAGTGGAGTTCATTGTGACTACTGTGGACAGAATAATAATGAGTTTTCCACAAATGGAAGAAAAATTAGGAATTTAGCATAGGCCAAACTGAGATCCATGTTGAGAGAGTAAAGCTTGTGAGATAGATTTTCTAAGTTCCCACTGACTTCAATCTACCGACAGGCAGGTAGCTCACTGGGAGCTCAGGAACTCAATCCTAAATTCTTATTTGGAAGAGCCATTCTTGCTTCTGTTAACTTGGAGGGATCCCTACTTTGGGTATTACTCATTAAGCATTTACTTCCTTTTAGTAATCCTGCCTTACAGACTCATGTGAAGAAGGTTATTAAGATTGTAAGGCATTGGATTAGTTTAGGCATGTCCTTCAGCACATACATTTGATTTTTTCTTTTTTTTATCTTATTTTATTTAAATTCAATTAACCAACATATAGTACATAATTAGTTTTAGAAGTGGAGTTCAGTAATTCCTCAGTTGCATATAACACCCAGTGCTCATTACATCACGTACCCTCCGTAATGCCCATCATACACTTGATACATCATACCATCATACATTTGATTTTAAGAACGATGTTGGCAAAAAGAACAGATCTGATTTTGAGACTCAGATTTACCACCAAATACATCACTTGAATTCCTGTTTCCCTTAGTGATATATCTAGATGATGCCACTGCCCAAAGAGGTGATTTAAAAAGCAGCTGAAAATACAGGTACAAGAGATGGAAACAGTAAGATCTGTCAATTCTTGCCCCCTTGCCTCCCCGATTTGTTTAAAATAGATCAACCTATTGTTTTCTTCTTGGTCATTAGTAATGGACAATTTTTCCCCTTCTTGTTTAACATTTTTAATATTTCTGCTAAATCTCAAGAGGGTTTGTTTCTCTCTTATTCATCCACAAGTTATTGATTGAGTCTGGACTATGTTTTAAGCTATGAGTAAGATGTTGGGCACTCAAATGAATAAGATGTCACCATGAACCTCAAGGAGTTCGTAAAATGCATTCAGTCATTAAAGAAAAAAGTATTTCTAGGGGCACCTGGGTGGCTCAGTTGGTTAAGCATCTGCCTTCGGCTCATGTCATGATCCTAAGGTCTTGGGATCCAGCCCTGCGTTGGGCTCCCTGCTCTGCTGGGACTCTGCTTCTCCCTCCCCCTCTGTCTCCTCCCCCCTGCTCATGCTCTGTCTCTGTCTCTCTCACTGTGTCGCTCTCTCTCTCTCAAGTAAATCAATAAAATCTCTAAAAGAAAAAAGAAAAAGAAAAAGAAAAGAAACTTCAAGGCACAAAAAGCAGTCAATGACGTCAAAGCCTTCCAAGAAGCCAATTACAATAAGGGCTGAAAAGTCATTCCTTGAGTTTAGCAATTCGACATCATTGGTATAGGGAGGATTGCTTCACTTAAGGGATGGAGATCGGAAGCCAAAAAGGCACGATGGGCAGCAATTGGGACATTCAGAAGTTGTTAAAAGTAATAAATTAAGATTAATTGCACTCAAAAAACTTGACTGTGAACAGCAGACGAGTGATGGAGGAGAGTAACTCATTCCCCTCTCCCGCAGTTTTTACAGAAAAGAGAAAATATTTATTCTCTCACCAGGAGGGAACACACAGAAAATCAGAAGGTCCTACCATTTCTCACACCACTCCACAAACCATCTGTCTCCAAGCAGCAACACAACAAGCAAAATGTATTTGATTTTCATCTGTCAGACTCTTAGGTCTTGGATGAAATTGGTCTGAATCTTGGTCACAACTGGGTGAAAATTCATGCATGAAGAGAATGAGTTTTTATTTACTGGCTTCACAAAGCAAGAAAACAGGTGAGTTGCTGTCAGCTTGTTTCTCTTTGTTTGCTGTATTGCTTAAGGATAAAGGGATCTGAGTGTGTTTTTAAATGAGTTGGTAGGAAGTAGCCATTAGAGAGGAAGTCGTTCCAGCCACAGCAGCGACAGCTGACCAAAACAACATGGTGCTTGAGTAGAAGAGGACACAAAGAAAAGATCCGCCAGGGGCCAAGGGCATTTCTTCATATGCTCTGGGAGGAGAAAACACCCAGCCGCAGAGGAAGGCAGGTGTTTCTGTTGGCTAGCGGGAACCTGGAAGGCCTAAAAGTCTCTAAGGCGAGAGAATACCAAGATTGTGGGGGAGACTGGAGAATTATAGGAGATGCATATAATTATGGGAAGAAGAGGCTTGTGGGAGAAGTGGAGGCTTGTGTGTCAGGCAAGAAGAGGCAGCTGGAAATCAAAGAGACTGAGGATGGAGGAGGGGGACTTAATTCCCACCTCCCCAGCTTTCTGAACTTCCCTAGGCTTCCCCGTGCAGGCAGCAAGTCCTTACACAGCAGAGCCTGGGAACTCATGATTGTCCGTAGCCTACCCAAAATGCTTCTCCCATTTTTCCTGCAGGGAAGATCAATCCCTGATTTTTCAGGTGTCTACCCCTCCATCACATGGCTCTGGAGGCAAGTCAGGTTTAAGTGAATGACAAGGATCCCCTTCCTTCGACAGTGATTTGTTTAAGGATCGGCTTGTGATGTTTCAGGCCAAGGAGATGTGCGGGATGGTCTCTCGGGCAGGGGTGCTGGGGAAGGTTTCTTCATGGAAAAAGAGACCCACAGAAGTAAGAGTTCCTCCGGATTTTACAGATGTGATACTCGATTTCGCACAACCGTGTTGCAGCCGCCCAGGTAACTAGTCCAAGGACCAAGCTGCGGATGGCAGAGTGGAACATGGAAGGACATATGATTCCTTCCTCTTGAGGCAATAAATGAAGGGACATTGTAAACTCCCAGATACGTGAAATCATAATCATGCTCATACTCGTTAAGCAATTTTGAGCCAAAAGCATTTTAACTGATATGACAGTAGCTGCAAATTTCATTAAAAGTGTCGCTTATTTTACTTCCCTGAGATCTAATAAAGAACAAAAAAGGGACATACACAGATGACAGAAATCCTTGACATGGCATTAAATGTCATACTTCAAAGCACTCTACGTAGTATACATGGCTGTATAAGTGTGTATGTAGTATGTATGTAGTACATAAGAGATTAAAAGATGAAACTTGTATAGAAAAACCAGTACTTAAATCTATGATTAAAGTTTAACCCTTTGTAATTTCCCATGTCTTCCATGATGTTGGAAATAGTTTGTATTCCTTCTACAAAAGAACCACGTGATGCCCTTCCATATGTAACTTCTCAGTATTAAATATGTAACATTTTAATTTAGCTTGTTTTTTCTTTAGAAATTTGAAAATCCGCCTCTAAGCTCTAAGGAACGGGCATCAGAGAAAATTACGATGGGTAACTGGAAATGCCTTACCATTGAGCCACTGGGAGCTGTACTGCACAGTGTAGAAAGGAGAGGAGGTATCCACACTTCTGGAAATAATGGGAGCCTGTCTCCAGAAATGCTGGGCCTGCAAAGCATGGAGCTCCCTGGTCAACAGGAGGACGGCCACAGACTGTAGGGGACATCTCAGTCCCATTACTCAACTGCAGAACAGAAAGAGACCCAAAGTTAGTTCTCCGTGGAAACCCCTTTAATGATGCCGACAGTTTATAGGCACCGACATCTTAGTTTGGAGTATTTACAACAAGCTCTCCAGAGATCATGAAATAAATGAAAGACATTTTATACTCTGACTTTGACAGAAATAACAGTGTATAGTCCTGGATGGACAAGAGCCAATGAGCCCCTGTGTGTGTGTGTGTGTGTGTGTGTGTGTTTGCAGTCACTGGAATCCATGCCATTAAGCCGCACAGCATTGACAAAAACGAAGTCAATACACCATTTATGCAGATAAGATTATTGTTTATTTTTTTTAATGTGTAAATGATCATTATAGATTTTTCTTCCTAAATAAGCTGACTTAAATATTTACAGAAATTGGGACACCTGGGTGGCTCAGTCGGTCAAGCATCTGCCTTTGGCTCAGGTCAGGATCACACAAGGTCCTAGAATTGAGTCCCACATCGGGCTCCGTGCTCAGCAGGAAGCCTGCTTCTCCCTCTAACTGCAGCTCCCCCTGCTTGTATCCAACCCCCCCCTCTGAAAAATAAATAATAATAAAAATAAAATCTTTAAATATTAACAGAAGAACAAAATAAAGGATTGGTACAGATTATCTTCTCTTAAAATCAATCTCAAGTGGAGTAAATAGCCCCAAGTGATGTGTGCTATGTGACAGGATATGAGGGTATTTAGCATGACGGGACCCACATATTTCAGCAGACATCCCAATATCATGTAGGTATTTGTTGTGAATTCAGCATCCCAAATGCAACCAGTCGTTGAGCTTGGAAAACAATTTTTTGGGGGCAGGAAAATCTTTATTACTTACGTCACCAGTAGGTAATATGACATTGTGGTTACAGCTGAAAACTTCAGAACCAAACTCTCTGAGCTCATGCCTTGGATCTACCACTATGACATATGTTAATGGAAACAACTTACTTTCCTGGGCTTCTGTGTTTCTTTTGTAAAATGGGGCTAATGGAATTATCTGTGAGGTGACACACTTAGAGCACTTAAAACTGTGCTCGGAAAATAATGAGTGTCCCATAAGAGTTCGCTATTAATATAATTATTTATTTCTAATAATGAATATTAACTTGAAAATAATGAACAGAAAACAGTAGTTAATAAATAATAGTTGAGATTAGTTGAATAATCAGGAATTTTACAAAATTTCTTTATTATGTTTATTTCTAAAAATCAATTAGTACCATGAAGTTACTTCTCTAAAGCTGCTATAACAAACTACCACAAACTCAGTGGCTTAAACCACCAAAATTTACTGTCTCGTCGTTCTGGAAGCTAGGGTTCAAAGATAGAATCGTAGCCAGGGTTGGTTTCTTCTGAGGTCTATGAGGAAGAGTCTGTTCCCTGATCTTCTCCTGACTTCGGTGGTTTGTCAACAATCTGTGGTATTCCTTGGCTTATGGAAGCATCATTCTGATCTCCGTCTTCATCTTTTTTTTCTTTCTCTTTCTTTCTCTTTTTTTTTTTTCTTCTTTTTTTTGAAAGAGAGCATGAGCAGGGCAGAGGGAGAGAGAGACTCTTAAGCAGGCTCCACGCTCAGTGCAGAGCCAGACACGGGGCTCAATCTCAGGAATCAGAGATCACAACTTGAGTCGAAATCAAGAGTCAGTTGCTTAACTGATGGAGACACCCAGGCGCCCCTGACCTCTGCTTTCCTCTTAGCAGGGAGTTCTCCCTGGCTGCATGTCTGTCTCCAAGTTTCCACCTTTATTAGGGAATAATCTCCAAGCAAGATTATACTCTGAGGTGCTCTGGGTTAGGACTTCAACATACAGATTTTTATAGGACATGATTCAATCTGTAACAACTAGGAATTTGTACAATTCCATATTTGCTATGATAACTATAGGACCTCATTATTCTAATATGTGTACCCCTATATTATTTGTTATTCATAGGCTGCTTATCCAATTTGAAAACATTTTTTTCTTTTGAACTTGGCTGTTTGCTACATTAATACTTATTGGTACCTCACCAACTAAGTAAAACAGGAGAAAATCAGTCCACTTTAGGGCCAATTGATTCTTTAGTAAGTAGATTGAAAATTGCTAGTAAAAATTGAATTTGAAAATCAGGTTTAAACATAATTATCCATTCTAATGTTGTTCTGAAGATTATTCATAATCTAGCCTTGATTATAAATTATGAAATATTTATTCAAGTTGACAAGTGCTTTTTAAAATTAAGCAGCAACTCCTTTGTGCACAGATACACTTTTAAGCGTGGTATTTTAAACCGCTGTTTGGTTTATCCTTGAATTCATCAATGTTCTCCAAAGAAACAGAACCAGTAGGATGTCTGTACATGCTGAGGTTTATTTTTAAAGAATTCATTCACACAACTGTAGGGGCTGGCAAACACGAAATCCGCACAGCAGACTAACATTCTGCAGACTCACAGATGTGTTGATGTTGCAGTCTTAAGTTCAAAGGCAGAATTCCCTTTTCCTTCGGGACTTCAATCTTTTTCTCGCAAGACTTTCAACTGATTGCATGAGGCCCACCACTTAACGATTGTTAGTCTATTTTATTTAAACTCCATTGATTTAAATGTTAATGTCATCTAAAAAATAGTTTCACAATGATATCTAGACTGGTGTTTGACCAAAAACTGGTTACCATGGCCTAGCCATGTTAACACATAAAGTCAAGCGTCATACTCCTGTATTATTAAGTTCTGTTATGACTCAAGATAAAGACATACTGTGTGGTTCATATGGACAGGAGTAAAAGTGTTCGTTTCACAGGTTAAGTGATCACCATCCACCAAAAATGTCCATATCTAGTTTTGATACTCTTCTCCCCAAGATATAAACAGAATGTAACAGTGTGTATTTAGAAGAAACAAAGGAAATTAGTTAATAAATTTATCCAAATAATTAATATGATAGTATTTGACCATTAAATAATGCTATATTATGGTTTGGGGGAAAAATAACTGTTCATTGAACTGTCCCAGTGTCTCCAGTAAAGTGCTTCCATTAAATTTGATCAGTGGACAACATGGGGGCAATACATCAGTTCCATTTAATTCTCAATGTCTGTCTCCCATTTTGATGAATGTAGGTTAACAGTTATCAGCCTAGTTTATTTACAACCCTAAATTACCTTTATAATACAGGTGCACAATTTCTAGGCTAAATATTGTTTTTTAAAGCAGGACAAAAGAAGTCACATCTAGCCTCATCTCCTGGNTCTCCCATTTTGATGAATGTAGGTTAACAGTTATCAGCCTAGTTTATTTACAACCCTAAATTACCTTTATAAAACAGGTGCACAATTTCTAGGCTAAATATTGTTTTTTAAAGCAGGACAAAAGAAGTCACATCTAGCCTCATCTCCTGGAACTAGCCTGCATGCATTGAATCACGTGCTCCAGCCATGGCAAACCACTCTCCGTGGCCAAATGAGTCCTACATGCTGAATGCGGNTAACGCCGGGATCACGCCCTGAGCCGAAGGCAGACGCTTAACCGCTGTGCCACCCAGGCGCCCCTAAATATTGTTTTTTAAAGCAGGACGAAAGAAGTCACATCTAGCCTCATCTCCTGGAACTAGCCTGCATGCATTGAATCACGTGCTCCAGCCATGGCAAACCACTCTCCGTGGCCAAATGAGTCCTACATGCTGAATGCGGTCTGACATGTTCTCCCCTCACACCCATCGCCTCTCCTCCTTCCAAAACTCAGATCATAAATCACTCGTTGGTTATCCTGGTGTCCTAAATTCTTACTAGCATAATGTTTTGCATAAACCTCAGTATGAGTGTGCACATCACATTAAACTGTAACCAACCATACCCTTACCTACCTTTCATTGGGTTGTGCTGTTTCAGCTTGGCTAAGCTTGTGCATTTCCCAGAGTCCTGTTACTTGAGTAGCTCTTATGATATGTNACATGTTCTCCCCTCACACCCATCGCCTCTCCTCCTTCCAAAACTCAGATCATAAATCACTCGTTGGTTATCTTCTGATTATCCTGGTGTCCTAAATTCTTACTAGCATAATGTTTTGCATAAACCTCAGTATGAGTGTGCACATCACATTAAACTGTAACCAACTACCCTTACCTACCTTTCATTGGGTTGTGCTGTTTCAGCTTGGCTAAGCTTGTGCATTTCCCAGAGTCCTGTTACTTGAGTAGCTCTTATGATATACCTTGGAATAAAGGGCATTCAAAAGGAAGTTAAAATCCTTTGGGGCCTAGCTAACTAGGCTAAGTAAGGAGTAGAGTTAACTGGACACTTAAACATATCAGAATCTATTCCGTTTCCCACCCAGTGTCTTTTATTTTCTCTGCCTTGCTCTTTAAATAAAGAACCACAAAATTTTGTAAATGATCTTAGAGATCAACTAACATAACTTGCCTTGCCCCAGATTTTATTGATGAAAAATCAAACTCAAAAGCAAGGTGAAGTACAGTCATGACATAATAGAAAATCAGACATAAAAATAAAAATTATAATATTTACACTGTACTTACTTTCTTTGTGCTACCTTTTTCTAAGTATTTTATATATATTAAGTAATTTAATTCTGATGCACTGTACTACCATCTCCAAGGAAACTAAGGCTTGAGAGGGAAATTAACTTGTCATAAGTCACACGGTTGGCATGTGGTCAAAGTTCTTGATACAGGGTCTGACATAAATAGGAATTAAGTGCATAATTAATAACAGGTTTTTTTCCCCCTTTTCTTGCTCTTTCTCAATAGAACTATTTGATGGCAGAGGGACTAGAACTCCATTTGCCTAACTCCAGAGGCTTTCATACCCACAAACTCTCACTCTCGCCTTTCTTGCCTTCTCTTCCCAGGTCCCTCAATCTGACCACCATTAGACAATAAAGCATCCATATTTGACTAAATGCAAATAACTCCCTTTCTTTGACTTAAAAATCAGAAGCTTCCCTTGAGTCCATCCCAATAAGAACAGCTCACCTGAATTAAGTTCCTTTTTAGATCTTTGTATTTTATCCCCCCCAATTTCACATTAATAGAGAAATTCTTTTGATACTAGTTAAAATAATTTTCTGCACATTTCAATGGGTATAAATGCTAATTTATACATTTTAATAAATTTATATTTATTTTTTTAAGATTTTATTTATTTGTGAGAGAGAGCACACACAAGTGGGGGAGACGGAAAAGCAGGCTCCCTGCTAGACCTGCGGGGCTCCATCCCAGGACCCAGGATCATGACCTGAGCCGAAGGCAGACGCTTAACCCACTGAGGCACTCAGGTGCCCCAATAAATTTATATTTATGTAAAATCTCAAAATTATTATAGTCTATTATTATTTCTCACTATACACTCCCTTTCACTGGGGTCCAGCCACCAAATATATTTAGGTGGAATTGAATTGATACAAAAAAATAAACTAATCCTCTCACAGACAACAAAGCAACATTGTCTCTTTCATCAGAGATTCTAACATCTGTTATTGTGATAACTACATTCACCACCCACCATCATCCCTAAAAGAATACTGCAAGTGTTCAGCCAGGTCAGAGCCTGCACTTCCAGAAACTGCCAGCTTCCTTTTCCATGAAAGGGTTTACTTTCTTAACCATTGTCTTATAATTCAAGTACTCTGCCTCTTCATGACCTCTGCTTTAGATCATTATGGAGAAGAGGCAAAACATTGCTCATGTAAACACTTCCTAAACCCTAAAACAATAAAAATTCCAAATGTTTCTCTGGTCTTAGAAGTTATAACCAGCTTACCTTGAAACTAATGAAGAAAATAATATGTTTACCATAAAGTCAAATAGATGACATTTGATCAGCAAATATGAATTCAGGAATTTCAATAGTATTCTAGGCAGAAAACAATCAAAATGAGGGACTAGCATATTATCTAGTTTTCTAAACAAAATATGGATCTTGGTAGCAAGTAATTTAAGCAAGTACCAAGTTAAGTTTTTCTAAGTGTAATGATTCACTCGGAAACCTGTCTGGGCAAAAGTTTTTGTTTGGCAAATAGGAGAAACAACTTTCTGCTAGTGCATCCAAAATGGGTTTTGAGGGAATCTGTTTTCTACTGAAGTGAACATCTCTGAAACTTTATTGAGCTCTTCATTAGAAAAATTAAGGGATGTGTTTTATAGCACCTTTACACATGTTTATGATCAGAGGTAGGGTCTGATCAAGAAGCACCAGCACACTGCACTTTGGCTTATTAACTGTCGGCCTCAGGTTAGAAACTATCAACTGAGAGATGTTGCTCATCTTATTTTAAAAACTTGACTGTATATCCACTTTTTCAGCTCAGTAAAGTCTATAGAATGACACAATACCCTTTGTGATAAATTCTTCCAATTTTTCACTTTGCATTCCCAGTGCTGCACTAGCTTTCCTTTGGGGGTTTAATCATACTTTTTCCAATACAAAGATTGTAAGTATCCATGAATTCTTTTAAGCCAATTTTGGCATTCTGCTATCAGGCTTACTGACAAGTCACTTTAGGGATCCACAAGTAACAGAGTCAGGGTTTACAAAGCAGTCACCAAACCAGTATTCAAGTTTTTAGGACTCAGAATGAGATTATAAACACTAAAGATGTTACTCTCTAGAATGCCTTTTTCCTCCACTTCCATAACTTATACCAAAACTGCCATTGCAGAATATCAGGCACTTCCTCTGATGAAATGGTTTCTTTAAGGTCTACTGTAAAACATCTATCCATCTATGTGTTCATTCTCTGGTTCTCTCTATCCCAGTAGTGTACTTGCAAAAACAGTAGCACACCAACCAGATGAGCTCAATTCCATTTTCTGCCCTCCAACCTTCAGCAGCAGGTATGAAAAATTTGAGCCTGAAAGATGTTGTGTAGAAAAAAGAACCACAGGCAGAGCTGTTTTCTGTGAACATGATTCGTTGGTTGACTTTTTAGGGGCAGCCAGAAGTGGGCATGTGGCAGGACCAGATAAACTGAAAAGATTCCTCTACAATGATATCAAAATCATGCTGTTCTCATTTTCCCTTGAACAGTACCTGAAAGAAAGAAAAAAACAGAATATGGTTAAATGCTGGAAAAGACTCTAATTTGAGAACATGCCTCACTCAACAAAAATTATTTTGTTTATAAAATAAGGGTCTGTATCTAACAAATTAGCAGAATCTGCACTAAATTCTAAGCACTAGGACAGGACACCAGGAGCCCCACATCCTAAAGCCTAGAAAGATGCCTGGTACCTAATCATGATACTAACTTTCGAACACTCACAAGATGCCAGGCACAGGTCTAATGCAGTCCACGTACTAACAATTCTACATCCCACCCGCCCCCAAGTATACTACCGCCCTCATGTTCCATGTGACAACTGCAGCAGGAAGGGAAGAAGTCTGGCCACCCCACACAGGTAGCAGAGGAGTTCAAACTCCAGCTGTGTGTCTTTACAGCCCGTGCACTTCCTATTTGTTCAACAAAGCAGTTGTTGCTCAAGATCAAACGTCAGAAAAAAGGTGGCCATCTTTTTCTCTGGGTAGCGTGGTCAAATTGAGGGTAGGTCAAGGCAGGGGTGGCGCTCTGAGGTACTCTAGGAATTAGGGGTCGCGAAAAGAAGAAAGAAGAAGGAAGGAAGGAAGAAAAGAAAGGAGGAGAAGAAAGAAGGAAGGAGGAGGGGGGAAGGGAGGAGGAGAAGGAGGAGAAGGTCGGCCACAGCGAAAAGGTAAAAGAGAAGGCAAAGAAGGACCGCGCGTGGGGAAGCCGCAGCAGCTCGTCCCGCCCGAAGCTCCTGGGCAGGGGAGGGAAAGGCGAGAGGAGGCACCTCCCACCCCACAACGCGGCACCCAAGGGCACCTGAGTTCGCGCTCCAGGGCCACCTGAGGCCCCGCGGCAGAAGAAGCCACGCCATTCCCGAGTCCCGAAGTCTTGACAGCCGCTTTCCCGGGAACTTTGTGGCCCGGCGGCCGCTTAGGCACCGCCCACACGCAGAGCGCGCTGTGATTGGCTCCAGCTCCCCTCTGGGATAACGGGTCCGGGTTCTTATTGGTCCCGGGCGCCGAGTCGGCGTCCCGTGAGACTGTGCGCAGGCGCGGGAGCAGGGTCCTTGGTCCCCACGCTCTCCCGGAGGGTCTCGGGCCGCGTGCTCGCAGCTGGCGACCCGGCGTTAGCCGTTCCCTGACGGGCCGTCTCCGCTGCGGCCTGGGGTGGGCGAGGGCACTCGCCATCGCGCCGCCCCGCGTCCTTCCCTGCAGCGGCGCGGGCGGGCTGCACTGGAGGCTGGGGCCTGGGGCCTCCCGCCGCTCCCCGGGAGCGGGTCTCGGCCGCGTGGCGGCGTTGGCATCAGCGGCGCTGGCCCCGCAGGTTGCTGTGGCCCCCTCCGTGGGCGTCTCCGTCCCTCACACTTCCCTAGACTGGGGGGCGAGGGGACTCGTGGGGGTCGGGAAGGGGCGCGGCCCCGGGCGACATGCGGGGTGCTGCTCCCCCCTTCTCCGCCTGCCGGTGCCCTGTGGGTGCCTGGGATCCGTCTCTAAGAAACTGGGGCCTCAGACCTGCTTTGTAAGGTGGTGGTGGTCCTGAGGGGTTCCTCCTCCTCCAGGTTCTGCCTGGCGCCCAGGAAATGGTATAAGTCGTTAGCTGTGTAAGTTTTCACTATTAAATTTTCACAATAGTGGGTAATCACTGTATATTGCCCTTTCTGTATTATCGTTTGAGAGAGAAAGTGTCAATTCATTAAGCAAATATGTATCTGGGGCTGTTCACCAGGTGCTGCTCTGATGCCTAGGAACAGAATTGAATTAGGTGTATTTAGTGATTTTTGTTTTGTTTTTAATGTGGCGTTTAACATGTTTATTTTACAAATTACTTTCTTTAAGGCTAAATTTGCTTTTAGTCAGGTGTAATTGTCCAGAGGAACATAAACTTAGTTTTAACTCTTAGCTCAAAAGCCTAAATTACGTTTCGAGTTTCAGTTTAAGTCTTTCTTACAACTCATTCCTGACAGTTCCCCTAGATATAGACACTGTGATGTGTATGAAATTCTATGAATGAGTTTTATTTTAGTCTTGATAATCTGCTGTGGAAAAGCAGAATTGTTAGAGCGTATTTGAAATGTTTTTCAGCAGTAATAGACTCACTCTTGAAGGGTATAGGCAAATTCACCTGTGTAGTATGATTCCTTTGTTCAGCACTAGAATGGAAGATCCATCAAGAAACCTGCACATTTTAATTGATTTTTTTTTTCTTAAAAAGAACAACAGCAAGTCCATTTGGGGAGTACTGTGTTTCAGTTACTTTTCAACTGCATTTATCAGATAGTTGTTATTATGCCCATTTCAAAGATAAAGCATCTAAAACCAAGCCAGTTTGGTAGCTTGCTCAAAGTTAAATGTCTCATAAATGGCCCATTCTGGGATTCAAACCCATAGTCTGACTCTAGATTCTGACTTTGAATAACACTGTTTCTGAATTAGGGATTAATCTATTAACCCTGTTTAATGGTAAATATCCTCTCTATATTTTAAGTACATTCAGAGTTAATGCCATAACTCTAGTCAGAAGGCTCATTTAGTGTATCTCCAACAGAGCAGGTAGAGATTTACCCTTTCTAGAATTTTTATGCTAGAGTATGTCATACCTGTCTGCTTTTGTAAGTGAGGGGTCATTTTCCCATTTAACACATGGGAGCATTGTATAATCTTTGAGAGGCCAGAAGCATCTCAGAGAAAAAAATCTAGTTTTTACTTATTTATTTTTTATTGAAAAAAATTTTATTTGCATTTTTGTGTGGATAGTGCTACAGTCTTAAAGATTTGAGGGACTTGATGTCTTGCAAGTGTGTTTTTGTATAATCATCTTTATAAAAAGCTTTAACAATTTTTTTTCATTGCTATGTAGCAAGCATAGTCTCCTGACAATTTTTAAAACTTCCTTGAAGGAATGGCTACTTGTAGCCTTGTGTTTATGTCTTTTCTAGTGAGGAATTGTTTCTCTAGTCTTTGGAAGAGCTCACTTAGCTCAGGGTAAAATCTGGGTATGTGTTCATACAAACACTTTCATCAGAGGCCTTGCTCTTAATCAGGGCAACTCATCAAAATCTTCATGGGAGCCTTTATAGGTTATACATGTCTAAATCCTACCTTCCTAGAGAGTCTGATTCGGTACCTTTACTGAGGGACTGAAACCCCTTGCATTATTTTGATTAGGATTTGAGGTTGAGGACCAATGGTGTAATTTGTGCAGGGAATTTGCCTCATGCTCTTTTCTTGCTAATCATGTGACTTCAAATCCATGCTTAATTTTGCAAGTCATGTAATTATTAACAAGATATTTGGCTCATGAGAGATCATTGGAATGGGACCTAAGATTGCTTATGAATGTACAAGTTTATTACCAAAGAAGCTAGTGGAAAAATACCCTGAAGGAGAGAGAGAGAGCGGTAGTAAATTTGGGCTTGAACGTAGATGCACGTATCCTCCTGTGGTGGTCTGGTGGCCCACCTGCACTGTTGCCCAGTAAGCCTTTGCAAAAGTTACTGCCCAAGGGCACATAGGACCTATAGCAGTTTCATGTTCTGCATTGAGCTACTGTCTTTGGACTTCTGCGTTGTACGGTTTCAGACATTTCCAGCTACAACAGCTAGCAGAAGCTTGTATACCACAAAATGATCTGTGAGCCACGAACTTACCCATGGTACTTCAAAACTTAGCCCATCGAAACTTCTACAACATGGAGGCCAGGAGAAAAATGTTTCAGAGAGGAGGACAGTGGTCAGCTGGGCTGAATGCTGTCCAGAAATTGGATTTGGTAACTTGAAGGCGCTGGTGACCTTGGACAGGCCAGTTTTAGTGGAGGAGGGGTATATGTCAGAGGGGTTGAGGAGAAGGTGAATCATACAAAAAGCTTTTCAAAGTACTTTTATAAGAGGTGCCAGGTTAAAATCAAATCCATTTCTTCATTGCATACAAAATGCCGGGCACTGTTAGGATGTTGTAGGATACAAGGATACGCATGATTTGTGCCCTACCCCCAGGGAGGAAGGTCACAAAAATACTTAGGACAGTGTTTTTTAAGGGGCTGCTGGAGTGCACAGTAGGGACCCTTCACCCTGTCTTGTCAGTTAAATGAGTTAAGACATGTAAAACCACTAAGAAAAGGGCCACACATTGGGGCACCTGGGTGCCTCAGTCAGTGAAGCGTCTCACTCTTATTTCAGCTCAGGTTATGATCTCAGGGTCATGAGATTGAGCCCCATGTTGGGCTCCATGCACAGCACCAAATCTGCTTGGGATTCTCTTCCTTTCCCTCTGTCCCGCCTCCCATCACTCACACTCGCCCTCTCTGTCTCTGGAAAAAAAAAAAAAAAGGCCAGGCACATAGTAAGTCCCCAATGTCTCTATTAAGAGTAATAGCAACATTTACATAGCACATATGCTGTATTAAACATAATTTAACTCATTAAATCTTTACACTGGTGACTAGTATTACTCCCATTTACAGATGAAGAAACTGAGGCATAGAGACTATTGTGCCAAAGGTCTCAGGGCTCTTAACTTGGCCAAGCCAGTAGATCTGTGCAGTCTGGTTTCTGTTTGTGTAACAGAACTGCTAAGCAGCACCCCTCCTGTTTCCCTGTGAGAGAGTGTGGGCTGTGTGCAAATGTAATCACTGATGGCTTTTCCAAGCCATGTATCAAGCTGAGAGCTAAAGCCGGGAAATATTCCAAGCCAAGGGGCAAGAGTGAAAAAGCATTAAAGGTGTAAAAAAGCCTGATACTTTGAAGATGAGTAAGTCCCCAATGTGCCTGAGAGATGAGAGAAGGGAATGGGAGCCAGAGCGGAGCTGACTGGTTAACACTATCCAGGTCTGAAAGTCCTTAGACTCCTATTAAAGAAATGAGGTTTCACCCCAGGGCCAGTAAGTGGGAAGTTTTTGAAAGACTTTAAGTATGGGCAGGACTTAATCAGCTGTGCATTTTAGAACCTTCTCTGCAGGCCTAAGGGTGTGGGGGAGGAGGAATGGAGGGAGCAGATAGGAAATGATGCATTTCCCAAAGAAGGCCTGGAAAGAACTCTAGTGGTGATCTTGGAGTCAACGCAAGAGAGAGAGTTCAATGAATTAAGGAGGATTTGGTCAAGTAAAAATCCTTGCATCCTCAAATATTCCTTTCTTTTCTTCTCTAGAGATGATAAATAGCCGTGGATTTAAATAATGGATAGTCGGAGCTGGAAAACTAGGAGTACTGCAAAAGCTGACTACTTAAAGCAAAATGAATCAGGCCTAATCTTCAGGACATGAGGTCAGAAATCCAAAAATTAAAGGAAGAAAAGAGGACTTTTTGGCTCAAAACTCTGAAACCCTATTTTTCTGAAGCTAAGACTTGGTCTTGTATGTATTTGTCTGGAGACAGGGTTGGTCAACACTGAATGACAAAAAAGAAACCCCGATCTTNCCCCCCCCGCCTGCCCCAACCAACTGCCCTGTTGCTTCTAGGCCCCTGAGCTAAGACAGCTCTCACTACTCTGTTAGCACCTGCCCAGGGCTGCATGTATATCCTGGACGACTTGGCAGAGTTCTTGACCAATTCACAGGGAATCCGTATCCATATCTATTCGTGTAAAGGCTTCCTGATATAACATAGTACCAGTATTGACCGGGTAGGTACTTAACTCTTATGAACTTAACTACCAAAATTATTTTAGTAACTTAAAAATAATTTAGAATTCTTAGGAGAAATCCCCTTCATAATAGATTGAATTTTGGATTACTGCATTTAAATGCACATGCACAGCATAGCAGATTGTATTTTAATATAACTTTTTCGAATAATTATTATCAGAGCTATGTTTCTGATAATATTTTNATAATTATTATCAGAGCTATGTTTCTGATAATATTTTATTTATTTATTTTTTTAAAAGATTTTATTTATTTGACAGAAAGAGAGCACAAGCAAGGGGAGTGGCAGGCAGAGGGAGAGGGAGAAGCAATATTTTATTTATTTATTTTTTTTTAAAGATTTTATTTATTTGACAGAAAGAGAGCACAAGCAAGGGGAGTGGCAGGCAGAGGGAGAGGGAGAAGCAGGCTCCCTGCAGAGCAGGGAGCCCAATGTGGGACCAGATCCTAGGACCCTGGGATCATGACCTGAGCCAATGCAGATACTTAACCGATTGAAACTCCCAGGAGCCCCTATGATAATATTTTAAAGTACTTATAAAGTTCGTGTTTTATGAGGCTGGAAATGTAGAGTGTATTTTGAAATTTGGTTGTGATTTTTTTTTTTAACATTCACTTTTAACATTGATTTTGGTTGATGAGACTGACATTGTCAAATTTCACACTTTATACTATTTTAGGGCAGGTATGAAACAATGCACATATGCTCGGTAATAAATGGATTTTCTTATATTGACTACTTAAAACACCGTTTACAGCGGATGGGGTAAGTCTTGTGTGTGTATTCCAGCAAAGAAACTGATGCATCGAAAAATTAACTTGTCTCAGTGCACAGCACCGTTTATGGAAGAAGGGGAAACACAAATTTAGGGTTTAGTCCCACTCCACTGGACCGTGCTGCCTGTGGGAACAGGTTACCTGGGAGTTCCTGCTACTTAAGGACTAGGGGTTATGAATGGTCTCCAAGCCTACTGGTATTCAAAATACCCTCACTTCATTTCTTCCTGAAATGAAAACAATTATATGTAATATCTTCTTACCAATAAGTGTAAGAAATAATAATGTTTGTAAAATGTTTATAGGATTTATTTCAAAGGGCTATTTTAAAAACACTAATTGTTTAAATGAACTCTTTTTTCCAGGAGTCCTGGAAGTCATGTTTAGAGCCCTGCTCATTATCTATCAATGCTAAATTTTTAAATAGGTAATAGGAGAGCAATAGAATCCATGTGGAAAAGCAGTGAGTGGGGAGGCTGGCGATGTCGGTTAGTGTTGATCAAGGATGTGCTCTCGTCAGCCTTTTGAATTATTTTATTCTAATTCTAAGGATGAATTCTAAATTCTAATACTGATGCCTGTATGTTACTGAAGGGTGTAAAGAGCAGTGAGGTTACATGATCTGTAGGGCTGTTAATCAAGGAAAGATGGCAGTTACTACTTGAACCAAGGAGTGTTGGCGGTTGGAGGACAGAGGGAGGAAGGGGCAGATTTTTGAGATAATTAGTTATTCCTATCAGAATATCTAATTTAAAAATTTGGAGTTTCAAGCCCCACATTGGATTCCATGCTGGGCATGGGGCCTACTTAAATTAACAAAAAACCTACACAAAACAAAACAAACAAAAAATCAAATCCTTTGGTGGGAGAGACTCTAAAAAAACAATTGGTGTAGCTGTTCTCTAGACACAAATCGCAGGCAGGACATATTTTGTCAGAATCATAAATATGGTCTCCAGATATCCATATGGCTTCTTTCCTTATTAAGTTTCCAGTCAGATTTCACTGTGTCAGAGAAGACTCCCTTGAACACCAGTGATGGAGATGTTGATGGCTCATGGGATACCCATGTGCTCCCCTCAGGTTCTCAGCGCCCTTGCAGTAGGAGGGACTGCAACACTAGCCCGGCCAATTGGACACGGACACGTAAGGGCCACACATGACCCTCCAGTTGGCATCTCCCACTGCACAAGCTGTGGGGTGACCATGGAGATAACCCATCCCAGAGGGTATGGCCTCCATGTATCTGTGTCCCTGAGCGACCTGGTAGAGCAGAGCCCAGTGCTGACCTGTGGTGGACAGATAGTGTGAGTAAGGAATAAACTTCCGTCCTGCTGAGCTGCTGAGCTTCAGGAGTTAATTTGTCCACACAACATACCCAACCCCAGCTAACACAAGGTTCTGTGAGCAGCCCCACCCCCTTGCCCCTGTCCGTCCCCTTACCCTACTGCAGTTTCCCGTGTTGTACTCATCAGCACCTGGCATGTGTTCCCCAGTCTTCCTGCATCACCTCCCCACCCCCACAGACACACACACCACACCTGCAGCTCCCGGCCAGGCCAAAATCAATGTTGCAGGAATACAGCAGCGACTGATCTTTGCACTTTAATAGAAACAAGGAAATACTGCATCAAGTTTTATCTGTATTTTGACAATTCTCATTTAGGGTGAGTTTATACTTTTGGAAACTGGCTTTGTGTGTTTTAAGATGATGAACATAAAGTATTATTTAGCAGAAATGTCTTTGTTAACATCCTTGAGTTTGTGGCAAGTATGTAGCATCATGTATGAAAAACAGCACAGGGATGTCCTTGGCCAGATGTCGTCTGCATTACACTGAACTCTGAGGACTCTAAGGGAGATTCTTGCAGAGAGGTGAAAATGGGATTTCTTGTTCTGCTGAAGAGCTGTTCCAGGTGTTACTTACTCCACCCCCTATCTTTGGCCCTCCCCTAACCCTGGAAGTTACCTCTAGTCCCTTCTATGAGGACTTTCAGAATAAGAGATTTATGCGTATACCGGGATGCATGGGGAGGAACTGAAGGACAAGTTAACAGTGATTTAAGTGAAAATGTCCAAGGAAACAATATTAAATGATCATCGAGCACTTACATTTTTATAACTTCCTGTGGCCATCTCAGCAGCATCATATTTGAAGATTTTGCGGATGGCCTTTGTCTAAGGCTCACTGGTCTTGAGATGGATGAAGCTGCCTGACTGAATGGTGAATGTGTTGGAAGCACAGCAACTGTGGACAAACAAAGCATATAGCAAGTACTTTGATTCTTTCTATGTGACAACATAACATTTTTATTTAAGTTTTAAGACAGTATGAACTGCAAGTTGTAAATTTTTGTTTGGAAAGTACAAATTTTCATTCACATGTGAAATATTTTTCTAAAAAATATTTTTCTGAATTTGAATAAAAACTTATAAGTTGAAACTTTTTCCTTTTTGTTATTTTAAATACTAATGAATGAATCAAAAAAATAATGATTATTACCAATTATTACATAATTATACTCTTGCTGTTCATTGAAAGGGGTGTTAAATGACAAGCTTCTGGGGACCAGATCTGACAGATTTTTGGTGAAGAGGTTTGGGGAAGGAGGGAGTTGCAGGTGAGCCTGAGATGGCCAGTTGGATTAAAGAACGTGGTGCACTGGAGAACAATGGAGTGTTTCTTTCTTTTTTTTTTTTTTTAATTATGTTATGTTAGTCACCATACAGTACATCCTTAGTTTTTGATGTAGTGTTCCATGATTCATTATTTGCATATAACACCCACTGCTCCGTGTAATATGTGCCCTCCTTAATACCCATCACCAGGCTACCCCATCCTTCCACCCCTCTCCCCTCTGAAACCCTCAGATTGTTTCCCAGAGTCCATAGTCTGTCATGGTTCGTCTCCCCCTCTTTCCCCCCCTTCATTTTTCGCTTCCTTCTCCTCATGTCCTCCCTGCTATTCCTTATGTTCCACAAATAGTTGTCTTTCTCTGCTTGACTTATNCTGCTCCGTGTAATATGTGCCCTCCTTAATACCCATCACCAGGCTACCCCATCCTTCCACCCCTCTCCTGTCTGAAACCCTCAGATTGTTTCCCAGAGTACATAGTCTGTCATGGTTCGTCGCCCCCTCTTTCCCCCCCTTCATTTTTCCCTTCCTTCTCCTCATGTCCTCCCTGCTATTCCTTATGTTCCACAAATAGTTGTCTTTCTCTGCTTGACTTATTTCACTGAGCATAATCCCCTCCAGTTCCATCCATGTCGATGCAAATGATGGGTAATCATCCTTTCTGATGGCTGAGTAATATCCCATTGTCTATATGGCCACACATTATCCATTTGTCTGTTGAAGGGCATCTCAGAGTGTTTCACAGGGAATGTAGGTGGCAATGGCTCCGTCACTGTTGATAGGTAAAGTAAGAGACACACGGGGAGGTACATGTGGGACTTAACAATCTGCAGGCCTTGGGGGCTGAGGAGCCGTTTCCATGGAGTGGTGGGCACAGAGCCCTCCTAGAGTGTTTTTAAAAGGGATGTGGTAGGAGAATGGGGGTCCCTCAATACTGTAGGTCACCCCATAGGCTTGAGTGCAGGAAGTCAAGTTCAAGACACTGAAAATCAAGAAACAGAGCTTGATAAAAGAATAATGAAATACAGCAAGTAGAAGGAAGGAAATAATGAGGAAAATTAGGCAATGAGAGTAGAAAACAATTTGAGGTTAATCAATACAACCCAAATCTGTGTTCTTTGAAATGATTGGTGGAGACATGAAGAAAAAGAGGAGCAGTAACATGATCAAAAAGGGTGGGCATAACTATAGATACAAGAATTGGTTTTATACCTAGAAGAATATGCATTGCTTGATATGATTTCTTGGCCCCGTTTCCACATCTTCATGATACAGATCCTGGGAGGGGCAGCAAGGCATGATGGTTAAAGCCATAGGCTCTGGAGCATGTGGACATACACATCAAAGTAACTTACTACCTCAGAACCATAAAAGCAAATAATATAAATGAGTTTAAAATACTTCAACTCATATGGTAAAGTCCCCACTCGAATAGGAACGTTCACACAAATGCTTATAAAAGTCCTGTTGCGAATATATGCTGATGTTAAATCAATTCCAGATTTTCACACATATTTATTTAACGCTAGCATTATCCAAATACTGTCTTTGACATCCCATATATTTTCATGACTAGAGGATTTGATGGGTTTTCTCAAGATAGGAAATATTTTGAAAGAATTTGTCAGAGCAAGACAACGTTAAAGTAGATGAATTTATGTCTGACTAATCCATCTTTAGCACCGCAACAGTGTGATCTCATTAGTATTATCGTGGCAAAGCCAGAGAAGCAAAGACCCAGCTCAGATTCTGGAAGGGGGTGCAGCTGCTGATGTTTGCCTGGTTTACGCAGCTCATCAACGCCCCTGACCAAGGAAGCTAAAACACTGTGCTCAGTGTTTATGTGGAAAACTCACCAAAACAGCCCCTGATGTCAGGAACTGATCTGAAGTTCATAATTAGACCTCAGTGTTGTTACAAGCTAGTCTGACGCCCAAGTCTAGACTGTGGTGTTCTCCCCTTGGACATGGACGATCACAGAGAGTATCAACAAGGTCACTGTGTGACAGGAACCACCAAACACAGCTCTCACTCACTGAAAGGGTATCGAGGACTCTGCCGGTTACAGCTTTTCTTCACACTAGTGTACCCTCCCAAGAGACAGGATTTGTTGAGATACCAAGTTATAGAATCACCCCAGCTTTGTGACACCATCCAATCTAGGGCAAACTCCATTTCCTTAGATGCCACAACCAAAGCTCCAATCCTCTAATAAGTTCTTTCTTATACCCTTCTACTGGGAGAGTCCCATACCTCCCTATGATGTACATTCTGCCTCATTACATGGAGCAATAAATTCAACGTGTTTATATATAGGTGTATTTCTGGTGGGCTTTGGCTCAAGGACATGGACTGTGTATATCATCTACTGAATCTTTTTTTAAATTTTTATTATTACATTGAGTTAACTAACATATACCACATCATTAGTTTTCGATGTAGTGTTCAATGAGTCATTAATTGCGTATAACATCCAGTGCGCATCACAACAGGTTATCTACTGAATCTTTACAGCAGTTCTGTGATTGGTTATTATTCTCATTCTCCAGATAAGGAATCTTAAGCTCAGAAAAGTTAAGTATCTTGGTCAAGTTCACGTGGGTAGTAAATGACACGGCCAGGCTTCAGAGTTAGTTCTGCTGTGCTCCTAATCCTATGATATTTACAACATAAGATTTTAAAATCACTGTAATATATGGTATTTTATAAATGCAAAATATTAAATGCTCCGTATATGTAAATTCTGGAACATAATAAAATGAGCACCCATGAGGTCACTAGCCAACTTCAGAACAGGGAGGGCATTAGATATATCACTGTGGCCATTTTGAGGCTCTTTCTTATCCCAACCCCCTCTTTCATCCCCCACAGGAAATCAGTAACCTGAGTATTATGTTTATCATTATCTTCCCTCTTTTCTTTCTTTCATAATTTTGAAGACTTTTAAGGTTTATGGAAAAGTTGCAGGTACAGCACAAAGAATTTTCTTCTGAATCATTTGAGAATTTTACCAACCTGATGGGTCATTAGTGTGTATTTCCTACAAACAAGAACACTCTCCTGCCTGACTGCAATGCAACCATCAAAATCATGAAATTAATGTTGACCCCTTACTACCTTCTCATCCTCAATCTCCATTTCTTCTTTATAAATTGTTCCAATAATGCCCTTGATAGTGAAAGGGATCAGTTCAGAATCTTACATTGCCCTTGGTTGTCATGGCTCTTTAGTCTCTCCTTTGGTCTAGAATATTTCCATGATTTTTCCTTGACTTTCATGAGGATGGTTTTGAAGATTGCAGAGCAGTTATTTTGTAGACCTTTGCTCAAGTTCAGTTGGACATTCCCTGGAGATTAAGTTCAAGTTATGTATCTTTGACGGGAATATCACAAAATGATTACTGTATTCTTGTTGCGTTCAATCAGGTAGCGAGCAATTTCAATTTGTTCCGGTACTGATAATGTTCACGTTGATCACTTGATCAAGGTGGAGAGCAAGCGATCAGGCTTCTCCACTGTAAAGTTACTTGTTTCCCTTGGTAATGAGGAAATGTTTTGTGGTGAAGTTCTCTGAAACTGTGTATGTATCACCATGATTCTTTTGGCCCTTCTTTGTTTTGGGGCCCAGGATGTTCCGAACTCATCTTGTATTGGTTCCCCACCCCTGTCTAGGAACTGGCCATTTCTCTAGGGAACCCCAGTTCCTTTTAGCAGAGAATGATATTCTAAACCAGGATTGACTGTTGGGCTATCACTGTTCCAAGACGATCACCCTGAACAGAGCTGGGCATATAGAATATCCCTCCTCATGATGTTCAGATTTGACATCCCAAAACCATCTATGCCCACTTCCCCCTTGGGTCCTGGCACCCCATGCCAGCTGATTGTGCCCTTGAACATTCTCCTGTCTACTCAACCCTTGAAATTTTTCATCAGGCTGACCCTTCTTGTGTGGACATCTCTCTAGCCACCTAGAGCTTTGATACACCGAGCCAAGCTTCTTGTCGAGGACACTCGTCTCACCCTACATGGACTCTGCCTCCCTGCAGCAGACATGGATGCTTTCCAAGCAAGGACTCCTCATACAGCCTTCCCTGCAAGTTCACGTTCCTCTCCACAAGATTCTTCCATGCTGCTGGCTGTGATAGTTATTTAATTCATTCGTACTTCTGTATGTATTCCAAGGTGGCAA